>NC_048893.1:193156042-193484520 GCF_011077185.1 Oxyura jamaicensis | reverse complement strand
CCTCAAACTGGTGTGTTTTCACTGCTGTCCCCCCAAAATATCCTCAAACTGGTGTGTTTTCACTGCTGTCCCCCCAAAAAAGCCAAAGTGTGAAGAGTATCACTCAATTATTAAACATATTTTCTCTCTTGTGCTTGTCCTTGCTTTTAAATTGCATCTGGTTGCTAAGCCTTTGCGAATCGCATGAGGATATATGAAGTAAAAGGTTACTTGATGTATCTTGAGACCTCATTAATGTATATAAATGTTTGAGGGGAGTATGTCAAGAGGATGGAGCCGGTCTCTTTTCAGCTGTGCCCAGTGACAGGATGAGAAGCAACAGGCACAAACTGAAGCACAGGAGGTTCCAGCTCAAGATGAACGGGCACTTCTTTACTGTGAGGGTGACAGAGCACTGGGACAGGCTGCCCAGAGGTTGTGGAGTCTCCTGCTCTGGAGACATCCCAAACCCGCCTGGATGCCGTCCTGCACTATGTGCTCTAGGTGATCCTGCTTGGCAGGGGGTTGGACTGGGGGATCTCCAGAGGTCCCTTCCCACCTCGCCCGTTCTGTGACTGCGATCTGCAAGTTAACACGGAAACTTTCCTGAGCAGCTCTTCACCCAGCATGCAATTTAGAAGAGAGCCCGCAAGAGGTCCCCAAACACATGGCTATGCAGAGAGCTCCAGCAACTGATGCAAATGACAGACCCCTTGTGGGCAGCAAGCCATCAACAAAAGCACTTGGAAGAAGTGGGCCCTTGTTGTACAAAGAAACCACGTCCCGTTCTTGGTTTGTGTGAGAAGAATTTATAAACCGGCTCCGAGTCACACTGAACCTCGAGGAAGTCTGTTGAGTTTCCATTTGGATTGGAAGACATGTCTAGGGACAGCAGGAAAACACTCCCTGCTGAGAACCCTGCCTCTGGGAATTTTGCTTTGATGCATTTCTTCACTCTTTGTCTAAAGAGGTGCAAGGCATGTTTATTTACATTGTCTTCTGTTATTTTTTGGTTGATTATTTCTTCAGAGTTTGTCACCTGCAGTGTTGCTCCAGTCCACTTTCCCTTTTTCATTTCCAGTACTTAGAAAATGACAGACTGGCAGCTCTCCTTTTGGCTGGCAGCAAAGAAAAGTTTCTGCTCCTTCTTAACAAGGGTAGAAGTTTTACATAGTTTATGTTAGGCAACTTGGCACACGTTTTAATCCTCAATCAGAACATGTGGGTAGTAACAACAATTACTGTATCATTTTGTATGTCAAAACTCAAGCATCCACAATCACATTTCTTATTTGCAAGCCTCAGTCCACGTGCCTGGTTTGCTATTGATTTCGCTACAGGCAGCTTAGACACAACACCAGACCTCTGAGCGGGGTCTGGCTTCCCAGTTGGGCAGTCAGGAGTTCAATGTTGTCACTCAACAGGCTACAGGTCACAGCAACCTGGAATCAGTGCGTCATCCTGTGATGGTGGCTGTTATTCGTAAATTTATAAATATCTATCTATGGACTTCAAATCAGAAGGAACTGCTGAGCTAATTTGACCACCCTGATGCAGCAGAATGTTGCATTCTCCTCTGTTACCTGTCCTGAGGGCAGAGGCTACTGTTTGGTTGCAATAATCTGTCAGAAGGTATCAAGTCCTGTTTTAAAGACTTCAAGCACTGAGGAGACTTCTGCTGTCGGGTATGAGTAAATGGCAAGAATCGTCTGAGTAGGGGATTACTTGAAGATGAGAGCCAAATTGTTCCCCACAACCGTGAGGTGCTTCCTCCCAGCTTGTGTGTATAGTTGTGAAGTACAAATAGCTGTGGGTGCGTTTTGTGGTCAAGGGTCTGGATTCCTTAGAAGACTGGGCAGTGAAGAAGGATACTAGGGAAGATGAAGTGCTGGAGTCCAGATTCCTGAAAATCCCTCCTCTGCAACAACACTGAACCTTCACAGGTCTACAACTTTTGATTTTAAACATAAATAACTATTTTTTATTTTTTATTTATTTATAATTATTAAAGATCTCTCAGTAATCATTGGATAAAAGCTGCCTGCACACTCGAGCTGGGGTGCTATCTTATTTTTGTTAGGTGATGGTGTGAGCAGGTGTCTAAACTTCTAAGACCCGACCTAATTCCAAACAAGTTCAAGACTGGCCAAAACTCTGTATGTTTGCAGAATCATAGAGTGGTTGAGGTTGGAAGGGACCCCTGGAGGTTATCTGGTCTAACTCCCGTTCAAGCAGGGCCACCTGGAGCTGGTCCTGGGCTTTCCCCTTTTTCTTGCGCTGGTGAAGGTTCTCACAGGGCAGCCCCTCTGCTGCATTGTCCTGAGCTCCTGGGATGAAGTATGCATGTCTGCATGAATTGTTGGGACAAAGTGACACAAACCGTGTCTTGGGTTGTCACTGTACAGAGAGAGGAATGGAGAGAAGGAAAGCAAACTTGGGGGATTCTCCTCTCATAACTCCTCCTATCCCACAAGGAAAGAAATAAGAGATTAATTGAGAAAGAGAGTATGTATGTAGAAGGGGGCATCAGTTGAGTTCACTGGTATGCCTGCTTGTCTGCAGGTAGGAATTCCTGGACTCCAGGCTCTGCTTACAGCATTATGCATCAAAGCATTGTCAGATAACGTAAACAACCAGACAATGACAAAATCCTGGGTCTTCCCCCTTTCTGTGAGACCAGCTCAAGACCATATCCTTCTTTCTTCCCGTGGCACATTGAGCCTTGGACCTCTTTGCACACAGTAATTTACATTGTGGATTTGGTTATTCCTCTGTTGAGCATTTTGGCTGTGGCAACTCTCAGGAAGAGATTCTATATTGCATGGGTAACATGAAAACCAGGAAAACTCACAACTTCCCTTAATAATTTCCTCAAGTGATTAATTATCCTCACAGTTTAAAATGGCACCTCATTTGTTTTTAATTTCAGTTTGCTTGGCTTTATTCCCAACCATGAGTGCCTGCTGTGTTTTTCACTGGTAATGTGGAAAGCCCATTTTCTCCCTAGGTACTTACACTTTGCAATCTAGTCTTGCATCTACCTTTGCATAAGGCAAGCTGACTGGCCTCTTCTAGTCCCTTCCTTCTTCCCACCAGTTAATTGCCAGCTCTTTTTTGCTCTGTCTCCACTCTATCAACATCAGAATGATAAGAACTATTTCATCCTTGGCCCCAAAAAGGTGAACTGGGGAGATAAGATCACTTTCCTCCCCCAGCTTTCTACACAATTGTTGTTTATATACCCAAAGATCACACTGGCTTTTTTTCCCACATCACTACACTGAGTGTTTGGGTGCCTTAGTGATTCTTAAATCCTTCCCAGGGCTGCTGCTTTCATCGTTAAAAATTTGCATACAGTCTTTGATTCGAGATGAATAAACTTGTTTGGTTGTGTTAAGTGCATCTAGCTTGAAAAGAAATCCCTGCTGGTGTCACTGGCGTGGTCTCTTAGTCACCATCCCAAATGCTTTATGGTACACGTGTATATATTTTAGGGTGATTTTATACTTACTTGCAGATCCCTGTTGCAAATGCAGAGTAGCAGAGACCACTACACCAGTTCCTCCGGGGTCCTGTTAGAACCCCCTGCTTTTGGAGATGTCTCAGGGTCTGACACACTTGGAAAGGGATCTTACTCCTACCACATAGTGCCCACTTTGTGATAATGACACCACAGAGCAGACATTTCATAAGTTCTTATTATGTTACATTAACAGGACAACTTTACCAACCAAGCTCCTACTCCTGCTGAAGAGTGACAGTTCCCCAGGATCCACAGCATTCTAGTCTCTGGAGCTTCCCCCATGTTCAAAGATGTATTAAATGTTCACACAAAGAGACCAATATTCTCTGGCTATCTCAGCGCTCCAGGATGCATGCACTTTAGCAGGTATGTGTTCCTCCTAAATGCTGGTCTTTCTCTGAGCTTATTGAAGGGTTGCAGAATACATCACTTCCTAAAAGAGAACAGAAACATTTACAGAAACCTTGTGCCTGTTTGGAAACTTAATAATGTTTTTCTCATCAACTTCTGGGCCTATAACATTAGGAAGATCTCTTATATTCCTAACGGACATTAGAAACTCCCTCTTAGCCTTGCCAAGGCAGGGATTTTTTCCCCCCATTTCCTGTGTTATTTTTCTGTTCTTCTAAGCTTCTCATTTATACTCTTCGCTATCTCTTTCCCCTGTCTTCCATTTGTAACATTACTTCTATTTTTAACTGTTGCTTTTCACTGATTTTTCCGGATGGGAATTTAGGCAAGGCAATATTCTTCCTTGAATCCCTGGGTCTCGTGCTGTAGGCTCTGAGGCCATCCTCTGCCCACCCTGAAGCACAGCATCAGGGCTCTATGTATGATCCGTGCTTTTAAAGCAGTGTGGGACTGCAAACAGCATGCACACAAGCATGTTTCCCGAGCAGGGCAGAGATTCAGTGCCCGAATGGAAATTTCTGTGCTGGAATTTTTCCCTTGCCTCCCTTCCTGTAAGAGCTTGTCTTTTGCTGTCCAGAGCATGGATTGCACAGCTCAGAAACTTGATTTCTGCTTAGTAGAGGCCACAGCACATTTCCTCCCAGGGGACGAGTGTGCTTTGAAGGATCAGGCGTCCCACTGGGCCAGCAATGTCGGAAGGGATCGACAGGAGTGGCGGCTTAGCACAGGAATGCTCAGCATCCAAACGGCAGCCTTAAAAGCAGTTGGTGAGGAGTTGCTGTTTCCTTGATTGGGAAAAGAACAGAGGTCTGGCAGGGTTGTGACTCAGCCGGTGAGTCAGCGCGGGGCTGCTTTCCGATGAGGACATCTCGCAGGGTTAGCTCTCCGTCACACCCTCTCCCGCTCCAGTGCCATAAAACCCTTGTGCTGCTGTGAAACCTTCATGCTACTGCTTCTCCACACGCTCACGGAGTCATCCTGTCCCCAAACCTCCTCCCTTCTGCCTCCCACCCCACTGGCCCTGTGCCTGTTTGCTTCTGTGCTCAATTGCATACCTCAGACTGCTGACTCCCTTTGCTCCTTCAGGTTCAAGGTGGCATAAGCAGGTGTCAATGGCTTTGTACTGAGGAAGAGACCTTGTAACTTGTTTACTGCAGAAAGAAAATCCCAAGAATCAGCAGGAATTCCCTGCAAGAAAAGGCACAGGTTGAAGACTTCATCTAGACCATCTCTGAGGTGCTACCGCCTACATCTAACACTGCAGGCTCTGAAATGGGCTGGAGCTGCACTGGAAGTCTGTCACAATGGCTTTGAGTGTGCTGTTTGAGGCTTAAGCAGCAAGGGTTTGGTGGTTGGGAGGGTGGGGAGGCTGCAGGGGTGGTTGGCCTCTTTGAGCAGAGCCCAGCAGCTGCCCCAGGTCAGATCAGAGCCAGCTCCAGACAGCTCCAAAAGGGACCCACCTCTGGCCAGAGCCAAGCCATGGGTGATGCTGGTTGGGCCTCTGGGAGAGCAGATTGAAGGAAGGGAAAACCTGCTGTGCTACAGCACCTGGGAGAGAGGGGTGAGAGCTGAGAGAGAAGCAGCCCTGCAGCCCCCAAGGGCAGTGCAGCAGGAGGGCAGGAGGTGCTCCAGGCACGCAGCACAAGTTCCCCTGCGGCCCGTGGAGAGGCCCCTGGTGGAGCAGGCTGTCCCCCTGCAGCCCATGGGTCCCACATGGAGCAGATCTCCACGCTGCAGCCTGTGGAGGAGCCCCTGGGGGAGCAGGTGGATGTGGCCTGGAGGAGGCTGCGGCCCATGGAGAGCCCCCACAGGAGCAGGCCCCGGGCCGGAGCTGCAGCCCGTGGAGAGGAGCCCACGCAGGAGCAGGGGGTCTGGGGGGAGCTGCCGCCCGTGGGGGACCCGTGCTGGAGCAGTTTGCTCCTGGGGGATGGACCCCGTGGGACGGAGCCGTGTGGGAGCAGTTCCTGAAGAGCTGCAGCCTGTGGGCAGCCCCCGCAGGCTCAGCTGGGGAAGGACGGCATCCCGTGGGAGGGACCCCACGGGGAGCAGGGGCACAGTGGGACCCTGAAGGAGCAGTGGGGACGGAGGGTCACGGACTGACCACAGCCCCCATTCGCTGTTCCCCTGTGCCTCTTCAGTGGAGGAGGTGGAAGAGGGTGGATGGGGTGATGGTAGTTTTAGGTTGCTTTTAGTTCTCACTGCTCTAGTACGTTAGCAATAGGCAACAAATTGCATTCATCTTCATTATGATGAGTCTGTTTTGCCTGTGATGCTAACAGGTAAGTGATCTCCCTGTCCTTATCTGAACTCATGAGCTTTTGTCATCATATTTTCCTTTCATCATATGTTCCTTTGAGAAGCCATGAGTGAGCAGCCTGGTGGTGCTGAGCTGCTGGAACGACCACACGCCTCCTGTTTGCTGCCTCTTCCCCTCTCTGCCTCCCCATGCGTACAGCTCCCTGCTGAGATCCCAGTGCACTTCCCACCCGAGACGTGATGTCAACCAAAAGGCACTCAGCGAAGAAGGAAGGGAGGGAGCGTGCTGGGAGCACGGGTGACACTGAGGAGCACACAGCTCGTGCCTCTTGGCCTCAGTCTTGGACGCATGCTCATTCCTTTGGAAGCTACCTTGTTTCTACAAAATCAAATGTTTTCTCTGAGCTTGGACAAAGCAATTAATTTTAGCCATGTGATATTTACCTACAGATGAGCAGCCAGGCCATACCTCTGTCTATGGCTGCATCCAGCATTAGGCAAAAATATCCTGCTGTTTGATTCATTAACCAAACAGCTCCACTAATTGCTAAGCTGATTTGATCCTTTTCTTGGCACTGGCTGACAATGACAGACACAGCCTGTCGGGGAGAAGCATCAGTGCCGCAGTTCCCTGACTCAAAAACTGGCATTTTATTGTCCGGCCAGAAGGCAGGGGCTGCCACCCATGCACCACTGTGGCATGTCTTCGGGTTTCCTCTCCTTCTGGCCTTCCTGTATAGATACAGTATGAAGGAAACCGGTGAAATACCCCACAAGCCACGTTATCAGGCAGGATGGCGTGGCTCTGTAAAAGCCAGGCACAGCTATAGCTTCTAGCAACAGCTCTGCATCAGGAACCAGTGCCCATATGGTGTGACAAGTTTTGTCTGTTTTAGCTCCTCAGCAATATTTACCGAGTCCTTGGTTTATGTGCTGTTCTTCCCTACCTTTAGATGCTTAAGTGTCAGGTAGGATTACTCTTACAGGGCCCCAGGCTGTGTGTATCTAGTCTAAGCCAGTCCTTAGGGCTCCTTTTCTGTCCAGTGGGCAGTGACACAGAGATCTGGAAGGTATCAACCAGCAGCGAGCCCTCTTCACCTGTAAGAACCCACCTTTAGCTCCTGAACCAACACTCTGCAAAGTGTTTGTCCAGTCCTGAGGCACTGCGGGGCCTGGAGGAGTCTCAAATACCTGTGTTGTTCCTTTTGGATATGGGCAGAAGCCAGCTCACTCCCATCCAAATGGAAAAAAAGAACAACAGCTTAGAAAACGTCTATGATTCTATGAAAACAATGCAATCTTGACATAAAAGTGAGAACCACAAGCCTTTGCTTTGAGACCTATAGCAGCATCATAGTAAATTTTATTTCCTGTATTACGAAGCCCAGAGGGCTTTCATAGAATCAATGACAGAATGGTTTGGGCTGGAAGGGACTTTAAAGTCCACCCAGCTCCAGCACCCTGCCATGGGCAGGGACACCTCCCACCACACCAGGGTGCCCAAAGCCCCATCCAGCCTGGCCTTGAACACCTCCAGGGATGGGGCATCCACAGCTTCTCTGGGCAGCCTGTGCCAGGGCCTCACCGCCCTCTGAGTGGTGCCCAGTTGCTTCAGCAGAGGGCTGAGCCCCGCAGGGGCATGATCAGCCTCTGAGCAGCCTTCCTGCAGAAGTGGAGGTGTCTGAGCAGGGCGTTGCACGCAGCCATGGCGGTGTGTTCCACAACCTCGCCTTGGCAAGACGCTGCCTGTTTCATATCATCACTGCTGAGCAGCGGTGACTGACACTGAGCTTTGTGCTCCCCTCCCTTTCCTGTTCTCGGTGATGGGCTCGTGCTGCTCAGACACGAAAGTGGATGCTCCCCGTTGCTCCCCTCCATCCCTGCATTAGCTAGCCCTTAGTAACTTCATCTTGCCATCCTCATGGACAAAATGTGAAGTAGGGGTGGAGGAGGAGTAGCCCAGCACTGTGCACGGTGCCGCATCCAGCTGGAGGGGAATTCCCCCACAGCTGCAGGGGGGGCACAGACCAGCTGGTGCCGCGGGCGTGGGGCTGTGCAGGAATGTTTGGAGCGTGGTGAATGTGCTTTCTGCATTGTTCCCATCTCTCCCCCCTTCAACTTCTCATTCTCCACTCTGTCCAGAGCCTGCCTACTCCCGACTGCTTCTTTGCCAGCTGCAAGACCCATCATCTGTGCTAGATAGGCTCGCAGTGTAAAAGTCCCCTGGAGAGGTACGGCACTGCCTTGTTCTCCATCACTGGGATTTGGGTGAGGGCCCTGCTGCGGGGCCTGCTGCCCACGTCTGGCACGGCAGCTCTGAGTCAAGTTGCTCTCTAGGAGGTTCCAGTCCCTGGACATGGAGGGCAGCACGCCACGGCACAGACACAGAGGGTGATGCTCAAAGGGACTGCAGTGGTCCGCGCTGGGCCGTGAGTCTCTCGCTCTTGTGCTTTAGGTGACTTTCTGCACAGCCCAGCAGCAGGAGCAATTGCTCAGGGCAGCAGGACGGTGACTGGAGCACTAGGATGGGAGCAGGACTGCTGACCCCAAGCCCTTCCTTCCTCCTGGTGGAGGAGGGACTGCAACCTCGGTCTCCAGGCTGCTGCTGCTGAGGTTAGGAGAGCAGGAACAAACTGAGCTACACGGCGTGCCTGCAGCCGGGAGGGGAGTCATGGCTGCAAAACTTGAGGATAAGCAGGATTTCCATGTTCTTTCTGAAGCATGGCACCTGGACACAGCCACAAGGGGTTAAAAGCACCTCCCAGGAAAGTCAAAACAGTCAAAATAATCAATTACACTTACATATCAGAAGAGAGGCTGCAAAGCCCATTTCTTCTCTTCTCTTAAGCTGGTTTAAAATCACAAGCCTGCCAGGTCTGCTCTCCAGAGACCTAGAACATTGCACTTGTAATTTAACCTGCGATCCCAATCAGCCACCCATTTACTTAAAGCACAGATTTAATACTAGCACTTCCTTCCACCCTGTTGTCAGTTACTGTGCCTAAAGGCACTGCTGCTTTTGTTTTTAAGGGAGCTCCATGGCCTGGCCGTAGCACACGTGCTGTCATGTACACACGGACAGCAGAAGCTCTGCTGTGTTCTCAGGGCAGCGACGGGATCCTGGGGCTGGTGGCTGTGCTCTTCGCATTTGAATCTGTCCCGAGGCAGTATTGGCCAAGAGCAGCACGGTCAGAAGTAACTTGTGGAAAATATGATATTACATACACACCTAGCAGCAGTCTCAAGGTGTATTTCATCAACAAAGCATGGATAAAGACCTCCTTGCTCTTCCCTACCATGGCCAATGAGTCCACATTTCAGGAGCTGAGTTCCTGCAGGGGCAGAAGTGTGCTCGAGCCTGTCCAAGGTTTGTCTGACCATCTGTAGCCATCCAGGGTTCCCTTCACAGCTGGAGCAGAGGCAGAGCTCTGCCTCAGGGATGCCATCTCATCCTCACATAACCGCATGGGATGAGTCCCCCCATCCTCGCAGTGCCTATTTCTCTGTGTGGGCTGCGGGGGTGGCTCCATCTCCACGGCTGATCCATGAAGGACGCAGAAAACCCCACTGAGTGGCCCCACAGGGCACACAAAGCTGTAACCATGTCCCCCCCTCCCGTAGCGCTGCCCACTGGCCTGGCCGAGCCTTTAATGCAGATCTCACTCCTCCTCCCACCGCTCGGTTCCCAAACGTTGCTGTTGGAGACAGGCAGCCCTGGGTGCGGCTGCTCTCTTGCCTCCTGATTAAAGCTGGGTCCTGCCAGCAGGTTTGGCTTTCTCAGGGATGATGGCTTTCTCATTCCCTCTTCGGAGATGAAGCAAGAGCAACACGCCTGTACCTAAACTCGGTCCCACCCATGAGTCTTCTGCCAGCGCAGACTGCAAGGCATAGCCACGGCTTGTTCTCCTGCAGCACCTGGCACAGGTCTCAGCACGGTCTGAACCACACAGTGCTTGGAAAATATCAGATACTGACAATTCGTAAGTGACAATACCTATAAGAAAAGCATGCAAGTGACTGACTTTCCTGTCCAGAGTAAATTTAAGGTGTGAAGGACCTGTTGTGGCTATGACAAAATGACAATCTGTAATCAAAGGTCTTACAAAGCATCGTCTCTTTCACTCTTGATTTAAAGAACGGAAGTGTTGGCGTTTTCAGCACGTCTCTAAATAACTCATTCCAATTGTTAAACATTCTTGCCTTGTAACACCTAACTTTGGCTGTTAAACAGAGGATCATTTTTGTGATAGTTTCTAACAGTCTGGGGGTTATCACAGACTCATAGAATCATGTAGGCTGGAAAAGACCCACAAGATCATGAGGTCAGCCCTGACCTACCGAGTCCCATCACTAAACCATGTGCCAAAAGCCCTCGGTGCCACGTCCACATCTCTATTAAATCCCTCCAGGGATGGGGATTCCACCACTTCCCTGGGCAGCCCGTTCCAAAGCCTGACCACCCTTGCCATGAAGAAATCCTGCCTAAAGTCTAGTCTAAACCTCCCCTGGTGCAACTCGAGAGTGTTCCCTCACCTCCTGTCACTTGTCACCTGAGAAAAGAGACCAGCACCCCTCTCACTGCCACCTCCTTTCAGGTAGCTGTAGAGAGCAATGAGGTCTCCCCTCAGCCTCCTCCTCTCCAGACTGAACAACCCCAGCTCCCTCAGCCGCTCCTCATAACTCCTGTGATCTGGTCCCTTCAGTTGAAGAGATGTCTTGAGTCTGAAGGCTGTGATAAGGTGCTAAAGGGTGTAGCCTCTGGATTTTATTAGCTATATTCAGTACTTATGCAATGAATGAATACTTCCTGGTTTGGTCCTGTCAGGACCAGACTGCTGCTATGCAAGTTTTTGAACAAACCCAGAACTGGTCCCTGTCCTAAGAGGGACGCTATAGTTTAGGAACCAGGTCAGCATCCCCGGTGGCTCAGGGGGTTTGGTGGCCTCTCGCTGGCCCACCCTGTTCTGTAAGTATCATGGCAGGAGAGCAACAAAGCAGCACTGTCGGTGACGCTGCTTCTTCACCAGCGTGAGGGGCACCATGGGGAAGGCAGGAAGGTGTCTGGGTGAATGTCTAAGAAGTAGAATCACAGAATCAGAGAATGGTTTGGGTTGGAAGGGGCCTTAAAGCCCACCCAGCTCCACCCTCCTGCCATGGGCAGGGACACCTCCCACCAGGTTGCCCAAAGCCCCATCCAGCCTGGCCTTGAACACCTCCAGGGATGGGGCATCCACAGCTTCTCTGGGCAGCCTGTGCCAGGGCCTCACCACCTCTGAGTGAAGAGTTTCTTCCTTATATCTAATCTAAACCTCCCTTCTTTTAGTTTAAAACCATTCCCCCTTGTCCTATCCCTATCTACCTGAGTTGCTCTCCATCTTCTTTATAATCTGGAGAGTAGGCAGCAGAAACTGTCAAAAAGACCTGGTTTAAAGTGGGATTTACAATTGCAACAATGTGCTGCTAACACAGTCCCTAAAGAGTTATTTTCCTTCTGCAGCCTCTCCCTCCCATCAATGAATCTCTTAGTTTTAGCCAGAAAACTTTTTCACTCCTGCTTTTCTCCCTAGCTCAGCACTGGGCTTCTTTCCCAGACTGAGTTTTGAAGCTAATTTTAAAAGAGACTCCATCCCCATGAGACAAGGAAGAGACAGAAGTGCTCTCTGAGATGCCGTGGTGTGTCTGCTGGGACTGCCTTGCTCCAAGCCAAATCTTCGGCAGCGGTGTCTCCACTGAATCAAATGGTGTTGCTTCCAGCAGGACGGCTTGCCCTTGCAGTCACTTTCTTCTTCATTTTCTTCTCAGAAGAACAGGACAGTCACATACAGCACCCAGAGGTCACGGCAGGAGACAGGAGATCCAGCCTGGAGAAATATTTGGAATCGAATATGTTTTGAAAGACCAGCCAAGAAGGGTCAAGCTTGTGAGGAGAAAGGAGCTATTTGCAGCATGTCCAGTGTCAACCGTGTGAACAGAGAGACCGAGCTGGAGGCACAGTGTGGGAAAGCAGGCAGACAGCCCTGCTGGCTTCTTGTTGCTACGGGGTTTGGATACTGGCATGGTTTTTAGGTTCATTTTGCACATAGAGATACTGAGCTTGGTGTTTGAGACCCTTGGGGAGGAGGTCATCCTCATTAGGGCAATGAAGGTAGATGAAAGCTGCCTTTCACTTTCCTTTCCCCCTTCTCCTCATGTTCTTCTCGTTTTCTTATTACAGGAGACAGCTTTCCTCAGCAGTCTCTTATCACTTGACCTGTCCTATTCTCCAGGTTTATGCAATGCAATTGGGGCAATTATTTTGCCCCAGTCTCCTCCTTCTCCCCCCTCCAAAACATTTGTAGAGCCTCACCTTTTTTCTTGCCCTTTCCTCTCTCCAGTCTCTCTGTCTTAAATCTCTTCTCCCCCATGCACTTTCTGGTACGCCTTGCCAATTCAGCGTGCAGGGAACCTCTTCTGTGCAGCCTTTCCTCTCCACCCACACATCTTCTCCTGCTGCTGAGACATCGCTTTTCTTCCCTTTAACCACATCACCTGCCTCTCTGCATCTTCCACGCATCTTCTGTGGGCTCCCTCTTCTCCATCACATCAAACACAAGTGTTTGCCTTCACTGCCAGCCCTGTTGGGCTTATCGCAGTGTCACCCCTTGGCCCACGTTGGGTTTCATATTGATGGTCTTCATGGAAAGGGAGGTCCCAAGCCCTCTTCAGGCTGAGCCAAGGGCTACCTCTTTGCTGACAGATAGAAAAAAAAAAAAAGGCAGGTGAAGCCTAGCCTCGCAGCCTGAAAGGAAAGAAAGATTCAGAAAAGTAGATAAGGGGCCCTTGAGGGTAGGAAGACAGTTTGGGACTGTGCATCCGGGTGAGGCTGAGGTGCCCTTGGGGGCAGGAGGCAGATGCAGAGGTCCAGGAGAGAGGCAGGATGTCCCTGTTAGCCGGTGGGAGTCATCCATCTGCTCGGTGTGCTGCTTGCTGTCATGGCCATCTCAAGACACCTCAAGCTGCTTTCTCACTGTCTTGGGACTGTGCCTAGCTTGGGATAATGCAGAGCAGTCCTGGAGTGGGATATTTAAAAGCATTGCCTCACTTTCACCAGGCTTACCACATGTGTGAAAATATTTTCTCTGCTGCCCTGATAATTGCAAGCCTGGGATCAGATAAACATCAAATAGCTCAGGTTTAGCTTCAATTTTCAATTTCCCAGGAGCTTTTTTTTTTTTCTTTTTTTTTTTACATTTGGGAAAACGAAATGTTCAGCCTGTCTTTTGGAGCTGCTGTGTTCTGGCCAGGCTGCGTCTGTGTTTTCATTCCCATCATCTTTCCTGCACATGACTAACTCTTTCTGCCAGGGCTGGGTGACCAGGCATCTGCCTGCAAACCAAACAAGCCACTTACTCCATTTCCTGCCATTCCCTGGCCTGTCCAGCCCGCCTCTGTCTCCCCCAGCTGATAACATCACAAAAAATGGCAGTGACGTACTTCCTCGCCATGCTACTCAAGTCATCCCCCCAGTGCAGGAATGAGAGCCTTAGAGCCCGGATTATTTTTAGCACTTTTACAGGCTCCTTCTCTGACCTCGGGCAGGAGCTTTAGCAACCCTCTGTCCTGTCGTGTCACATACAATATAGGCTATATTTGCCATATAGCCTCATTTGCAGATGAGTGAGTGTTGATTGAACCTCGGGACTCTTGCTTGGAAATTGCAGTAATGATATGAGACAGCTTTGTCTGAAAACAACCTGTGAGCTTTCAGCCCCTCAGATTTTTTAAGGTGCTGGGGAGGAGCTGTTGGCAATACATCTGATCGTATTTAGGGTGGGAAACTGCACATTTTCTTGACCCTGAGGAACTGCTGTACGGTCTCCTTTCCATCCCCATTATTGTGAGAGCATTAATTTTCCCAGTCACCGAAGTAATACAGCCTTTTGCCTAGAAGAAAGCTATACTGAGCAGGTGATAGCTCTGCTGATCATAAACTTGAGCAGTGTTTTCATTCCCTTCAGACAGATTTTTATTTTCAGCTCTATCTTTGGTCAGGCATCCAGAGGTGGCTGTGGCTGGGGCGTGTGATCCAAGGGGCTCTGTCTTTCTGCCTCCCCCAGGGGAGGTTCTGCCAAGGTGTGCTGATGCTGCTGTCCAGGAGGATTTCGGATGCCCCATCCTGCTCCAGGAGAGTGCCATTCCCAGGTTCCTGTATAGCACAGTGCTGGCAGCAATAGCAGTGATAGACACCCCAAAAAGGAGCAAAGTGAGTTCCCAGCAGCATTAGTAACCTGCTGCCTCTCTTTTTCCTCTCCTCTCCCTTCCTCCCACTCCCTCGGCCGGGCTCGTGGCTGGGCAGAGCAGCCCACACCTTCTTCTGGGCGGTGGATCCGACTTTGCAGCATCCCCCTTGGCAGCCCCAGGAAGATTTCTGGCTGCGTCAGCCAAAATTCCTCCCGGGGACTGTGCTGCAATGCAGACACCACACCCCGCTGGTGCTGCTCAGCTACAGACCAGCACCGCCGAGGGCTTTCCTCCTCCTCCTCCCTATTAGCCCCGATGATTTCAGGTTGGCCGGCATCACCTCCTCGGGACCGCAGTGCCCACAGCGGGTGTCGGTGAGGCATCGCTGGCGTTCGGCGGTGCGGCTGCTGCCCACAGAAGCGCTCACTCCTGCGGGGACCAGCGGGTTTCAGATTTCATTTCCCTCGCACGCTACACCCCAATTCCAGACACTTTCTGGCTCCGCCGCTGCATGGACACAGAGCATGGGTCCTTCGCCGTATCCAGCACAAACAGACAGCTCCAGGGAGTGGATCATGAAGACGTCAGTTTTATTTTGGCTTTGCATCTCGGTTTTCCCCGGCTTTTCCCAGGGCAGAGTTGTTGGGGAGGACGAGGCTGGTTTTGCTGAGTGTAATGTGTTTTTCCCCGGACAAGTCCCACCAGAAGGATTCACTGAGCCTTTCCACGTGAAAATCTGTCAGCAGTACAACAGGGAGCCGCGCTTTGCAACCCTCTACAGTACCAAGGACAAAATCCCTCTTTATTCGGCTTTTAAATACACAAAAGCAGCCCAAAATGAGGAGGAGAGCTGGCTGGTCGAGCCACAGGTAAGTCAGTGTTTCCTTTGCTGTAAATCAAATGTTTTCTGGGCACATTTCCTGGTGTCAAGCTGTTAGCAGGGGGGAGGATTTTAACAAAAAATCCCGGAGCTCCATGGATGTTTGTGAACCCCCCTTTGGATATTTATTTCCCATGAGCAGAACTTAGATATTTTAGTGCTTGGAACAGAACAAACAAGCAGTTCCTGGTCCCACAGAGCTTGTCAGGAGAGCTGGGAGGCTTTTGGGTGTGAAACGCAGTGCGGGGGCAAGGAAAGCCACCCCTGCACTACATGTCCCTCTGCCCTGCCTGGCTGGCCGGGTGGCACTGCCGGTGGGTGACGGGGTTAAACATCTCCGTGCCAAGCTGAAGTTTGCTCTGCTGCCAGCCCGATCCCGGTGCTGATAAGAGCTGTTTAGCCTCACGGCACAGACAAAGTGTGTGCTTGTGGCTCACCACTTTGACTCGCAGTGTTACAGTGTGCCTCAGCTGCAGATTTGGGCAGGGAAGGGAGGTGCCGTGTCCCGCAGCCAGGTGTGTGGTGCAGCCTGAGTGTTGCTGCAGCCTCGGTGGGTTTTGCCTCCCCTGACACTCGCCATGTTCAAGCAGCTCCATGAGTCTGTTATATTTAAAAGAAATCCTTAAAAAATTGCTGGTGCCTTATGACAACAAGTATGCCTCACCTGAACTCTTCCTTAACTATTTTTTCCCTACATTTCGAAAATTCTAGCAGTGATTGGTTTGTAGCCACCCCTGCTCCGCTGAGCTCAGAGCCGAGGCAGGCGCAGGGTGAGGGCAGGGTGCTGGAGCTGGGTGCTGGGGTGCGGGAGCTGCGTGCAGGCAGGATGGGAGACCCCCTTGTCCCAGGAGAGCGGCTGTCATGCTGGAGGCCCCCATTTGGGTGGTGGGACACCAAGACCAGAAGGTCAGGGAAGGGGAGACTGAGGGCTGGTGTCCCTGCCCTCACCTCAGACTGGCTGTGCTCTCACAGCTAGGCTGATTTGCTCTCCTTCCAGCACATGGGTGCCTGTGAGAGGTGTCCTCTTGCCCTTTGGAGACAGACAGTTTTTAACAGACTGATGGTATGGAGATGAGGAAGGGTGAGGAGTTTTTAGAGCACAAACTGCACCTAGCAGAGCGAGCAACTGCTGTCAGAGTGGAGACGGCGAGGCAAGGCGGTCAAGATGGCGTCTGTGGGGCCTGTTGTCACCTCTGGCCACCATGCCTCCTCCTGCTCCTCACGGCCTGACTCACCGACCTGCTCGGGCAGCCTTCCAGCGGCTGCCGGGCCTGTCACCGCAGCTTCCCTGCCCACTTCTCCAGCACCTCCCTTCGTCCCGCTCACCTGGCCCTCACGCCTCAGCCACCTCGTGGTTGTCCCTGATAACGCTCCTGAGCCCCAAACATTGTGTTTCTTGCCTCAAAAACTTGCCTCAGCCCCAGAAACAATTTTCTCAGCTCTACGTCCTCTGAAGACAGGCTTGGGGGAGCTGGGGTTGTTCAGCCTGGAGAAGAGAAGGCTCCGGGGAGACCTTACAGCGGCCTGCCAGTACCTAAAGGGGGCTACAGGAAAGCTGGGGAGGGACTCGTTGTCAGGGGGTGCAGCGATAAGACAAGGGGGAATGGATTTAAACAAAAAGGAGATAGGTTTTGATTAGATATTCAGAAGAAATTCTTCACTCAGAGGGTGGTGAGGCCCTGGCACAGGCTGCCCAGAGAAGCTGTGGATGCCCCATCCCTGGAGGTGTTCAAGGCCAGGCTGGATGGGGCTTTGGGCACCCTGGTGTGGTGGGAGCTGCCCATGGCAGGGGAGTGGAATTAGATGATCTTAAAGGTCCCTTCCAACACAAACCATTGTATGTATGGTTTTATGATTCTATCTTGAGTTGCTGTGACTTCT
The DNA here is from genome assembly GCF_011077185.1 of Oxyura jamaicensis. Lineage (NCBI taxonomy): Eukaryota > Metazoa > Chordata > Aves > Anseriformes > Anatidae > Oxyura > Oxyura jamaicensis. Next base: position 193,467,370 of record NC_048893.1, on the reverse strand, counting down.
CACCAGTGAAGCCCTGTGGGATGCTGTGGGAATAGGTTGTTCCTAGCTGACACTCGTCTGTGCTGATCGGTGACAGTGTGAGATAGCTGAGAGCTCTGAGAACTTTTATTCCTTGGAGCAAGCTGCTCTCACCTGTACTAAACAGAAAAAAATCTCCTGGACTCTCTCACCTCATTCTTTCCTCATTTGACTGATGTTTTCTGAGTAATTTTTTTGCTTGTTTTTTTCTTTTTTGATTCAAAAGCATCCTTTAACTGACACCTTTGATGGGATGCTCCTTGTTTTCCTTTGTCTGACTTCTGATTAAGATGTAGATCTGTACTGGGGACCAGCGAGCTCCAGGTGAAAGAACCCTCACCAGGTGAAACAAGATGTGGTCTTGGACTATGGTGAAGGGGACAGCTAAGGAAAGATCCCAGTATGGCCACTTGGAGGAGGCTGCACTGTGGATGGGGACATCGCTGAGCCCTGTGTCTGAAAGCCCCTGTGCCACATCAGGTGGCTTTAGTGGGGGAAGAGGGAGGGCAGAGCAAAGATCTTCTCCCTCCTGCCTGCCCAAATCCCCCAGTGGAGCCAGTTTCATGGTGGCTTTGATAAACAGCGTGTAGTGGAGAACTTGTCCATTGCTAACTCAATGCTGGAGGCCTTACGGGGCTGCAGACTCCCCCAGGTAAAGGCTGGGGAAGGATGGAAGGAAGGCTGGGGCAAGGCTGTCAGCTGGTGGGACAGGGCTCTTGTGTTCTTTCTGGCTCAGAGGGACCGTGCCTTAGGTGTGCAGCAAGGCTCAGGTCCACACTGATGCAGGAGGGGAAAGCGGAGAACAGATTTTGTACCTATCAGGTGTATCCCTATCAAGGCTAAGCCAGGTAATGAAACCCCTAAAGGGAGCTCTTCACAACATGGGCTCTGCAGCAAGTCCCTGAGAGATTACACTGTCTGTTTTCTGCATAACTTCCTCGCTGAGACAGGGATAGCCAGGTACAAACAGGCTGAACTGTGCAGTGGCATGCACTTACTTCTGTGTGCACGCACACCCACACGCAGAGATACAGCAAGCAGGAGGAAATCACTATAAAAACGCTCTCTGCACGCTGGTGAGTGACTCCGGGCTGTCATGTGCTTTTTTTTGTTGTTGTTTTTATAACAGATCGTGATCTATGTTGTGAGGGCGCTGTCTCGCTCCCTGTATGCCTACCTCCTCAGGAATGCGTGTACCAGAAACAAATGCCAAATGTAGCACCGAGGTAGTCATCGGATGAGAAATAACAGGAATGTCAGCTACACCCAGTGCTGATTGGCAGCTGGAAACAGTGAATTAATCCAGGAACAAGGACTGTTAAAAAATGAGAGGCCAGGAGTGTCCTGATGAGCAGGACACTGATGGGAAACCCCCAGGCTTTGGTCCCCAGACCTGCTCTATTGCTGACTTGTTAGGGTTAAGAGCAAGCCACCACGGTGGCTTTCACCTTGTCATGTTTTGGTCATCTGAAAGCCTGTAGTTTGGTCTGAGTCTTGGCTTGAGAGAGAAGGGGAACATAGGAGTTGCTTTTCCTCTCCTAAAATAGGACAGGCTGGGTGAGTCGCCTTGTGTTTCCATCTGATTGACGATTTCCATCAGCCAGAGGAGCAAGGTGGGATTTGCATCATCCAAACATAGCTACATCTGAGCTGCCTTTCCTCTCAGCCTTGGTAGCCCATGGAGAGAAGCAGGTGCTCCTGGAGCCACCCATGAGTGTTCTACAACGGAGCCCTCAGCGTGAGGTTCACCCCCTTCTACAGAATGGCAACCCCCACTTTACGAAGCACATTTAATATTGATGGGTGCTTGGACTTGATTCTGCACAGGTGCTTGGATGCATAATTTATTCTTAAATCCCCCGGGGAATGAGGTGTTTACCTGTCTGCTTGGATCTTGCCCCGAGCTATCGCAGGGTATTTCAGCAGGTGGATTACGGCCGGCTCCACGGACACAGATATGCTCTTGCAAAGGCTTTTTGGAGCAGTGAGGAGAGGCAGCTTGCGTGCAGGTTAGATACAGCGCAGGAGCCGGCATGCCTTTGGGGCTGAGTTACAGGAGGCACGAAGCACTCAGCAATGCCTGAGTGATTACAAACCACACTGTGAGTTATTATAAGCACCAGCGCTCGGTGATGTCAGAGCCTTACGCATGCACACAGCCACATTTTTGGTGTTCTTTCCTAAGTGCGCCCAAACAATCCCAGTGGTATGTGCAAATCCCTGCAGCTGAACAGGTAACTGGGCACATATTTGCTTGACAGGCACCTCCAGGAATGCATGCATCAGCTCATAAATCCAAGTCTACACCAGCTGCTGCTTGCAGGCTGGGAATCCCTGCCGGGAGGCAGAGCTGAGGGGTCTTGGCTCTCCGTGGTGTGGTACAGCACCTCGTCTGCCCCCACCATTCCCGTTAGGCTGTCAGGAAGGCTGCAGGGTCCTGAGCAGGAAAGGGGCTGCAGCACTGCAAGGGGAGCAAGAAGGGACGAGGGTTCCCACCCTGAAAGGGTGTTAGGCTCAGAAGGGGGCACAAAACTCTGATCTTACCAAAACAGGGAAAACAGGGAGGAGGGCAGGGAGGGACTGTGATCTTGTGGCATGCAAGGCAGCAAAACGCCTGCCCAGCTGCAGCCCAGAAGCTCCAGGGCGAGCTTGGGGTGCGGAGTAAGGCAGAAGTCTTTCTAACTGCTGCCTTCAGAAAAAGCTAAGACCTGTGCATCCGCACGTAGGAAGCCTCCCAGGCCCGAAGCAATAAGCACCGGCTGTTTCAAAACGAAGCAAGAACCCTCCTAGCAGGCAGCCGGGGGTAATGCAGCCCTGTGAAATGGCTCGTGTTGGCTCCGTGACCGGCCCTGCTGCAGAGACAGCCCCGAGGCCAGCCTGCAGGGGCTTGCCTGATGCGAGAAGCAACCAAAGCACGGTCTGTACGGCGAGGATGATGGATAGCTGCCTGCACTGCGCGCAGAGCGCAGGGGAGGTGGTGCAGGAGCTGTGGCACTGAGAGGGTGCCAGCGTAGGTTTAAAGGACATAAGTGGTGCACATCTGTCCAGTTGCAGGAGAGCCAAGGGACCAGGAAGGGTGTCAGGAGTGATTCAAGGTGGAATATGAACTGTCTGCCCTATATGTCCCCAAAATACATATTATACAGTGCAGGGAACTGTCTAGAGCCCAGGAGCCACGAGAACAATTTAATCAGGCCAGCGGAGCAGAAACAGAGACAACACGAGGCGGTGACTGCTGGAGCCCGCCTGCCACCCCTGAGTTTCTACCAGCATGCTCACCCTCTAATCTGGGGAAGAAAATGACAATCTGGAGAGGCCGCGGTGTCGAGAGGAGTGACTAAGGAGGAGGCAGGGCTGTGGCCAGCTGTGAAAGCCCTGAGCACATGGCGGTGCCCCAAATCTCCTGCTCCCACCGCTTATTACCTCCTGGCCCAGCTGTATGCAAGGCGCCAGGAGGGGTTGTTACCGCCTCGGGGTCTGGAGGGTGGGAAGGACAGACACGGGCACATAGCACGGGTTCCACTGAGGACCTGCGGTGACAGTGTCCTCGCCCACATGATGCTGGGAGGTCATTAAAGACGAGGCTCAGACTGCTAATGACAAGCCCTGAGCTTACTGGCACGTCTGCGGTCAAGGCAGTGAAATTCAGGTCACCTGCCATGGTGTCCGACCTATTCTGTGAGTGCAGAGAGGGAAATGCCTTCTCTAGGCATCCTACCTGTCGTGGACTTTTTCCTTCATTGCTTAGATTTGATAGTTCAGCGACTCTGGGTTGCTTGTTGGAATTAAAAGTGCTGCAGTGCTTGGAGCTGTGACCACCTTAGGAGCTGAGAACATGGCTCTAAATCAAGCCATCTATTAAGAATCCCTTCCAGGTTTTCCCTTAGCCATACCAAACATCTCTTCGAGAAAAAGAAACACAAGCTGGAGGCTTAGCGGAGGGTGGCTGGTGAGGTGCTGCAGGCCAGAGTGGAGAGCTGCAACCAGCCCTGGCTGCCTAAATGCATTTGACAGGACAACGAAGTGCAGTGTATGCTCCCCTGGGCTGCAAGGACAGCAAGGAAGGATCTCAGGGTGTGATCCGTGGCAGTGTGTGGAAGCAGCCCTCATGGAAAATGCACTTCGAGGCTCATTTTACACTGTTTTTTAGGAAGGCAAATTGCATGCACTAACTCTTCTCTCTGCCATTTCAGATAGATGACCCAGACAATGACCAGCACGAGATGGTGCTCGAAGCTGATCTCCTTGGCACGGTGGCCAACCTTGGTGCCAACCAAGCCCTGACCTCAGACTACGTGGGCTCTGGCTACGAGCGAGGGCTGCTGAACCCCAGCTTGCTCAACGAGGAAGACTTCCAGATGGCCACCTACACGCTCACGAATGCCGTCCCCCTGAGTCCCTCTCTGAGCAAAACCTGGCACAGAGACATCGGGAGGGTGGTGGAGCAAGCCCTGGCCCCTCACTGCTCCAAGAAGGACCATCTGTATCTCCTTGCGGGCGCAATTCCTTCCAGCGTCCGAGTCAAAGGCAAGGTGTCGGTGCCCGAGGCGCTGTGGCTGGCAGCGTGCTGTGACGCTGCAGAGGGATGGTCTCTAGGGCTGGTGAAAAAAATCAGCGATGAAAACAGTTTGGCAGACCTCACGGTGGGCGAGCTGGAGAAGCAGCTCCTAGCGGGGGTTGACCTGTTCAAGGGCAACTGTGGAGAAGACAACAAAAACAAGGAGAAAGTGGAAGCAATACTGCAAGCTGTCGGTCAGATCCGGTCCGGAGGACAAGTGGGAGCAAATGACAGCCAGGAGTCCAAGGAGAGTGGCTTGGTGAGAAAAGTGGCTGGCATCATTGCCACCCCTTTCATCAAACTTCTGGAACTCCTCATCTACCTGTTTGTGGAGCTGGTGAAGTTTACGTTTTATTTCCTGTGGCTTGTTATCAAGCGGGTTGGCAGCACAGTTCTGGACGGAGTCTACAGCCTGTGGAACGGGGTGGTGTCCTACCTCAAAGCCATCAGCATGGTGCTCATCAGCATCCCCTACGACTTGGGAAGGGTTGTCACCAACATCTTCCTGGGCTTTCTGGAAATCGTCCAAGACGTGGCGTTCCTCACCTACAGGATTCTGCGCATCCCCGTGGGATTTGTCCTTCACCTCGCTTCTTTCCCTTACTACTCCATCTGTGCCATCCCCTCTGTCCTCAAAGACCTGGCTGCTGGGATCGGTGGCACCTTCTCGCTGGCTGTTGATGCCACAGCCACGCTTCTGCACGGCTTTTACTACGTGGCTAGCCACATAGCCAAGCGGTTTGTCCCTAAGGGCTCCTCTGGTGACTGACAGGGGTAAAAATCAAGGCTGCAAAGACGTGAAGTGAAAGAGGAGCTTTAAGATACGTGGCCAAACACTGTCAATTGCGTTCTGGTATTTATTGTAGTGACGTTAATAATAATGAACCAACCGGGGAGTAACAGGGAGGGCCGAGGTAACTTTGTCAGGGGACACCACCACTGCAACTCAAACTCTGTCTATTGTAAAGCATTCGGACCCTGTTGGTGCGGGTCGCAAAGTTTCTGTGGTTTGCAGATGCCAAGCTGCTTCCTCTGGGGGATGCTCTCTGAGCGTGGCACGAGGCAGTTTCTTTCCCAGGGAGATGGCACCGAGACCTATGCGTCCCTGCAGAAGCACATCCCGTGGGTGGAAGTTCTCCTCTGGGGCGGGATTCGGTTTCTGAAAGCTGGACAAGGGAAAAGGAGGGCAGGGTGCAAGGGTTAGGGGTTGGGCAGCAGCGAGGGAATGGGGCTGGGTCCTGCTGCTGGTCGCACTGCTTGCTTCTCTGGGGCCTGCTGGTGGAGCCCGAGGAGGAATTTGGCCGGGTGTGCTTTGTAGCTCCTGGGCCTTGGCCCTTCAAGGCAGCTGAAACCATGCAGATCTTGCTGTGAGGAAACACCAGCTTCTAGTTCTTTCCTACAGGGGGAAAACACTTCCCCTTCGCCATACCAAGCTCACTTTCCCTCAGCTGTTCCTTGCTCCCTGGTGACCACTGAATATCTCAGCCCCAATTCCTCGCCCTGGCTGGTGGGCTCCAAAGCCTGGTGGAACCTCATGGGGCATGATTTTGGCTTTGAGTCAGCCCTGTCTGTCAGAGACCTGCCTGTCCTGCTTCTGTTCGTCCAACACACAACAGCACCTCCATGCTGTGGGACTGTGCCCAAGCGGGGAGTTGGAAATGTGGCCATCCCCCTTAGGCGTGTTGTGAAAGTCCAGCTCAGATGGAGAAAGTGATCCTCGCGTTCCTTTCTGCAGGACAGAAGAAAAGTGGCTCTGCCTTTCTCACCGGTCTGGCTCGGTGGCAGCAATGTCCTTACCAAAAGGCACCTGGGGAACATGGGACAGGAGATGAGCAGGGAGCATGGGGGGAGTTTTGCTGCTTGTTGCCCAAAGCCCCATCCAGCCTGGCCTTGAACACCTCCAGGGATGGGGCATCCACAGCTTCTCTGGGCAACCTGTGCCAGGGCCTCACCACCCTCTGAGGGAAGAATTTGCCCCCCCCCTGGTGGCTGGGGCCAGAGGAGAACTCGTCGTCACTCCCTCCAAGCACCCCACGGAAGAAGTGCTTCGTGGAGGAAGGGTGGCCTCCCGGCCAGCAGGGCTGGCTTCCTTCATGAGGAAAGGCAACTTCTTGTGCTCATCAGGGTCTGATCAGGTAAAGTCAGCAATATTTGACAAATCCCTCCTTTGTCCTCAAGCTGTCGATAGAGGGATTTGGATTCAAGGGGCACGGTCACAGCTCCCAGCAGAGAGGCAGCCGCCCGCCTTGCATCCAGACCTCCCTCTGCATCTGACACACAAACACAACCCAAGCTGCCCCCCACGTGCCTCCCTCATGCCTTATGCGTGGCCTCTGACCTGCCCGAGCCGTGCCTGGCGCCAGGGTGATGCCCAACAGGCCGGGAAGGCGGTGTAGCCACATCGCCACCACCATTGGCACCCAGCCCAGCGAGGTTCAGGCCAGCCCACGGGCACATCTCTGCGCTGCAGCCTGGTTGCAGGGCGGGCAGCCCCTTCCATCCAGGAGGCTGCAGCACCGTAGGATTTGGGCAGACGTGGGGCTGTATTAAAATGGTCTGAACACGCTCAGATTTCAACCGTGACAAACCCTAACCAGCACAGGTCATTTTTCTTCTCTGCTGCGTGTCTGAGCAGGCAATGGGAAATCTGCCTGAAACACCCAGTAATTGTTACAGAACAAGCAACATCCTGCTACAGACTATTGCTTCAGATTATTCTTATCTGGGCATGATTTATGGCTTGTGAGCTTTACTCTGTCCTAGGAAATGTATGGCTTTAACCAAATAAAAGTTACTTTTCCAAAGAAGGACTGGTATCACATTTCTGTCCCAGTTGAAAAACAAGATAATGCAGCCCAGGGAGCTCAGGTTAATCAGGAAAGTAAGAGCAGCATAGTTGCTCTTTGTTAAGGCCTGACATCTGATATTAATGGCCCTTTTCTACTTTTAAAACACCTTCACATTTTCAAAAACGCGTTAATTAAGCTATGGACTGTGTAGGTAAGAGCTGAGGTTGCAGGTCTGTAAGTGCCAATAGAGGTGCGTGCTCAGACAGGCTGGCATGAGGTGGGACAGGACAGGAGCAGGAAAGGAGGTTTCCACGTGCAGGAATGGGGCAGGGTCCCCCTGCTCTGCATGGCAGTCAGCTCCCCTCTGCCCACGTTGGCTGGGGCTTGCTGCAGAAGAAGAAAAGAGGAGAATGGTCCTCAGTGGCTGCACCCAGGCAGGTCACATGGGCTGTTTTGCAGCTGGTAGGCAGAAAAACTTGCTTTTGTGGGATGCTGCTCACTTGGCCAGTATCAGCAGATCTTTAGAAGGCCAGTTACCCCTTAGGAGTAGCTGCTCTCCTCCACCAACTACAAACCACCAGGGGTGAGTAAGCGAGGTGTGGGCACCTGCTTTGTGCAGACACCTCAGCACACAGGAGGGGAGCCCTCATCCATGGGTGGACCAGGAGGGGATGGGCTGACCCTCCTTATCTTTAAGGGGATGATTATGGGCTTGGAGTCACTCACAGGACAGCGAAGGCGATGTGAAATGATCTCTCCTCAACCAGATTACCCAGCCCTTCCGCACAGGAGCTTCTGCGCACACCAAGGTGACCCTTATCTCTGTTACCTTCACTCTGGGGTTGGGCCCAGACAAACGAGCCATGCCCTATAAGCACAGCAGCCCTGGCAGCACGACTCACAGCCCCCAGCCCTGGGCTCAGGTCCTCCTGATCCCCCCTCTGGGAATTTGGAGCTGCTCCTCTCTGCACGGACCTCCAGTGCTTCCTCTCTGCAGACAGGGGCTGCTGCAGCTCGGAAGGGAACTGAGCCCTGCTTGTTCACAAGTTCTCTCTCCAGCTTAGGCAGTGCCAGCAAATGAAAAAGGTATTGGAAAATACCTACACGCTTAACTTGTTTGGCCAGAAAGGATTGCCTGGGAGCATAAAGCGCAAGGCGTGCCTGCGGTGTGCGTGACTGCGATACCCCGCAATTGGCACGGCGTGATTTCTCTCCTCTGCACAGCCTCGGACCTGCTCCGATTCGCGAACGTGTCTCACACAGGGTAACATCTGCCACTGATTTCAGCAGAACCGGTGTTTTCAGCCAAGCAGAAAGGCCTGCAGATTTCCCAGCGGTGTTAGCATTACAGCCGGCTGGAAAATCTCCAAGGAAATAGATTGTCAGAAAGGGATAATTTATCAAACGGGATTTTTTTTTCACAGCTATTTGTCTTTTCTAATGGAAAAGGCTTTTCAGGTCCAGCTTGGAAGAAGGACCAGAAACATCCAAGAGCAGTGCACGGTCTGGATTTGAAGTGTAGACGTGGATGTTCAGCACTCTCTCCTGCCTAAAGGCAAGCCTGGCATGTGAACATGGCTGTCTCTGGCCCAGAGGGGTGCCCACCTTACTTTCTGTCCCATTTTCTTCCATTTTTAAGTGTGAAAAAAACCTGTTTCCTTTCCAAAAGTACTGAAATTGTGACCATTTGCTGCGGCCTGTGAAGCTCAGTTTGGGGCTGGTGGCTGAGGGGACTTGTCCCAACCATTGAGACCTTTGAGGTGCCCCTTGCCGCAGATCCCACAGGGTGCAGGAGGGCAGATCACCTGCACCTCCAACCCTGCCAGTTGGCCTGGCTTGTGTGGAGTCAGGAGCTAGGAACTAGTTGGAGAAATGTAACCTCAGCATGAGCGTGGCCAGAAATGGAGTCCAGGAATTTTATCCATCCCCACGTCCTGTAATGCCATGGATCACCACCCCCAGGAGCGGGATGTGTCTGAGAACCTGGTGGCCGTCCTTTACTTCCCTCAGTATTCAAAGTTGTTCTCTTTCCCCATCAGCCGGTCTCAGCTGTGGTCAGATGCAGACATTCAGCACCGAGCACGTGCCAGCAAAAGGACTCCTGGCACCTGCTGGGATGCCCTAGGGCATGGCAGTGAGGTTCTGCACCTCCGCAGCGGTGGTAATTTGTACCCAGGTCTACTAATTAAAGCCAGCAGGGATTTCTCCATCTGAGCTTCTTCTGTTCTTACAGAAAAGCCCCTTTCTGCAAAAATTACACTTTTCTTGCTTTGTTTTTCTTTTTCAGTATATATATATAGAAGGAGGTTAGTTTAAATCTAATAAAAAATGTCTTCAATGGATCTTCTTGACACCACTGTGCTGTATTGATCCTCCATCTCTACTCTGCCCTGGTCAGGCCTCACCTGGAGTACTGTGTCCGTTTCTGGGCTCCCTGGTACAAAAAAGACAGGGACCTCCTGGAAAGAGTGCAGCAGAGGGCCACAAAGATGATACGGGGCCTGGAGCATCTTCCCTATGAGGACAGGCTGAGAGACCTGGGTCTGTTCAGCCTGGAGAAGAGGAGACTGAGAGGGGATCTCATCAAAGTGTATAAATACCTGAGGTGTGGGAGACAGAAGGATGTAGCCAACCTCTTCTCAGTGGTTTGTGGGGACAGGACAAGGGGCAATGGCCACAAGATAGAGCACAGGAAGTTCCACACCGACATGAGAAAGAACTTCTTCGCGGTGAGGGTGACGGAGCACTGGGACAGGCTGCCCAGGGAGGTTGTGGAGTCTCCTTCTCTGGAGATATCCAAGGCCCGTCTGGACGCCTACCTGGGCAGCCTGCTCTGAGGATCCTGAACCCAATGATTTTTCAAGGTCCCTTCCAACCCCTACAGTTCTGTGATTCTGTGATTCTGTATTGCAGGTGTGAGCAGGAGTTTAATCTTCTGTAAGGTGAATGATGCAACCAACCCCATTCCCCATGACACGTGGGGTGGAGGAGGAGCAGGCTCCCCCAGAAGGTGATTCAGTGCAGAGCTCACCCTCTGGTGGAGTCTGCTGTCTCTCCTGAGTAGCAGAGGAGCCATGAGAGATTAGTTAGGTCATGTAGCAAGGCAAATTACATGTCTGTACTCAGACTGTGTAATGTCCCCAGCCCAGCTCTTCTGCTGGAGGTTTTGGTGTGTCACGAGAGGCACCAGGCCCTGAGGACAGCGTGGCAGAGGTGGCCTGGGCTGAAGCTGGCCCTGTTCTGCGGGGTCACTCCCTGCAACAGAAACTGGAGAACGCTCGTGGTCAAATCAAAACCCAGTGTTGCGGGTCATGACTACTAAAACACTTCAGTTTCAGCTGAAATTACTATTTTATTTTATTTTATTTTAATTTAATTTAATTTAATTTTATTTTATTTTATTTTATTTTTTCTACGTATCAGCGCCAGCCAGGAAGGGAAGGAGGGCTTTTTCCCTTTTGGAAAAGCAGCTTCCTGCAGGTCAGGGATGTTCAAGCTTTGCTCAGAAGGCCTGATGAAAGCCAGAGCACAAAAAGCACACGTGGGTAGGTTTTAGCTATGCAGGAAATATATATCCTGTGATTTTTGTCTTTTATACATTGAAAATCACAAAACTCCACAAAACCAGGCATATTTACACGAGCTAGTTAGTGTGATGGATGAGGCCGTTTATAACAACTCCAATCCTGTCTTGCATGTGTAGAGCCTCTGCTCTGCTCTCCAAGCATCTCATCGGGTTGCTCAGCCACGATCAAACTAAAAGCTGCTAGGGAGAATGAATAAACGTGCGTGCTCACACTTGGCCTACCAGTTGGGCTGCTTTGGGTTGCATTTTGAAGGCAAGTCACGGGCTGGTGGCTGCACTTCAGCGATTAATACTGATGCTTGGTGGAGAGGCTCCATTACCTGCCCTACAAAGGGTCCGAGGCTGGTCACCAGTTCCTCCCAGTGCCTCAGAGCAAACAACCCAAGGCCATGCTGGGAAGAGACCTAGGAGACCCCAGTAAAAGCTGAAATTGAGCCCATCCAATCTTATGGATGTGACCCGGCTGCAAACTGCCAGCAGGACAGGAGAGGTGATCCTTCCCCTCTGCTTGGCATCGGTGAGGCCCCACCGGGAGTCCTGTGTTCAGTCCCGGGCCCTCAGCCCAGGGAGGCCTGGACATAGTGGTGAGTGTCCAGCAGAGGGCCACCGAGGTGATGAAGGGCCTGGAGCACCTCTGCGGGGAGGAGAGGCTGGGAGAGCTGGGGCTGCCCAGCCTGGAGGGTGCCCAGGGGGGATCTCACCCATGTCTGTAAACACCTGAAGGAGGGTGCACAGGGGATGGAGCCAGGCTCTTGTCAGTGCTCCCAGTGCCAGGACAAGAGGCAACGGGCACAAACTGGAGCACAAGAGTTTCCCTCTGAACATCACAAGATGATTCTTTACTCTGTGGATCCATGCCCAGCACCATGCCCAGGACCATGTCTGTGAGGTTTTGAAGATCCCCAAGGAGGAGACCCCACAGCCTCTCTGGGCAGCCTGTGCCAGGGCTCCGTCACCTGCCCAGCACAGACGTGTTGCCTGGTGCTCAGAGGGAGCCTCCTGTGATGTGCCCACTGCCTCTTGTCCTGGCACTGGGCCTCCGTCTGGCACACACTACCTGTAACAGAGCTGGAAATATTATTATTTATTTGGGAGAAGGGGTTCCAGTGAAGGGGTTAGAAATGGAAACGAAGAAGTTCCCTGGGCACAGTGAGGCGAGGACAGCTCAGCTGAACTTCCCACAGCTTGAACAGAAAGTACATCAACAATAGTAAACCAGAGATACCAAAAATGCTCCACAGCCGGTATTAACCAGTTTTGTCTTCGGGACAAAGTGGGGTAAAATAGTGGTGTAATTCGGCTGCAATGTAAGCTTTGCATTGCTATCACACTCCGCACCCACATGATTTTCCTCCTTTGCATTTCCGTCATGGTTTTGTGGACTTCTGCTCTGGGCTTGCCCAGGGCTCCCTAGAAAAGGGAGGGAGCAGCTCCTGGTGCACCCACTGCCTGCACCTTTTACTTCCAGAAAAAGCAGAAGCGGGGTGTTGTGTCTGAAATTACATTTTCTCCAGTGATAAGTGCTGAAGAACAGAGATTGAGAGGTACAGAAAGGCCCAAATCTACCCCTTTTAACAAACTCCCCTGCACCACAATCCCTGAGCTTACAGCAGGAAGAGCAGGTTGGCACCCTTCTGGGACACACCACGACATCCATCAGATCACGATGTCCATCTGGTCACGATGTCCGTCACCCCAGCCCTGACCACTGACAACTACATATTGAAAAGACATCACCGTCAGCAAACGCAGTAGATTTTTCAGGACCTGTGTTTGCAATACTGACCTGGACTAAAGACCAGCACAAGGGCATGGATGAGGACACCTCAGGACCGGAGCTCTTCCCACAGCGTGCTCTGTCTGCTGCACGTGGTAAATAACGGACTGCACAAGAGCCATGTTTTATCAGTTTTATTTAACCAATGAAATTCCTACTGATAACAATGAAAGTAATTTCAGCAAGTATAAATGCGATACAGTTTTAAACAAACCCCATTGTTCCGTACCTATAAATAGATTTTTCAAAACCTCATAAAAAGTGCAGATTTATGAATTGCTGTTAAAATGTTAATACACGATTCCTTTGTTTAAAAATGCGTTTTTGTCTCTTAACTCACAAAAAAAAAGTTCCTTCTGCATCTGTTCAGATAAATTCAAGTCGGGTAACTCAAAAACTAGAAAAAAAAAGTCACACACAAATTAAAAAGATCCATCCCACTAGGTCAGTCTGAACTCTGAAAAAAAAAAAGAGAAAAAAAGAAAAAAATACCAATCAGCCATCAACAGAAAAAAAATAAATGGTGAAAGCTGCTGTGGACACCCACAGTTAACTCCTAGCAGCTGCCTTGCTGCAGGCAAACCTCCCGCGAAAGCACGGACCCTGCGAGCTGTCCCCGCGGCTGAGGGCAGGCGGTGGCCCAAGGGACAGCGTGGGTGACGTGTCCCTGTGCCACCCTCGCCTGGCAGCGAGCGGAGCCGCAGGGGACATGTGGGAGGGAGCAGCAGGATCAGAGCTCTGCCTGTCCTCCTCCGTCCCGAAATGCCCCCGCAGGACAAAGGTGGCGGCGGCCGGGCCGCGGTCCGATTTATTCCCTCTCCAGAGGGCGAGAGCTGCAACCCTGGGGCGGTGGGCACGTCCCGACAGGAGGCTCAGACCCACGACTGTCTTTGGAGAAGCCACATACTCCTACCCCTAACGAGCCAGGCTTCGTGGATGTCAAATTAGGCTAATTTGGGTACGTGAGGGAGGCCTGGAAGCCGGGGGCCGCAGACACAGCGTGCTCGCTGTCCGAGCGCCGGGCAGCCTGTCTGCCTGTCCCTCCTCGCCAGCAAGGCTCAGGAGAAGCCGGTGTTTCTGCGTGTGCACCCGTGTGTGTGTCAGGGCAGCACACGCACAGAGGCGAGGAGGTCGCAACGCTTCGCAGCAGGGCCTGGGCAGCGCTGGAGGCGGACGGCGGACATGCCAGGGCTGCCCGCGCTGCCAGCCCTCCTCCCCGTACCTACAGTGGTATTTTATCTACAGCAGGGTCTGTTTAGCAAGAGCGGTTTAAAGTGGCTATGTTCATCAAGTTTGCTACTTTATGAATTAAAAACAAAACCAAAAATGAAAAAAACAAAAAAACAAAAAACCCAACAACTATAAATACAAAGACTCTCACTCACCAGACGCTTGCAGCCTGTGTGAATCATAAACTGCATCAATATTCTGTTAAAAAGCTTATTCTACTTAAAACTATACATAGTACAAGAGATTGAAAAGTGGCAGTCGTGTACGGCCGCACTGCCTGCCCACGGTGGCCCACAGTCAGGTGCTTCATAGAAATCAAGGAGTTACAGTAACAAAGCACGGGACTGCAAAGCCCATCACAGCTTCTGATTACACTGCATACGAAGTACCAAGGCAAACACAAAAAGGAACTGGTGTTAATACTGATGAATTAAAGAGTAACTATAAAGATCAAAACAGACGTTCACAGCATGCTACATATATTGCTCACAAACTTTTTCTTTTTTTTAAAAAAAAGGCTAATACAAAACAAGAAGTTGGCAGTCTGATTTTCAGTTATGTCAGAAAGATAAAGCGTATACATTCATTATGTAGCTTTCCAGCAAAAGGGTAAAACAGAGATTTCAAGTTTACAAAATTCCTATTTTTTTTTAATTAAGCTACCGTTTATATCCAGTTCCGGTCAATAGCTGTGAAATATTGGTGGCTGCAGAGTCCAAGGGCTGTAGCCTAATTATTTTTGTTTCCCTACAGGAACGTTTCTTTGCCTCGGGTGCTGGCGGGGCCGCCGCTCACCTCGCAGGTGGACGGGGAGGGAAGCGAAAAGGGAGGCTGGTTTGCGTCTGGCGGCACAACATGAGCATGGAGTGGCAAATGAGGAACACGCTTTCGGTGGCGTGTGTCTGCTGGCACTGTCCCCCAGGCCCCTTGGCTGGGACAGCTGGGAATTCTGCCCCAAAATTCTGCCCCAAAATTCTGCCCCTTCTGCCCCAAAATCCCCTCCAAAGAGCTGGTGGAGGAGACAACATGCTTCAACGGCCGCATGCTTTGCGCAGCCGCAAGGGGAAGGCTCCCTTCCCCTCCTCCATCCCCGGAGTAAGAAAAGGGAAGCTTTCCAGAGCAGCTGGGGGTTTCAGCTTTGAGATGTTGGGTGCAGGTGTTCCCTACCACCTCCCCTACGCGCAGACGTGCACGAGGACCTTTGGGACACAACAGTGCAGCTTCTCCAACTGGCCAAAATGTCCACTCCCCCCTACACTGGTTGCATCCCCTCGAGAACGCCCGTTGTCTTCTCTTTCTGCTGCTTACAGCGCAAGTTCCTGCCCCCTTTCAGTATATTCATTGGCGTCTTAAATACTGGCTCTAACTACGGCCAAAAACAAGGGCAGAATTCAGATCCCTGCTTTCCACGAGCTCTGATGAACACCCACATGTGTCTCCGTCTCAAGCAACCACAAAGTTTGCCTTCGGAGTTACCCCTCGAATAAATGAAAAACCAACCCCATTTGTTCGGAAGGCTGTCTGACTACAGGGAACCCGAGGAGCAGCCCCCCAAAAATGACCCCGTGGGCTCCTGCCCTTCTCCCACCCACTCTGCACATGAGGCTCTCAAAATTCCCCACTACAATTCCCTGTAAGAAGCCTGCACAGCTAAAAGGCTCAAGCAAGGGGAGTGTTGCCAAAGAAAGCATTTTGTTAGTGGATCCACTGGATTATTACCGTAATTCCAGCGATGGAACACGACACGCTACTAGCAAACGCTACTTAAATGTTTTAAGTAAGTACTAAGTGTCATACTTTACACCAGACTTAGCATTTTCCTGCCCAGAAAGAGCCCAATACTGGAATTAAGTGTTTCTGAACAGGAGAAAGATTCTCCGAATGCAGCAATGAATGGCAATCTAGGAACTTAACACTAGTTTAGGAGGTTTTGGTGAAGAGGCTGCCTCTGCAAGACTGCTAGGGTTGTGAGCTGGGACAATAGGCAGTGCGTGATGTGGGGTGGCGGGCTGAAAAATGACAGTTTGGGCCCCTAGTGAGCAGCAGAAGGGCTAAATGTCTGCAAGAGAGGCCTGATGTGTGTTTAGAGAGCAGCTGCGTGACTGCGTGGCAAGAAAACTTGCTCTACGAGATAAATTAACACTGTTCAAGATGCCCCTGAAGTTTCCTCGTGCTGCTTTGTTCCTTGCATCTCCCACACCCGTGATCCATTCAGTAGGTATGAAATGTCAAATTCGTTTTCAGTTGGAGATAAAAAGCTTAATTTTTAATTTCCAAAATGTGAAAAAGCTGGTGGGTGCATCTCTTTAGACAATCAGATGTGCTGGGGACACTAGGGAGAATAAATCTGAAGTTCAGATGGGGAAAACTGACATTTTTGTCCAGCTCTTGGAATGATAGTTAATGGCAAGCCAATTCTAGCAGCTTTACATTCAGAGCAGCTCTGGGAAAGTTCATTTACTATGAATCCCCCCCACACCTCTCCCTTTTGTGCAACATCACCTCTAATTTATGGGGGACGGATCTGAATGCCTAAGGAAAATATCTGAAAAAAAAATCAGTTTTAATCAGGAAGATTTGGAATATATCCGTCCGGCCAAAACTTTCGTCCTGGCACAAGCTATCCACTTGCTAATCCCAATAAATCTTTTCTGCAAGCAGAGGTTAAATAATCTATCTCTTCTAAAAGAGAGCCCAAACTCTGGAATAGGAGCCTGAAATGCATGTCAATGTGCATGGAAAACACACATGCATGAGAAACATCGAGAACCTGTTCTGCAAGAGCAGCAGCTTACAGTTTAACCTCTTTTGAAAAGATTTCTCTGAGTCTATATTAAGTCCCCCAAACAACCCATTTCATTAACAATCGCTGCAAATCACATGGATCTGCTACATATTATTCCTTTAATCTCTATGGAAACTGCTTTTATTCTATTGAATTTAGGTGATTAAGTATCTTTAAAAATCTGACTCAAAAATGCAAGTGGGCACCTTGTAGGGTTTTGCTGAATGCCTAGCTGCTTAAATTCCCATTGAAATTCAGGCAACTAACTGCTTTTCCCAAAATCCTCTGAAAGCATCTATCAGCATTGCTACGAACAAAAATACTGTTGAAGAATCTGGTGCTTTGACCTTCTGCACTCAAGCAAGAGAGAAGCAAAATGTTTTCCTTTTTGTTCTGTTCTGAATTTATACAGAGACCTACTAGGTTTATAATTGTTTATAATCATGGATTTTCCTGTGCTTTAAGATTTCTTCAATGCATAGGAAGAGCTGACGTGGCCATTTGCCAGTTCTTAAAGCTGAAAGTACATCCTTTTCATTTTAATCAAGTTTTTGGGACAAAGTATGTATGTTTCAGTTCAGTCTTACGAACAGTTAAACTCATCTACAGCTTACCAAAATTCTCACAGGATACCTCAACGCTAGTTTTAGTAGCTATGAGTGTAATAAATTCTACCTTAGTTAAAAATGGTTTCTGTTCCAACGTGATGACGCTCCTGTGATCATCAGCTGCAGGCGGAGCATCCTGGGAATGCAAATGCTTTCTCCAGCTGGTATCTTTTTCACTTCTCTTCATTACCAAAAAAAATGGAGTGATTTCCATATAGTGAGAATATGCACTACCAGAACACACATTTTACAGTGATTCTGCAGCGACAAGAAGCTGTCCCTGCTCAAAGCTCTGTTCCCTACTTACAGCATTTCCTGTGCTAGCTAGTTAATTTGGACCTAACGAGCTTTCTCATCAGCAGACAGGAGACTGCACACTTTGTTTGTACGTTGGTCACAGCTGGGATTCCATGGACTAACATAGATGCTGGTAAATATCAATGCCAATAAGGGAAAACAGAGGGAGAGTATCTACGCTTCCCACGATTATGGTACTCTTCAGGATACTATTAATGATCAAAGGGTGAAGATTCACATTCACGAGTGCTTTAAAAATGTAAAAATTCCAAGAACACTTGCACATTACAATTTGGCACAGGGTGAGCCTAAAGCGTGCATAAAGCATCCGGTATAGCTGTATGACTTTAAAGACCTATTCTGAACAAACGTCTAGTAAAAACCATAAATCTGAGTATAAAAACTAGGCTATAAATTGTTACACTGTTAATGCAATACTTTGAAAAAAAAAATGCCACATGGAAAATATCTCCAAAAGTTTCAAGTTTGCATTTAATATTAAAGGAAAAAAAAGAAATAGCAAACTACTTGCACAATGACATTTCCTATGGTGGAATGTCTTGCAGGCCATATGTGACTTGATATGGCACCTTAAAAAAAATTACTGATTTACTACAAATTTTATGAAGCAATCCATTTATGGTTTCTATATTTCAAATCTGCTCAGGTACTTTGCTCTGAAGGCGTTTGAGCTGGCAAGTATATTTCATAAGGAAAGAAGTAAAGGCACTCATGTTTCCAAACATAAAATTCAACCTACTCTAAGAGTCTTTGCATTTCTGAAGGGAAACTAAGCGGTCCTATTAGTTACCCAAATCTAGTTTCACCTCCTTTCCAGAGCTCAACTGTGCTTCTTGAGAACTACTTGACTTCTCAAAGCAAAGGAATTTGAAGTAGTACTGTACGGTTCCCACCACTCAAAAAAAAAGCAAAAGTATTGCATGAAAAGTCCTCTCAGCAGAACTGTTTTATGCACAAAAGCCAGTCGGTATGGCCACTACATTTACAACAGGGAGGAAGAAGAACTATAACAACTCAGAAAGTGAATCTAAGTTCATACATATCAGTGTCTCTACACTTCTGAGAAATCTTGGCAGTTAGCTATTGAAGATAAATAAATCTGATGTTTTACCCAGTGCTCTCTCTAGCAGACAGTCTGATGCTGTCTAGAGGGTACTTTTCCAAGTAGCCAACATTACATTAAATAAAAAAATATTACTGATTTTTCCTCAAAGGTTTTTCACATGCAGAATCTGCAGTCTGAAAGTGCAGAGAAGTGTACAATCATTTAGCTTTCCTATCTGGAACAGACAGATTAAGCGAAAAATCCAACATGCGAAGTCACAGCAAGGTCAAGAAAAGGGAAGAAAACTAACTTTAAAGCATAGTGGTCCATGATTTTGTCAATGAGAAGTGTTACAAGTATGACTGGTAATATTACCATTTTCCAAAAAACTACTCTGAAATCATCAATGGAAAAAAATCCTGTACTATCTTCTACAATCCAATGGAATATTAAAACGAAACCTATCCAGTTAGTTCTGTACGTATGCAACAGAAACAAAGCTCACCCTCCTCAGAGCACTATGAAAGGTCCAACAGACGAAAGTTTAAGCAGTGACAACTTGCATCCTACTGGGTAGGTTTAAGCATCTCTTTAGGCACTTCACTGGTTCATTAAATGCAATACAAAATAAAGCTATAAATATCAACATTTTGTGCTCTTAAAATTAGTCAAAAGCAACAGAAAACAGCACAAAAGTGTGACATTTTTGGCAGCTTATTTCTTCCCTTCCCCAATATTACCAGTTGTCCAAGAATGCTTTGTTTTGGGGATGCTTTGGCATCTCAGTATCAGGTTGTCTTAAGCCATAAAAACTAAAACAAAACTGCTAGGCCTTAGACAATAAAGAAATTTGGTTTTAAAATTTCTTTATGGCTATATAAAAAGGACACTTTAGCAGTGACATGATAGGGAAAAAAGCTTGCTTTCTTTTTAAATATTGCACTTTTCTTTTGTTCACCCACACTAATGCATAGAAACTTTTAAACTTTGAATATTAAGACTTCATGCTATGAAGAAGTTATGGGAAATAAATTTCTACACATCCAATATGAAAGAACAGATATGCTAGCCTTCCTTTACTTTCCTTACTTAAAACATCGAGAAAGAAGAGAGTGCAAAAAAACCCACAACCCTGTTTTTGGTCAGCCTGTGTATCAACTTTATAGGTGCCAACTAAACAAATTGCAACATGTGATGAGCATGGATATTGTAAAGACAACTGAGGGTGACTGTCGGTAAACCAAGATTATGCATGATTGAGACACGGTAAGTGTAGCTGAAATGGCAAATTGTGAGGGCTCTTCTCTTGGGAAGAGGCATGATAAAGCAGATGAATTTTGCACTTCAGTAGCATGCTGTAGAATTTGTCACGATTAATTTCACATTAAAGTGTGGTCAATGTTTGCATCCACATTTCACATCACCTTCAATTGCTGTAGTAAGACAGTGACCGGCAAGCAGTCTCCGGGAGACACAGAAGAATCCAGTGGGCAATTCAATGCAGCACAGCGTGTGCGTCTCTGTCAGTTATGGCATGGTGGTACGTTCTCGGAACAGGCAGAACCAATCTTCTGGTGGACTCCACTAATCTGAAAAATGATTGCTTGGAAAAGAAGTCTCTAAGCACTTCACTCCGGTGCTTAAAGAACAAAGCGCTAGAATCGAATATAATAAAAAGAGTTTTAGGATTCTGACCACTGTGCAGAAATCCAACCGGAAACAATGCAGAGTAGTGCTCCTCAGTGTTACTTTTGTTATCATTAGTAATGTTAAGCATCAAGAAAATAAAACACGTCATTGCACATTACAGCCGTCAAGAAACACGGCTAAACTTTGACACTAGAGAATTTGAATAACCTGATGCTACATCACAAACAGCTTCTGGTGTGTATCTATTTCAAAAGGTCTTTACATACTCGGTAAAAATTCCTTTACTCCCTCCCAGTGACTGCTTCAGGTTAAGTGACGAGTTATGGCACGAAGGGCATACAGAAGTTCTGCTTGCATACGAGCTTCCATTAGAAGTAGATTTACGTGAACCTGTTAAAAATTAAATCGGACATTTAATTGATCTTGGAACACAACACCATTTATTCATTTATGCTAACATTTGTAAGCTTTAGTAAAGTAATGTGGCATGAAATCATGTACTTTCTCCCTGTACCCTGCTGCAAGACTCCTGTTCCTTTTGGGAAACCTGTCTAGTACGCCAACACCAGACAATGTCCTAGGACTGCAAGGAACTGCCCTCACCTGCTTTAAGCAATCTTCCATCCCAGAAATCCCAACAAAACCACTTCTGTATCTTAATGGTATTAAATCAGAATAAGGAACAGTTCATATGCCTGACAGGCTAGCAGGCACATGAGCATCGAACCCTTGTCAGGAAGCATTTAGCTTAGATATCTGAAGGCACACTGACATTTTTATTGATGAAAAACACCATGAAGACTATATTTGTATGGAATAAGCTCTTTTTTGATCCACAGATCCAAAGTATCGGCACGGTTAACCACTTCTGTACTCCCCAGTTTATCCACCTTTCTATTACAGCTGTCAGTTCAATTTTATGGAGAAGTCACTCAAAATAAAAAAGAGTAGAATCAGTATTTCCAGTACTCCAAGAAGTAATTTTGTAAGACTGATATTTAACATTCAATGAATTAACCTCGCTTGTTCTTCTCCTGTTAAAAAATTTGACAGATACAGCTGTTTTTAGGAGTCACAATATTTTCATTTTTACAACACGTGGCTCTCTGTGAAGCCCGTCTGGCTATGAAACACGTACCTTCTCCGAGTGCTTGAACTGACGCCAGTAACTGTCGTACATGCGCTTGGTAGTTCTCTCCGGGTAGCAGGTCACTGTCTTTATGTAAACCTTCAGGCTGCGTTCAAGTAGCTGATTAACTTCTCCATAATCATAGTCATCATACCTGAAGAACACAGGCAACCACTCTGTTGGATGTAAGTTTTTAAAAGCACGGTCTTTTGTAGCATTAATTTCTTAAACATTTGTTATATTAGCTGGAATAAAACCTGCTAACAGAGGAAAGGTTTAGTATCGGGACGCTGTTATTTCTGGAGAGAATACAGAATTGCTAGAAGACATTTCTATAACAACTTCTGTTCTGTTTCATACACATTTTCTTAACTGGAAGTGAAAGCTGTACTGATGTAACAGCAAAAAATCACCACTAACGCTCAAACTGAGCTACTACCTCCACGTTTACACTGGGGTCTAAGTCTAACTTCTCACATAGTTATTTTTTCATCTGGTGTTTCCAGTTTTAAATGCGCTCCTTGGCCAGGGGGTTCTCTCCCATACCTGATTCCGTACATACAGTGGACATAGTTAAATAAAGCTCTTCTAAGAGTAGTTGTATCAACATCTTCATGTGTTGCCATAGTGTTATACGTGAGGTTATACACCATCCGAAACTTCTCGTCGAGGAGATGCCCAATATCAGAATAAAGCCTGTTTACAAGGGAAAAGCCATGATTTTCCCACGTATAGTCCTGCAGGAGAGGAAAGAAACATATAAATACACAAGTGAAGTTCCTACTCGATCCTCTCTATAGCTCAATAGTTTTTGTAGTCTATGAGTTGTAACTTTGCTCTCCTCAAGGAATTTGTGTTTTGAATCCTTCTTTTAAATCACCTTCTTCCTTCCCCCAGGTTTCCTGGCAATGAATGTCACATCACAACATTATATCATTAGCCTACATGAGAGAAAAAAAAAAAACAAGCTTGTTCTGAAGTGTTGAGGCAATTTTCCACTTCTTGCTCTGCTGATTTGACCAGTGTCATTCTGAGTGGGATGGGCTTGTAAGTTTCCAGATGTATTCCTCCTGGAGGCTTTGATGCTTCACTTCAAGAAGAGGTGGAATATGTGCTTTCACTCAGGATGGACGCTGGGTGAAGTGCTGAAAAGTCCTTGAACAAAGTAATAAAATCCAGGATGCTTTGGTCTTAAACAAGCACGTGGACTGCAAAGGTAAAAGCATGCCTGCTCACAACAGGAATGGGAAATCTTTGCAAAGCGGTGGCAAGGCATCAACAGCAGAGGAGAATGACCCTGCTTCAGAGCAGTGTACAACCACTCTCCATGCTGCAGTTATACAAAACGTGTTAGTTTGCCCACTTCCTTGGCAAGTGGTCAATCTCTCAGCCACATGACCTCGTTACAACTGAGGGAATCATCTCATGTTTGGTGTTTTTGTGGATGCCCCATCCCTGGAGGTGTTCAAGGCCAGGCTGGACGGGGCTTTGAGCAACCTGGTCTGGTGGGAGGTGTCCCTGCCCATGGCAGGGGGGTGGAATTAGATGACCTTTATGGTCTCTTCCAACCCAAGCCATTCTATGATTCTATGATCTCCACACCCTTTTCTGTGAAAGGCTATTTTCAAGAAGTACCTGTGGGCAAGGGCTCTTACTCACGTGTTATAGAGCTCACCTACTGGACCGGACCTAATTGCTTAGGAGTGCGGGGAGTATTATCAAGGACAATATTCAGCTGCTTAACAGAGGAATTTGGTGACATCTGAAATGCCCCACAACATCACATTTGGCTCTCAGCTGCTGGTCCAAACTACCATGAAAAACTTGCGAGATATGCCGGATCCACCAGCCCTGCAAAGGTTTCCAGGACACCCAGGGGGCATCGCAAAAGCCTTCGTAAACAGAAGCCCCAGGATGGGGAAAGCAGTGTTTATGAGCAACGTCGTTGATTCATACCAACCATGAAAAAGGAAAACCAAAAAGGTTGAAAGACATTCTGCTGTGCATGAAATACCTTTTCCTACTGCTGAATTTAAACCCGCAGAGACAAACGGTAGTCTTGCTTCAACAGAATAAGGATTGAATTTATTGCAGAGTTTGGGGATGCTACTTCAATTTAAGTAGCATTAATAGCACAGCATCTGGGAGGCTGGGGGTATACACATCTAACTCCTTGAGAGAAGGACATACTAATAAAGTTAAATTACTAAGGTGACTCCTTTGAATGGAGGCCAGAAGCTGTTCTGTTTATTTAAGAGCAGAGACATTTTAGTTCCAATTTCAACTTCTGTTGAGCTTTTTTCCACGGGAGCCTGCTGCTCCTAAAGTAGTTAAGCAGCACTGATTTACAGGCTCTGACTCTGCCTTTCTCTTTTTGGCAATATCTACCTACCTCAGGCTCATATAAAGACCACAGAGTAAATTATCCAGATCAGCAACAGCTGCTGTATAGATAAATACATTTCCTAAAAGTGATCACAGATTCTTTTTCAGCCTTAGATACGTCCTCTGACCACCGAGTTTTCCTGAACCTACTGTGTTTTTCTTGAAGTTCTCAGTTTTGGTTTAAGATATATTCCATTACTTACAGTTTATCTGTAGCTGCTGACTAATCTATTCTATAACCTGGAACAGAATTACCTGCAGTGTCCCTGATGTTACATATTACGAAGAGGTTTGTGACTCTGGTCATGGATGAAGATGCCGATATGTCAGACAATGTATAAACAAAAGGACAATTCTTTCAACAGCACTGAAATATATATATATACTCATGAAGAGCCCAAAACGTCAGTGTTGCAGTAATCATATGTAAGAATGCCTTTTCTTTTCAGACATTCAAAGTCCAGTGATACGCTGTGTCCACAGGAATGACTCACTAAGCTGCTCTCACAGACATATGTGCATCTATTTATTGATAACCACAGGACAGAGAACACTTGATAAAAATGGCAGGAATAAGGTGTTCTTCCAACAATGTTTTTTTTTTAAACATTTGGAGGGACAGAAACAAATTCTTTCTTTTCTTTCACTTTCATCTCATATTGATTGATATGCCTTACAGTTTTCAAATATTAATCCTGGTAACACTTAGAATGAGACTGAAAGCTAGATATCCCCTTGTTTGAGATTTATGAATAGTAAAAGACTCATCTCTCGTAAATTTATAGAAGCTTTAAAGTTATTTAATGGACCACAGCACGGAAAAGCACAAGAAAAACACGTCCCACTACAACTACTTTACACTCTGTCCTGTAATGACATATACATATACTCCTTGAGTGATGCACTTTGAAGAGATGCTACCTGAGCTCTGAATGTTGGCAGATGGTCTTCTCCTCGCCTTGCAAAGTCTTTGTACCCAAACCCAGGATCTTCAATATAGCGGGAGACATCTGTGGAAACTATTTCATCGTCAAATGCTGTAGAAAAGAAAAAAAACACAGCAAAACACTTTGCGTTAGGCAAGCACAGGTGTTAGTGCTGACTTCCAGCTAACGTTCTATTGCTGGACTGGAGAACAACTAAAAAAATTGTGCAAACAAAAAGAAAGGTATGAAGGAAGGAAAAATTAAATCCCAATCAACTTGTATGGGATCCATACTTTTCATCGAGCCAACTAAATGTCAGCCTACACCAGACATCTAAGATATTTCTGCAAAATGGGCTCCATTTCTGGAGGTGTGCTCCTCTCTGCTGACTCCTGAAGAACACTAGATATCACAGAGTCATATCCTAAATCAGGCAAGATGAATCTTGTTAGTAAAGTTATTATGCTAAGAAATAGAAAAACGTATCCTTGACAACACGATTGTCATGCTGAGCAGGTATGGTGTCCAGAATTACACCAGCTCTGTTCTATAACCCAGAATATGAGCAGCAAGAAAGCAACGCTACACTCCGCTTGTAAATATCAACTAAAAATTACAGGAAAGCAAAGAAGTCCACAGAACATCAGGCTGAAATTTTGCCAGAAGCTCTAGTAACTAAGCATCTTCAAAGAGCTCCAAAACGTGTCACTAAGCAAGTGCAGGTTTTCTATCAGGAATCCATCTTTCCCTCCTGAATAAACAGGTGGCTTGATTGTGTAACTACCTTTGCAGAAGTTGACTACTGCATAGCTGACTGCATTTGACCCTGATGTTAAAATCCTGGCTTGCTTCCACGTGCATCGACGGAACAGTTGCCATATGTCCACTGTTAGCACCTTAAAAAGTCAGTTAATCTAAGAATTGCAGAAGTGCTTTATCTCCTCTTTGCCTCATTAAACAATCAAAACATAACTGCGTAGGAAGAAGCTTGCACAGCATCTGCTACAGTGAGTCCTCAGTGAAGAATGAAAAACCTGCACGCACACACTCCTCTCCCCTGGCAATGGCTGGATTTCATGGAAGGGTAAAGGCACAGTGCACACAGACTCCTCGGCTCAAACTCAGCAAAAGGAAAAAAAAAAAGGAGGAAAGTCAACAAGGCTATCAGCAACCACATTGACAAAACCCTCCTGGCCCAAACAACACCTCGTGCTTGTAAGCTTGACGTTGCAGACTTACGGAAGTCCTGATTTGACAATGGAACTGCAGTGAGCGTTGGTTTATCTACACCGTTGAGACTGTCTGACCAAATTAAAATAGACTGAAAATGGACAATGCCCATTTGAAAAAAAATCCAACAATGATGTTGCTGGATCTGTTTTCTTTCAGAGATTCTGCATATACTTAGAAAGCCCCAAAACAACCTTTGCTGATTCACAGTATGTTCTTCCTCCCTTTTGGGCTTGGTGCACAAAAACATGTGTGATCTGGCTTATATTCTGAATAACAACAATTGATTAGCCAGTAGTGTGTAGCTTCAGCTTCCTTACCAGATTTTCTCTGAAGCTACCAATAACACCTATGATGCCCTAAGTGCACAGTGTTCATGTGATGCATGGTATTTTATGGGTCATTTCTTAAAAAGATAAAAACTACGAGCTTCAGGTTACCTCTAATGTGAGGAGATGATCTGAGATTCTGACTGGATTAACAATATCACTTGAAACACTTTCTTTGGAAACAAAACCAACTTGCTGGCTGTACAAAACATTTCACTGCATGGTTTGTTAGAGATGAAGGCCTCCAAGAGTGTATGAAAAACACTGGAAAAGAATCTTTCAGCTCAGAATTTTGAACAATACTTAAGAATAAATTGAATGCTAAGAAATCTCTGACATAGTACAGGTAATGGAAAAGCACAGCAGTATGATCGCTCAGAACAGCAAGTCGTCGATTCGTTGATGTCCTTTCCAGGCACGAATGAATTAATTTGAATATATAGAGCATACAAAGGAAAAGGAATTTACACACAACTCTTTAAAGAAGCTTACAGGCTTTTTTTTTTTTTTAAAAAAAATAATCAGAAAAGCTAAATTTCAAGTAACAAAATGGATGTTGGTGTTTGCCGATCAAGAAGGGTTAAGGAGATGAACCAGGTCACCCAGGTCACTTACTAAGCCAAGAGCCAGAATAAAAAAATGGACAGAAGGAGTTGGAATCATTGAACTGGACTCAGTGTTTAGTTCTTGCAAGCACAAACAAAATAGAACTGGAAAAGCACAAGTACCTCCACTAATTACTAGCAGGCTCTCCTTCTTCTCCTTCTCAAAGCGAGTGTCCATTTCTTCCTGAGAGGCTTCTTCATCCTCTTTATCTTCTTGTAGCCTCTTCATCCTCTCCATTAAGGCCTCCAGCTCGCTTAAAGAATCTGCAATCTGCAAAAACACCATGACATTCTGCAAAATTAGAAGATAGACAACATGTGTCATCCTCAGATTTCATGCTCAACAATGAATGTTCTCAAAAAAAAAAAAAGAAAAAAGATAGCAGCAAACATAAGAATTCAAGCCAGAATGCATTTTGTCACACAGAGCACAGACAAACAGCTGCCAGGAAGTCAGAAGAAGGGAGGTGGTGTTACTCTCATCTTCACACTACACTACTGCAGCAAGATAAACAGCAAAAGGGGTGGCGTTTGAATGTGTAAACTGCTTAAAACCTATGTCCCACTGTAAAGACTGCTTGGGAAAATCCATCTACGTGCCCCATGCGTATCAGAAAACAACTTTTAACCTGAAGGTACCTTTGTTCAGTATATTGGTAATGCTAACTATCTTACTGAAGAGATACAGCACAACACTGCAACACAGGACCACAACCTGAGACAGAATATATCAGTATTTTCTTTTTCTTTTCATTTATTTTCATGATCTGTACTCAAAACAACCATTACGTAGACTTTCTTTTTCTTGCTTTTGTGCAGAAAACAGCCCTCTTTACTAGAAATACATCAAAGTTTGGGGCTCTGTGATCTCTATTTGCCATTCACATTTTTCATAAGGTAAATTGTTTGGTCTTCCTTTTCCATCTTTTCCTTTCGATTCTGATCTTCTGCTCATAGACACAAATGCTTTATTGTGTACCACTCACTGCTTAACAAGCAGCACGCAGTCCGCGGCAGCCTTTTGCCTGCTACAAATGCAGAATAAGACATCCCAGTGATTTAAGCTAGCGTGTCCTGCAACCCAGAAACCTCAGATGCAGTAATTGAACTGATGGATCACATGCTCACGCTGTAAGCTGCCTGCTAATTTTTACAAATGTATCTAGTGACTCTGCTCATAATCCCTATCTTCCATCAAAGGAGATGAGGCTAATTCAGCAATCGGTATTAATTCAAGGACTTTTCTTCAAAGGCGCTTTCAGAAAAAAATCCACATTTAAGTTAATTAGCTAGTAATCAAAGTCCTCTGTTGGTTGATTCAAGACCAGAACACCCGCATGAAAAACAAAGCCATTTTATTTCAGACATTTCCTCCAATCTACATGGAAGCGCTTCAAAATTGACCTGTTTTGTGATTGAAGGCCTTGAAGTCAAAACGAATATTGTGACCTCTGTTTTTTTTTCCCCATTTCTTCTTTCATTCCGCACGATAAGAACACGGGTGACACAATGCTCCAGTCAGTGATACACTATCTGCAGACACTGGGACTTTAAGCTTTCAACTGGAAGCAAAGTTTTCGTCTTGCTCAATGGGTTGTGAGATTAGCTATTAAAATCACATTACTCTGACTATCATCCTCCATTTCACTGTGGTTTAGAAATGGATTACACGGCAAGCTGTTACAGCTAATGTAAGAGTTACCAGACCCACGCATTCCAGTAAAGTAGACAAAAACTTTCAAGCTACCCTGAAATTTAAACAGGAAAGAATGGAAGAAAGCTTTCTAATGCAAAACAGAGGCAAGCAAAAGAATCTTCTTGCAACACTAACCCCAAAGTTGCTACTTGTGAGGGATGCATTTTCTATGTTGTTGTCATTGGCAAGATCACAGACACAGAAGTTGTTGACTGCTATAAGTCTGACTCCATTAGATGTATCCGGATCTCTCTCTGGATTAATGCCACTACCAAATACAAAACTTGCCAAGGCATGATAATGTGCCAACAGGACAACAGCATGCACCAGTTCAGGAAGAGACCAATTATTTTCCCCAGTCTTGACAAGTTTCTGAAATGAGAATAAAAAAAGTGTAAATATAAAATTTATTTTGGCCCCAGCTTTTGTATAAGAATGCTATGTACTTTAAAAACGGATCAATTCCTTTCCTCCAATAACACCGTAATCCTCTTGCACACAAACTCTCACTAGATAAAAAAAAGAGAAACCTAATATATTATCTATTTTCTCTTGGGGATATCATAGTCAATGCCGTTCCTAAAAGATAAATCTTGTTGCCTTTGTCACAAAGAAGAATTTATTGGCTTATTCAATGCTCTAGTACTTGCCTGAAATTTTAAACTCGAGGTAATGAAGCCTAACTGGATACTACAGTAGTTCTTAGCAGTTCTCGTTATTGGACTTTTATTGCTATTACAAGGCACAATTTAACAGGTACCTGAATGTGCTCTTTTGTGATCAGCCAGGGTCGGTGTGCAAGGAGCTTGTTTATTTCGTTCAGATTTTTCAGTCTTTGGGGAATGTATTCTAAACCGTTCAACCATTCTGCAATCCCGCCAGTCTTCAAAAACTCATCAACGTGCATATTTATTAGGTAGGAACACTGATGTCTGGCAGCTGCCTAAAATAATTAAACACAGAGGGAAAAGGTCAGCACATTAGCATGTAATCTGGTTTTGTTGCAGGTGGAAGCAGGATATTAACACAAAGCAAAAATAAATTTAGTTGCAAAAGACCATGTTTTATATTATAAAGCTCTACACAGTAGGGAGGGTTCTCCAATAGGAGTAAGTGGATTACTCTGAATCACAGAATCTAATTGAGGCTGGAAGGCATCTCTAGAGAACGTCTGGTCCAACCTCATCTCGCAGTAGGGCTGCCTTAGATCAGGTTGCTTAGAGCCTTTTCCAGACAAAATGTCCATCCTTGGAGATCACACAACCACTCTTGGCCCTTGTTGCAATATCTGAGCATCCTCATGGTAGGAACTGTTTTCCACGTGCCCACCTGGAATTTGATGTGACTTCAGACTGCTGCATCTCACCCTGCTGCTGTGCGCTGATGGTTAAATGCCCAGAAGTAAGGTGACAGAGTTTTAACAGCTCTTTGTAAAACCTCATTCTCATGGGCATGTGAGAAGTGCATCACTCCGAGGAATGTGTACTTTGCCCCTCTCCCTTCTCACTGAAGACCCTGTAGCAAGGCATGCTTTATTCTGATCAAAATGAACCAGAAAAATTCACACCCTGTCAGAATATTATGCTGGTCTCTTCTTTCTAAAGTCTTCCTTTTTCCTTCTTTTTTTTTCAAATAAGAAAGTCAAGGTCACAGGAGAAAATGCATAGCCTGTTGGTACGTACCATGATAGCGATGTAGTGCCTATAGGGCAAAGGAAGGGGCCCGTCCATGCGCAACATGTAGAACTGGCTGCGGAGGAAAGACTCCAGGTACTGAGTATGGATACTCATGACTTGCGTGATGTTGTCCAGGCGACCAGATGTAGAGTATTCTTCCACGAGAAGATTAGTACGTTCATCCAAACCATTTGCTTGCATAACCTTAAAAATAAGAAGGACCAATTTAACAGAAAAAGAGATCGTATCCAACTTTAGCCCTGAAGAGAAACATATTGCATTATGAAAGGTTTGCTTGTGTAAAAAACTTGCAGCTAATTCTGGAGATCCGGATGTATATATGTAAATATACGTGCCTGTTTGCATGTGAATATGCACATACAGATGCTGTTTGTATACGGGGAACTGAAGAACACTCTACACTGTACCTCTGTTATTTTAATATGTTTCTACAAAAAACAAAAACATTTTTTTCTGTAGAGCTTTCCGAAAAGGAAAAAAACTCTCAGATGCTTAAAGTCAAATCTGTATGGAGATCTGTAAGGAAGCAAAAGCTAAATGGAAGGTAAAGTCTTCACAGATGTCAGCCTATATAGACACACACCACCCGAGCATTCAGCCCTAAAAACAATTTCAAAACTAATGGAGGGGAACGGAGTTATGTAACCAAATTATAGAAACAGTCTGGCCATCTACTACTTTTGTGTTCGTATAATTGAAGAGGAGATCAAATGCTAATTTATCCATAACATTCAAGTATTATTTAGAATAGGCATTTAATGCTTTCTTTACACAAAAGCTGTTCATTAATTATTCCAGCCGATCCAAATCTTGGGCACAAGATGAAATGAAGCAGTACAAGTAAGTAGCTCTTGAATTGCAAGCCCCGACGCAGAATTAGTGCTATTACTCAGTGTTTATCACCAAGAACAGCCATTCTAAACATGTTCACCATTGAAGTTACAAGCAAAAGGCTAAAATAGCTATTCTGAAACTGCACAATATCAGACCAGCAAACGCTGCGGAATGGGAAACCATTTCAGCTAGTCCACTGCACATGAAGATAAAAACTGCCTAAAACCAAGAAGACACAACTCTTGCTGAGCTATTTTATTTAAAGTATGCTTTCCTTCTTTATGATGAGCTGATGAATGTATTGTGTTTCAAATCTTTTTCCATCAAACCTCATTTATATGCAAAGAAAGACAAACAACATGAACTACCTTTCTATTTTTCACCACTGCAGTTCCCTGTTTTAATCTGTGGGCCCAGAGAGAAAGAGAAGACACAGTCAGGCAGCCTCATGAATTTTACATGTGTTGCTCTTCACTATTACAGCTTTTCTTTGTTTTGTACCCAAAATGTACCAAAATTTTCTTTAGGAACGTTTTTACCATCAGAACTTTATTCATAGAGTAGAGATCATTCTATCTCACTGACTATTACATATCCATCATTCCACTCTAAGGAGTCCCCTGTATTTTTAAGCAAGTTTATTTTCCAGGTATTCAAGATACGTCTGT
Organism: Oxyura jamaicensis; assembly: GCF_011077185.1. NCBI lineage: Eukaryota > Metazoa > Chordata > Aves > Anseriformes > Anatidae > Oxyura > Oxyura jamaicensis. Next base: position 193,435,507 of record NC_048893.1, on the reverse strand, counting down.
CTCATTTAGTAGTTTCTTGGGAAAATTCCACTTTTCAGTCCCACTGAGAAGAAATTCTGCTGGCAGAACTGAAAGATAATCCTGTAGGACTGCACTGTTGCTACGTGAGGCACAGCAATATGCAGCATTATTGCTTCTGAGATTTATCTCCAGCTATACTACTATCCTCTTCATACCGTGTACGTACCTCCTCCTGATTTATTACCATCCATGGATTTACAAAAACACTTTTTTATTCCGCTTGTAAAGCCTTATGGCACTTCTAACAGAAAGCTTTACAATTAATTAGTTGTTACTCTGTCCATATTCTTTTCATTATGAAAATAAAGCAGGCTTTGATAACAGCCATGTTTCTAGCAAGATCTGTGAGACACTGAATGTGTGATCAATCTCTAACTACATCCTTCCTATCCACTACATTACTTAATGCCAAGGAATCAGGGGAAAAAAAGTAGTTGTTTGCTAAACAAACAATATTTAACATTTGTTTGTGACACTGCCTGTTTTATTCCTACAGGTGGAGGTTCCACCCCTGCTAACTGCTGAAGTTACTCCTTCTGAAGGCTCAGTGCTTTCCTTGTGCACTGTCAGCTAGCACTTTTCGCCAAGTGCATCGGTTGTGAAATAAATCTCCATCAAGAATCCTCTCAAAATGTTATATGTTAACACTTTAATTACATTCCTTTTTCTCCTTTTCGTGCAATTATTGTCTTAATGAGAAAAATCAAGTCATTAGGAGGTTCAGCATCTCAAGTTCATGTTTTATACACAAGTGAAGTCCTCGCAAGTTTGGCTGGCTGCAACTCGTTCTGCTCCCCCTTTCTCAAGTCAACGAGGTTCATTTTGACATCTTTTTTTGCTTCATTATGTTTCTTGATGCCAGGCTTTAAACTGACTCCGTTTGGTTTTAGTTTCAAGTCTTCAGTGTATAAACAGAGAGAGACTCAAAGAACAGATAGCTTATCTTTCAAAAATTTCTTGTGGCCCTTCTAGCATGTGACTTACCTGCCTTTAGTAACTACTTAAAAGCAAAACAAAAAAGACCCTGGTTTTATAGTCTGCCATCCTAAACAATTCATCAATCAATAAATAATACTCTGGGAAGATTAGTATCAGGGTAAAAGAACTACAGCAAAGGGAAGTTTCTATTTACTGTAGCAAAGTGCAAACCAAGGCTTAAGTTGAACATTAAATCATGCACAGAAATCTTGAGTCTGAAGTCAAACTGTTCTTTTCAACCATAAATTCTCTTAAGAGCTGCAGTTATAGTCTAAGAAGTTAGTCATATTTTTAGGTTCGCTCAGACTGAAGGTCAGAGACTGCCCTGAGAGCTACATAACCGTACTGCTGCAGGACTGGGTAGTCTCCCCTCAGGCCTGACATTAGGAGTAAGAACTGATCATCCCCCACAAAAAGAGCAGAGCCAGCATTCACAACTGTCTCAGGGAGCGTGGACAACTGAGAGCAAGCCCACTGGCAGCACTCACATGAAAGGACAGCACGGTTCTTAACCACTGGAGCTTGCTCTGGATAAACCATTGCTTGTGCTGACAATGGGACTCAGGTATTTACCACTGGGCAAGCAAGATGTAAAACTGTCCTTCAGTGTTTCCATTAAAAAAAAAAAAAAGCTTCCACATAACCAGCTCAGCTAAAACTTACTTCGTTCTCTGGTATAAAGGCACTTGGTCCTCTTGTTAACGGTGGAGAGACTTGGACTCTTTTTTCCTGCAAAACAGACACATAATTCTATCAGCATGAGGAATAACACATTAACTCGCCTTATCTTGCAAGATTAGATCTTAAAGGCCTTGACTTGGTTCTCTTCCCAAGGCCACCTGCATGTTTTACAGCCCAGTGAACAGGTGAAGTCATCACACCACGATGCCTCTGCGTCTCCCGCGTTTTGCTCGGAAGAAGTGTATGAATTTTGGCAAGAGACAAGACAAAAAAAATTAAAAAATGATCCTGATTATTTTATAGGTCGGGTTAATAAGTGGACAACAGCAATCAAAACTGTGGCACAATGCTAAAACTGGCAATTTACTAGACTGAAGTTCTGAAAGCAGAGGGGAGGAGAAAAAGCTATCACCACCACTATGTGCACAAAGCCCACACTTGGGAAATTATATTCAAAAAGTTGTTTTTTCAATATGAGAATCTAATGAGATTCTAAGTGTTTAGAAGAGTATAAGCACTTTGTGTGCCAAATCCCATCTTGAAAAGCCCATTCCCCCCCCACATATGCACCAGCAAGACCCAGTTAAAGACTCCTTCCAAATAAAGGACAAAAAGACTACGTTGCCTATCTGCCAAGCCCAGGAAAGAATAAAACATGCAATACAAATCTGGATGTGCCAACCACAGCTGGAAAAATGGCCAGAGCCTAAAAATTATTAAATGCCCTTTGATGTTATTTTAAGTACATGATAGGCAGATAGTGTAACAAGAACCAGAGGAGTTTTTGATTTATCAGGGTATGAAATTGAAGTAAGAAAAGCTATGGAGGCTTTCACACAATTGTAATTGACAGAGAGAAGGTGAGAAGGAACCTGGAGAGGTTTCCTGGCTCTCTGACCCATCTGGAGGGAAGAGGAGCCCTTCCCGCATCACTCCTGACCAACGTCCATCTAATGTGCTCCTTAAGATCCTGAGACAGTGGTTCCTCTCTCCCCCCCAAGGTTTCTCAGCTCAGTGACTAACTCCTCTGATCACTACAAAGTTTTCCTAATGTCTCATCTAAATTTGCCCTAGAGTAATTTAAAACAGCTACTTCTTGCCTTCCTTCTTTTCCTCTTTCCAGCTATATTCCACGTATCTGGAAACTATCGCTGCACATTCTTTTAAGGTCACTAATGACAATGCAGCACAAGTGACTCTTAATAAGTTACCCATCAACAGCAGTATCAGATTTGCATGCCAAATATTTCATGCCCCTAACATAAAAGTCTGAGGTTTTCCATAACAAATGACCCTTAAATACCTCAATGACTCTACCAGGCAGGCTTACGTTTAATGGCCACAGACACAAAGGCCAGCGTGGGTCTGAGAGCGAGCGTGCCACTGATTTCCACACAGCAAAATGAAGATGCTAGAAATGCGTAACAACTGCTCTGTGTCTTAAAAACATCCTGTCCTTTTTTAAATTAGATTATGAAAAAACATGCAAAACCAGCCGTGATTATTCAGGAAAGATGTTCCAAAACAAACTCTCTCGACAATTAAATTCGTTACTTTGGAATAATTAGCTGTTAAATGATGAAGAATGTACTCATGCGTGCTTTCACTTATTTTCTGAAATGAGCTGAATCCACTGCATAAAAACAAGGAGACAACTCACTGTGACCACTGCCTGCTGTCACAGCCCTACAGCGCTGCAACACACTCCTTACGAATCACGTATATGCAGTCTAAAGTAATGAAAAAAGTACAGGGACTGGGTAACTGCCCATGCAACCCCTTCTCCACATACCTGTTCAAGGCTCAGAAGGTATCTTCCAGTTTTACATGCACAATTTTGCTAGCGGTCCTAGCTAGCTACCTTTATCACCCTTCAAACAAGGAAATCTTTTCCAAATTACTTTGGATGTTGTATATTTCTTGTTTTATGAAGGTTATTTGGATATTAGACTTTGAAAGCCTTCATTTCATAACAAATATCTGGAGGAAACAGCTTGTGTGAGGGGGACGACTTGGACAGCGGCACACCTTTAGCCTTTGGCTGAAGAGCAGGTCGAAAGCAGAGCTGGACCTCTGCTTCCACCAGTGTGCTCACTGAGCTATACCCTGCTCTGCCCAGCTGCCCATCTAGGCCAGACTGGGGCAAAAAGCAGCGTTATTATCCCATTTCCAGCGGGCTATGGCCTCCACCCCCTCCGCTCCCCGTTCAACATGGCTGCCTCAACCCTTCAGGTAGGTTACTGGAGGTGTATACTATTCACGTCCATCAACAGAAAAGTTTATTTTGCCTTCATGCCAAAGCTTCTGGTTTACTAAAACGAGTTAAAATGAGCTTGTTCTTAGGATGCTATTAATAAAAACATGGGAAGTTTGAAAGAACTCAGTAAGATAACGTCTTTGTCAAACTGTAGATAAAAAACACTGCTCCCGGGCATGCTGTATATGGAGCAGGGATCTAAGACCTACCCAAGGACTCAAACATGAAAAGCTACACATGGGAATTAGAAAGCAACGGTTTAGATATACGGTCCTTCATGATGAGAAGTTCTCACAAAGCTTTTTTTTTGTTTCCCAAGAAAACTGCTTCAATTTCCTGCTCAACTCGTCCTTGCAGGTTACGCAGGCTGTTGCATACTAAGTCAAGCAGGGTCCCAAATATCTTATTTGAAATTGGATTCTTATGCTAAATGACTGAACCAAGGAACAGGTTGCTCAGCAACTGCAATACCATATGCACGTCCATGAGCCATTTCTGCTTCGTGTTCCTCCATCAACGCATTGCTGGAGTATGAATAAGTGATCTCAAAAGGTTCGTAACCAACTCCATTTACATTAAAATTAAGAGCCTTTTATGGGGGTGCTGATTAGGGAAGAGAATGATAATGAAGAGCTTTAAAGATGAGCAGAAAGAAGAAGGCCAGGGAAGGTTACTGGCAGAGGGGGCTCACTTCATGCCAAGGTGCCACCTCCACAGCAGCACGGAGTGGTGTGACGGACAGACAAACCTGTGTGTCAGCCCTGAGGAAATTTTATCCATGACTTGCTTTCTGTCCTCAGGCTGTACTTGGAACAGTGTCATGAGCTAAATATTGGGAATTTAAGGATTGTGAAGCGGAACTATTTTCCATGTGAATGTCTAATTTTTACTTAGCAGTGAGAAACATCTTCCTCCTTGGATGTGTTCTGCCAAAGCACCCCAGAGCCAAAAGCTGTATCTTGTGACAGGACAAGAGGCAATGGGCACTACCTGGCACCCAGGAAGCTCCCTCTGACCATCAGGCAGCACTTCTGTGTTGTGATAGAGCACTGGCACAGGTTGCCCAGAGAGGCTGTGGAGTCTCCTCCTTGGAGCTCTTCAAAACCTCACGGACATGGTCCTGGGCAGCCTGCTCTGGGTGTCCCTGCTTGAGCAGGGGTTGAACCAGATGGACCAAGAGGTCCTTTCCAACCTCATTCCTTCTGTGATTCTATCACCTCAAAGGTTTAGTTACTGTGGTGACCTCGCACCTTCCCTCAAGAACCAAGGGGACACCGGGACACAGCGGTGAGGACAGGGCAGCTGGAGCCCCTTGGCTGAGAGGAAGGCCCTGAGCCACGTGTGGGAGCTGGGAGCACGGCCGGCCCGCAGCAGCTTTCCTGCTGGAGCCTGAAGTTTAGGGAAATAAAGTTTCTTCCTCTTCGCTATCACATGAATCACCATGTCCTGAGGCTGTAAAGAAATGACTATTTTTAGTAAGCTGTAAAAAGAGGCTAATTTTATTTGAAGCAGATGAAAAGGGAGCCGTAATCTGGAAGGGCTGATCAAGCAGCTGGTTTAGAAAGCACATTTTTAATATCCATGAACACAGAAAGTGCAGGCAAGCAGAAAGCTGCTGGAGTGATTCGGGTGTATGGAGGCTTCGCACAGAAGTAGTGCATATGAGCTAATTCATCCTGCACTTCGCATCAAGATTGTCATGATGTGAGTGATGAAAAAAAATCACTGGAAAGAAACATTTTGTACCTTTAAGAGGAAATTCTGTGAGCTAGGGCACTGCTGCCACTTGGGTCCTCCTGCGTCCCAGAACAGTGCAAGCAACACAGAAAGGCTGGTGAAGGGCTCCGAGTCACTACTTCCACAAAAATCCCAACCACAAGAAAGGCACCACAATAATAAATAGCCCTAGATCAAATATAAGTCCTAAGGGCATCCCAAAATCAGTTTCTGCTGAGGAGTAAACTTTTTTCCCCTAAATAAGCAGGAATTTATTTGGGGGAATGGTTATGAATAAGTATTTCCTATTAATTATATTTACTGATTTTCCCTAATACTCATCCACAGACATGGAAAATGGGTTTTATTTCTGACTTTAAGTCATGCTCATGCTGAGGTTACATTTCTCCAACTATTTCTTAGCCCCTCATTACTATCTATTTAAAAGAAAGTCACTACAAGCCGTCCCATCCCCAAACACTGTCCTGCTGCTTAATACCCAGGTTGTCTGCTGTTCTGCTTCACGCCTTCTCTCCGAGGTTTCCAAAGGGTAAATACCATTCACCCTCCACTTTATTACTCTGCTTTTCTGCTGCTTTATGACACTTCTTCCTCAGATATTTCTCTCTGCCAAGGCCATTCCCTGACCTTGCACAGAATGTGCGTTTGGAATAGGAAAGTCCCTACAGTTTTCCTACTGCACAGAAGGGCAAAGAGTTAATTAAATCTCTGCAAGTTCAGCAGATTTCATCTACTCCCTTTAAGCATTTGATTGTATTTATGTTTTTTCCTCCTGCTTTTGACTTTTTTTCCTCTTGTTTGTTTTTTACTGATACTTTGTGTAAATCATTTCTGTATACCTGCAAGTTCCCAGCATAGGATATTATAAAAGCTCCTAGTTTAGGATTATTTGCCTATTCATGTTTTATTGTCTCCCTATCAGAAAATCATCAAAAGCATATGTATTTTTAATTCCATTTACTAAATTGCCTCTTAAGCTCCACTACACTCCATAAAAACTTATGTACACACACATAAATCTTTGCAATTTAGCATGCTGAGAAATCTTTTCATTAGATGTCCAACATCCACCCTTTAAAAATTTCTTGCAGCTAGTCTACCCTGTGAATGTTACGTTCAGTTACAACCAAAAGCTGTACTGTCACTGTTGCTCTGTTGTAATTCTATATCCATGTTCTGCACTTGTCTCTGCTTGCAACTTAAAAGGAACAATATGCTAAAAATATTATTTGATAATCAGGGAAGTGACATGCTTGACTTTTTAAACTGAAGAATAAAGATTTGCTCCATATTTTCTCTGTGAATTTGACATTGTCCAATCAAGAGTCTACCTTGTTTTCTCTCTGAGATCTTGAAGGAAGGAGGAATATATATTCTCATTACTCAATCTGAATAGATGCTATTCAGAAGGTTGCTCTCTGAAAGAAAAAATATTTAGTTGGTAATCTTCCAGTAATACTATAGCTCTATCTTCCAAGCACCAAGACTTGCTGCTCTAAAAAGTAATAATTTACAGTATTAACAACATACTTCAGCTCTTGGTCAGCTCTTAAAGAAGTTCACCAACTCAATTTTTGACAAGTAGGAGTTTCCTGATTGCTTCCCATGCTCAATTTTTTTATTACTAGTCACTCAGAGTCGAAGATGTACTGCAAGTATGTTACCCAGCCACAAACTTATTTCCTTCTTTCTTGATAGAAGCATCTTTAACCTTCTCTTGTATTATAATCCACAAGCAATTTTGCTACCATCTAGCATTTCTAAGGAACTTTGCTATTTAAATTCAGTGATCTCTCTCTTTATAAATACACACTATTCTGCATCTGCAGAAACAACCTGGAGCTAAGTCCTTCATTGGGACCCCTATGCTGAGATGTCTCCATTTCAGCAAGGAGCCTCAACTCCTTTTCCAGCAGAGTGAGAACAAGGTGCAATAGCATTAAAAAGCAGAGTTGAGAACCACTAATGGCTCCCTGGAGACTCACACTTGGCACCCAACCACCTTCCAGAACGGCACAGGCTTCCCACATGACTCTATAGTATCCGCTAGTCCCTACAGATGCCCTGAATACCCTCAAGCATCCTAAATTGTACCTAATGCCTATGCTGAGCACTGTGGCCCAGTCCATGGAGTGCAGTTCAGGTTAAACCTGGGAACCAGGTTATCTGATGGGCTTTGTCAGCTGCACTAGGCATTTGGATACTGAAGCGTCCAAATGGGAACTGGGTTCAGGGCTCCCTATCTGTGGCTGAATCACCCCAAAGGCATCAATTTCAGCCCAATCTCAGATTTATCTTACAATTCGTCAAAATGGAAATACACTGGTTAAATCTCAGACTTGATGCTGCAGAACCCTACTATTGAGCCTGGCACACACAAATATATTTTAGTTCATGTGGCACAGGCAGCATTATTTACTGCTTCTGGTTAGGACTTTACTTCCAAACTGGATCCTACTGCCCCTGTTACTGCTTACTGAATACATTTCCACTTTTGGTTCTTGGATGCTGGGAGAAGTGTCCATCTCCACATGCTGTGACCACAGCCAAATGCTCTGGGTTTCAGCAATACCTAACACAATTTCAGGGCTAAACTGGACTGCTTGCTTATTCTGTCCTCACAGAAGAAAGCAAGAAAAAAAAAAAAAAAGTTATCTGAACACTGTGTCCTAGCTTCTACTACCATTCAAAGCCATCCTTGTTTATTTCTACATATGCCAAGTTTCATTTTAATTTATCCTCCTACCTGTCAGAAGAACAGTTCAGAAATGTGGCAGCAGTTTATGACATGTCCAATTCATTTCAAGTGGAAACTTTAGTACTTCTCATCAATTTATAGAGGCTTTATATAATATTGAAAACTACACACAGTCTCGCTGACTAGAAGATGGCCACAGTTTACTTGTCTTCACATTTCAAGGCTCCTGGGAGATTCTGACTGACAAGGACAAAAAAGCTTATATACCAAAGCTGTGAAATTTTGGAATTTATTGGCAAACATTCATAGATGCATCATTTTTAATGAAATATAATCTGTTTACAGTCTTTAAGGTGATAAATCAGAAGCTTTGCAGCTTCAGAAGATACCTGCAAGTCATCTCAAATTAAATTTTGCTGCAATTTCAAAAATGTGGATGCACGTTAGAGGCATAAACTTGCTGTTCTCTTTCTCAAAACTATTTCTGTAAAGAAAAAGAAAAAAAAAAAGAAACCAAGCCAAAAGCAAAAACATGAGGAGGAATAATTTAAATAATACACAACACTATTTGCTGACAGTGCAGAACTTGTCTTTAGGACTGAGCACTTCCTAAAATGGGTTAAACCAAGGGCACATGAAGAGATGTTCACAGCAAACAATGTCAAAATGTTAGGGTTCACGAAGTAAAAGTCCTGGCCTACAGTAATTTGTTAACAGTACTTCAAGTAGTTTTGCAATGCTTTCTTCCTCTTAACAGACCGTACAACTCCAAAAAAGCAAACTAAGCGATAAAGATGAAAATTAGCAGAGGAAGTCAAACTGTAGGAAATCTTTTTTTTTTTTTTTTTTTTTTTTTTTCTTATGGAACAGCATTTCAAAATATTTAAAAGTCACTATTAATGTTAAGAATTCAGCATCTTTGTGCCTAACAGCTGATTAAGTGGTGCAAGGAGCTGGGAAGAGAGCCAGTGCAGTACAATTGATGTGGAGCTTTTGCTTTGGTAACAGGTTACAGCCCTTTTGGATTTCACACAATAAAAGGAAGCCTATCCCAAGTTCCCATCCCTCAACCAGCTATTAACAACACAATCCACACTAATTAGAAACCAAAGGGCAGCAATTTCTACCCAACCCAAGATGGATGGCCAAGCAGCAAAAGTCCAAGAGCAGTTCCTCAGTCTTTGAAAGATATCCGGCACACTCAACCTACAGGAGAAAAACTCAGAAGTGAACATACAGTTACTGACAGAAAAGCCTCTCTCCTTTTTCACGAAGAAAACCTACCTCCATCTACATCCTCTTCTAGTCCCACTTGTGCTGTATTACCCTCTCCACCCTGTAGTTTCCAAGTTATTTGCAGCTACTAACCGAAACTAACATTCAACTAAAACTGGAAGCAGACAGGCAAGGACTGCAGGTCAAATATCAGATTGATGTGTTTGCTGCAAAACACGTATTTATTTAAGAAGCCAAACCAAGAACAGATATGATTGTATCATGTAGAAGTCACAGCTGTTACTTAACTGTGATATAATTGAAGTATATAGTACAGCTACCTGAGAAAGTAAGGCTCCTGACTGGAAAAATGAAAACTCTTCATGAGAAGATTTGTTCAACTAAAGATGCCAACAACCAAGCCTAAACATTGATTATTAACACATGAAAAGGATGAGAGACAAACAGCCATTTCTTCTGTTTACTTGTTGCTAGAGAATCACTTCCACCTAATTTAATCCAAAACTCAAAACCCAAGTCCTTATCCATGCCCCGATCCCTATCAGAAATCATGGGTGAAATTCAGCTGACCAAACACTGACACCCAAATCAGAGTTAGTCAGCTAACAACCAAAAAAGAAAGCTCTAGCCCAGGATGAAATTAATTGTCCCACAGCAAAGCTTGTTTCTCCTCTGTAGATGAACAGGAATCCATGGGATACCAGGTCAGACGACATGATCTTAAACTACACAAGACCTGTACTGCTACGAGACAACAAATGGTCTTCTGGTCTACTACAGCCTCCAGCAGAAATAAATAAATACGAGAGACAAACAATGTTTCTTGTTTATTAGTCCCTGGAGCAGACAAGGCAACCTCACCTCCTGCCCTCCCTGCACAACCAAAGCTAACACTGGAGGTTTGTATGGTCCCCAGGAAATGCCCTCAGGACAGAAGATGTTCTTGTGGTTGTCGAGATGACTCCAAGTCCTACGAGCATGGGAGAAGAGCATTTTCTGTTTCAACAGCATCAGATATCAAGGGCAAAAGTTACAGAGAAAAACTCCAGCGTTTTAAGCTGGGACTTGTTTTATCTGTGCCTTGGCCCACTGCCACCTTCAGAATTAGCCCGAGTCTGACATCCCGAGACAGAGCACCATTATTGAGCTTGGAGAATGTGGCGTTTAGCCTCTGAATCGGCAAAATGGCATCAGGTCAACCTGCCTCAGCAGCAGCTGGGCCGGCGATGCAGCTCACGAGGAGTCTCAGAACCAGCATGGCACAGCCCGTCACCCGCTGCCACAGCTCGTCTGAGTGAGGCCTACACAGCCGGGCCGGTCCTGCACATGGCCGCCATCTTCCTCTGGAGAGCGGGCAGCGACCATGGCCAGGGTAGAACTGACCTCTGGTAGAAGGCACAGATAAACAGCGGCTGCTTTGGCAGGCCCGAATTAACACCTAAACATTAATTGCACTGATAGCACGGCCTCTTTACCATACAGTAACTGAATGGTTTAATACTTCAGTTTGTAAATGTGTGCACAGTTATTGGGCACACTGCCAATCGGAGAGGCATAACTGGGGGATATTAAAAAAAAAAAAAAAAAAAGAGAAAGACCCCTAGGGTTATGTAAATCCATCATGTATCCCTGGCAGAACTGCTTCCTAAGAATGCTCCACTGAATTTTTAATATAACTATTGTCTGAAAATACATGCCTTGTAAGCAAGCAAAATTGAATGGTATTCATCCATACTTTAAACGCGTAACAGCGTCCTTCAACTGTGAAGGAAGTGGAGGATTTTTTTTAAAACTCTATTTCAAATATGCTGTTTGAAATAAAAGATTAATCTAAGGGCAGTAAACATCAAAACACTCCAACAATGTATTTTAAAGAAAACCTGTAACAGATTCCATTGCAATCCATGCTGGAACATCTTCAAGTGCTCCAGTATTCCAGCAGAGATCATCCCCACCAAGGATTTGCAGGAAGGTGCACTTAACTGCAAGCTACTATAAAAGCAGACTGGGAGAATTGTTTAAACAGAGGCTGGCACCAAGGCTGCATTCTCTCACCTCTCCTCTTTGGCAATGCTGCCACATTCATTATGAGAAAGCACAGAGACAAAAAAATCAGGCACTGCATGCCTTGAAACATAAAGATTTAGATTTTTACCAAGGATAAGACTCTGAAGGTTATGTCTGCAACTGCAGCTCTTCCAGAAATCGTTAAAGCTAGCTTTAAAGAAGTCTCTGGCTGGCAGCTCCTCGGGCAGGTAGGCACGTGGAGCTCAGCTGCGCAACCTGCTCGAGAAACCATACAAATGTTAATTCAGTTGCTGCCCAGCTTTCAGTTTAACTGATGAAGCTAGACAGTTTGGACAGAGAAGAATCAGAGATCTGCTCATGGTGAGTATAACAAGTCATATCTTTGCACTTTAATGGAAAAAATAACAACAATTTCCTCCTCTGATTAGAATCTCAATCCCCCCACAGTTGCAGGGGAGGAAGCTGGGCTCTGACCCCCATACCACCTCACTGAAATGATTTCCTTCCCAGTTTCAACCACTCATATGATAGACTATCTGCAAAAACAAGGCTGCACTGGCCACACCAGTAGCATGATGGCTGCTGTGTTTGTAAAGCAGCGTTCATTACCTGCGGGATATCACTAATGTTTCTTTGTGGCATCTCAGGGAGATGGTAAAATTGCTGAAGCCCTATACTCCAAAAATAAGCTCATCATGTATCCCTGCTAATGCTCTCTCTCGGTAAGCCTGTGTTCTTGCAGTATTTTCAGCTGGATAAAAACTACTACTGAGCAAATAAATGGTGTCCCAGAATACGCTGCTGCAGAAAAATGCTTTCAAGCACCTTTCACTTACCAGGTACTATATAAAACCAAATTCTATTCTGAGACATGGAAAGTCACACAGATGGCAGAACCATGTTTTTTCTAACTGTTTTTTTCCACACATTTCATGTACGAAATGATCACACGGGTTATTTTAAATCTTTGTGCTGGAACTATCTTAAGACTTATGGAAGTAACTCGCCAAAATTCAGAAGAACAAGCCTTCTCATCCAGATCATTAAAAACAGAGGAAGACGTGCTCAGCTCAGTGCTAGTGCCTCCACAGCTAGCTTTCTGCCATCTTTTTCACACAGGATTACAGTAGCTTGGGTCTTGGAAAGCAACTCTGAACTGTTGAGCTTGCTGTCAGAAGCACGTCAAGATATTTTAATTTATGGCCTCCTGGCTGTCACAGTCCACACATAGCATGGAACACTTCCAATAAAAGGATTAGGAACTGAGAAGCGAGTGACAAGGCCAGACAAAGCAACTAAACCTCTTCCAAAATGTGCAACTAAGCTGTGGAAATCCTTGTCATAAGATGTTGGGGACACCTGGAGTTTATATGTGTTCAGAAGGAAAGTGTTGGAGCTCATGGAAGACAAATGCACAAACAGTTATTAAATATGGAGAAACCAGCCCCAGCTCAGGAAGTTTTCAAGTTGCAAATACTTGGAGACTGGGAGGCAGCTCCAAGGGGATGCCACCATGAACGTGCTCTGATATATTTTCTAATGTAGGTATGAATTGGCATCACCCAAACAAAGGGAAGCTACACTGGACCACTGCCGAATAAAAAGGTCATGCTACTCCAGTCTAAAGGATGCAGCCCACATCAGACAGCTCCACAGCTCAGCCTCGGTGAGCGCATTACTGGGCTATCCATTCAATACAGATGGTATTGCATCACTTACTTTGTAATTTTGAGTACCTTACACTTTAATTTTTTAATAATACTGGTTTTAAGAAGGAAATATTTATTCCCTTTTCTGAATGTGCCTCATCAGAAGTTACATCCATTTAGAGCTGGAAAAGGACAAAAGCCCTGAAGAGTTAAAACATGAAGACAACGTAAGTCTGCACCCTCCCTATTCACTGATGGGGAAAGGATGTTTGCTTAGATCAATATGTACCTGGAAGAATGAAAGAAGGCATTGGCTATGCTACCCCATCGTGAAGATCTTCAGCTAAACTGTTCACATCTAAATTCAAGCCAACATAAAAATATTAAAATACGAGGCTGACACAAGGCTTCTAGTTTACAGGAAAGAGAACTTGTGGCCATGGTTCCCTAAAATTCCACTCACTGAAATGTTAACATGACCCACAGAATTTCAGAAGTTAATCCACTGTAAAGCTTTTGTAACAGTGAGAAACCCCCTCAGCACAAGTTTCTCAGCTGAATGCTCATTTACAGTTGATGACTGTTGAGCATCTTTGTTACAATTCAAATAACATAAGGAACACTGATGCTGTTCTCCCTGCTCTGTCTGGAAAACGATAGTCCCTCTGGATGCCCAACATGAACAATGTCCTCCTCCTTTAAGAGAAGCATGTTTTTTTGATATTTTTATTTGGTCAATGACTCAAGCAGAAAGAACGTGCCAGATGAAAAATAAAATCTCCCTGACTAACATGCTTTACCTCTAGCCTAAAGGTACAGTTTCCAAGAGCAAGCACCTTGCTGTCTAAGCCAGGGGCTTAAGCCTTTTCTTCATTAATCAATTCCTAAGCATTTTTCAGAAGGAGGTGTTACCTACACCATGCATACGTTTATTGGAATAAGTTTTCTTACACAAGTTTCCAGAGACTTCTTAAAAGAAGACCAGAGAAAAGCTATGGGTGCTGGGGCCACAGGTGGAAAACCAGGGGTGAGCCCTTGTGGTTCTTCACCTGATAGGAAATCCTAATGTAGTTGTCAATTAGAACAAATTATTTCTCCAAGGAGAAAGACTGAAGATTGTTTTACAATAAGCAAGGAGCTGACACACCAACCACTTTGTGCTTGATTAGTCTAGGAGAGGTTTGGACAGGAGACCGATAGAGGAAAGGTTTCATCTTGGTAGCATAAATGAAAGCCACTGACTTGCTGGAATGACCACAACAATACTTGCAGTCAACCAGTTTCTGCCTCTTCCCCCCCCCCCCCTTTTTTTTTTTTTAAAAAAAAAAGAACGTTTTGCATCTTAACTAAGTCCTACCCAAGTGAGTCACTGCCATGATACCATTTTCGAAGTATGCTGACTTAACATGGCTGAGCTGGTGGCAGCAAAAACCTATGGTACAAAGCTGGTATTTTCCTGCCAAAGAGATGCTGGTTTTCAAAAATGAAGATTCATAACTTGTAGAGAAAATGTACTGTGCGTAAATACAAGCACATGTCCCGCGTGGCCCAGCAGGCTGGCAGGGCTTCAGATTTACCACCAACCTCAGCACTGACGGGCTTTACTGTCTCCTCAGATTACTGCCCACACTTTTACTAAGAGGACTTTTGGCTATATTTTAGTGATTAAACGACTACAAAAAAATCACCAGCAAGTGCTACAGAAATAATAAAATCACTTATTTTATACCCTGCCCTCTTCTGCAGCAATGCGAGTGGTTAACATGCACTGCCTACTTCCACCCTCCGTTACGTTCCAGCCTACTCGTCCCTTTTCTGTACGAAGGAACCAAATCCAAACTAAAACCCTTTTACTGGAATAGGTCCAGCTCCTAAGAGACAGATTCACAGTCTTTATTTGCACCCAGCTGAGCTCTGTATGGACAGAAAGTAAGACTGTGCAATGGGTATTCCAAATTTTCCGCGAAATATGAACCAAAGCCATAGACCTAGCTTCTAAGACAAGAATGACTCACGTTGGATGGCTGGATGCTGCCTGTAAGTATTCATGAGGCACAGCTTAACCCAAAGGAGTGTCCCATATAAAACAGCAACGGCACTGGATAGTCAAACTGCTTTTGCTTGTACTGCAAGTTTCTGTTGGATAAATAGGTCAAGTAACGACAGCTCTATCTACTATCTTCTGCATAAGTGACCTAAAGAACGGGCACAGAGGGAGACCCTCCTTCCACCTCCGCTCCTGTTCTGCTTTTCAGAGCCAAGTGAAAGACAGCTCCAGCTTGGCCCAAGAGTGCTCTCGTTCCACTTGTCCTCCGCTCTTGTGTAACAGGTACAAACTCTGTCTCCCCTGAAGAACTACAACATGGACTGCAGGTTCCTTCATCCTTTAATTATGCTACGGTTGACCTTTTCAACCAACACACCCTTTCTTCCAACTGCTTCTGAAGCACTCATGTTGAAGGAAGACAACGAGTTTTAAATTGCTGGAATTGAAGTCGCTTATCTCAAAGCAGGTTCTACTTACACGATCCCCAACGTTACTGCCTTGTCCGATTTTCCCCCAGTAACATCCTGCGGGCAAAATCTGAACTACTAATGTAATTGAACAGTTTGTTTGGGTTTTCAGAAAGAAGCCTAAAATGGAAAAAAAACAAAACAAACAAACAAACAAAAAACCATTCTGGAGTCTCCTGAAGCATCAAAACAGCATAAACCAATTGCAGCTATTTCAGTTCAACCCCATTCCAATGGATTGGTTGAAAAGTGTAGATTGCAAAAAGTGAAAATATTGAAGTCCACAATGGTGAAGAAAACAGGTAATAAAAACTATAAGGAAGAATGCAAAATGCTATATATGATTCTAGTTCAAATGTGTTAGGGTTTGTTTTCTGTAAGTTGATCAGTCAAAATGACCTGTTGTTGACTAATGGAGATCATGCACCTGAAGTGTTGTTTTCATGTATTTCCTACCATGAAAGCATGGAAGTTTCCACTGCAGGATGTTAATGAAGAGTCCTGATTCAGACTTTTCCAGCAGTAGTGCTCTTGAAGGAACACTATATCCAACTGAGTTAGAGTCTAAATATGGGTGCTACGACACCAAGCTGCCATGGTGCCCAGCAGTTGTTTCTATCGACCTTTGGAGGAAACAGAACAAGCTGGCTCATAACAAGGAGAGCGCTGGGGTAGTTCTGTAACTTTAATCTTCATTTGCAGTGTGCTTTTATCAGCTCATTACTTCACAAGAATAGCAACAGCTGGAGAGTCTTAGCAGCACGCTTCTACATCATCTGCATGTTATACTACGGGTACTGCGTATGCGTACAGCCATTCTCAGGTCTAGCTTACAGTCAGTACCATGGGTGTTTCCACATACACAGTTTCCTTAATTTTCTAATTCTACCCTAGTTATTGCAGAGAGGCAACGAAGGCTCAGCAGATAATCAAATCCTGATGCTGATTTCCAGGGAGGGTCAAGGTTCACCCCGCCTGCTGAACAGCCAGGGGGTATTTGCATGCAGGCAGCACAGTTGATTTCAAGACACAAAGCATATTGTAGTAAAGCAACATCTCAAGTGTTCTTCCACCCTGGATGAGATCCAGCGGGTGTCAGGTAGAGTATTTAGACAGCGTGTAGGCGCTCCATTTCATTAGAGGGCTAATCAAGTTTCTAAATGCTAGAACAAATTACTATTTCCACACCTCTAATCAGCAATGAGGGTGCTTTACTGAGAAGAATGTCAGTCAACTTGGAGGGAATATTTTTTATTTTTTTTAAGTTAATAGAGATAATTACATTAAAACAGATTTAGAACCATATGGCCAAAACACCTCCAGGTATATTTAGCCAATAATATAACTATATTCCCTTCACCACATGCTAAAGCAGGAGATATTAAACATATTTACAAGCACAAGCTTTTAAATTAAGTTCACTGCTGTTAAGATAGTGCCTTATTAAATAATTTTAACTGCACAGTTCATATAGAAGAGAGAACATATGCTGGCTTTCAATCTTTTTGTCAGTATCAGCAAGAGCAAATCCAATGCAGTAATAGCCCAGAGAGAGATAAAAAATGATTCTGAGTAAGAAACCCTATACTGCTCTAAGTTACACCAGGACAGCTAGCAGTTCTTCATACCATCCATCTAACTCTGACTTGGGTCCTGTGGAATCGCTCAGCAGCACAAGTTCTTAATTCCCAAGCTACCTCTAAGTCAACATTTTCACATGCAAATGAACATTAAACGTGTAAGTGAGAAGACATCTTTGCAGTGATTCCCCTCCTCTCAGGAAGAATTCAGTTGATCTTTTAGAGTTAACTGATACTTTTAAAAGAATTTACAGCCCTCTCTGCTTTCCTGTCAAAACTAAGTTCAAATTTAATGGTCTTTAAAGCAGATACACAATTATGTATTTTGAATGTGAAGTGCAGTAACTGAGATATACTGAATGTATTTACGCGTTTATTGTTCACTCTGAATAGATGAAAGCCTGGGTTGAAAGTCACCTTTGCTTTTCCTCCAATCGTCTTCTGCACCTTTAGAGATAATCGAGAGCTATGGTTCCACATAATTGCCAGGAATGTGGATTTCCTGGCTTTCGTATATGTGAACCTAACGCTTGTGTATGTTTGAAAATGTAAACCACAACTCTAAGGGTGGTCCACGTGCTGACCACACAATATGGAGCAAGTCCACAAGGAACTTACTTGTTGCGTGACGCAGGTTATTTATCCCCTCCAATTCCAGCCTACTTCTAAGAAACAAAGCTGGGAATACTTCATATTTCTCTGAAATTATCATTTTTTTCCACGCAGTGCCCTGCGTAAAAGGATTGCAGGTAGCCTCAAACTGTGTTACCACGTTCACTAGGTTGGATGCTAAGCCCAGAATCCATTAGAAATCCATTGCTGGTCTGTGAAAACAAGATGCTTACCTTGAGAGAAATACGAGAGTGCAATTAACAAGAAAGAAAATAGATTTTTAATCAGGAGATTGTACCTATCTATTTATCTTACTCTAATTCAGATAACCAGGGAAGTTCAGGAAAGATTTATGGCTCCTTTCTAGATTAAGAATTATGGCACCTTTCTAGATGAAGAACACCGATTTCTGTCCCTGGCCCTGAGCACCATCATTTACTCCCTGCTCAGCCCCTCCCTAACTCGCATCTGGTCCAGCCCGCAGTTGTCACAAGCACTGTGCCCTAGAAGAAAAAAGCCTATGCTTAAAAACAGCTAACTCTCAATTTAAATGAGATGTGAAAATGACGGTATTTGAATATATCGATGGCTGATACCGCCTATGCCAAGAACAAAGCCATTAGTTTCTCAGCATCCTAAACATGCAATAAGAATTCTCATTTACAGTAGCATTTTGTCCCAGCTGATAGTTATCCGATGTCTGATAGGCAGGAAGTATCCTGTAATAAAAGTGCAAAGCCAGGAGAGACATTCAAAATTAACAGTCCTTGGTCAGGCCTCCCCTGTGTTATCAGTAACACTGGTTTGCCCAGGGTGTCGTACAGAGAACCCCACACGGGTTCTTGAAACATCCCCAATGCCTTCAGTGGACTGACTGATAAATGGGAGTTTTTGTTCGTGGAGAATATCCCTACCTCCCTGTAAGGGCAGTTCACAAAATATTTAGCTCATCTGCATTACGTGCTCCCTATGGCTTCTACTTAACACAGACTACCAGGCTGGCTTGCAAAGAAAACAACGGAAAGGATCTCTGCATACAAACAGGAACACCTGCAAAGAACAGAGAAATTAAACAGCGTAAATTATTTCCATCCAGGCTTTTCCAAAGCTGACAACGTGCAATTTCTCATGAACCAAGGTCTCCCTCCTGACAGCCTGAATCTCTTTTCTGCTGAAAAACCCCTCTCCCCCCAGCCTATCCTGACCCACGCAGACACAAGCCAACGCTCAGTCTGGCCAAGCAAACCACGCCTATGACCCATTCTTACTCTCTAGCCCTGGAAATGGAAATCTGATAATAAGATCTCAGACAAACTCCCCTAGCTAAGCAAAACCAGGGGGAATTACACCGATATCTGCTCTCTCAAATCTTCCTAGCCAGGAAAAAAAAATAGTTCAAATACAGAAGTGAGCGAGTACCAACATCTCCCTCGCCAACGTGGGAGAGGCAAAAAACCAAGGATGCTTAACGAACCATCTCTTTTTTTTTCAGATTTCAAAACATCGTCATTTAAAGAGACATGAAATTCGAAGCACTAATTAAGTAATATGCATAAATTTAAAGCAAATGCGCGCAGAATCCACATCTCCAAACCACAGCCTGCGATTTGGCTAATGCGATGCACCACTCCTACCAGCAACAGTAAGCCTTAATAGAGGACAACCTCCACGCTTGGCTAACTCACTCTGAACATTAAACCTCAAGGTTTCTTTTGAAGAAAAATCCTCCCCCCCCACTTTCTTTCCCCTCCTGCCTCCACTAGTTCCCTGTAATTCAGAGAAGACATATTCTTTTTTTTCTTTTCTAAATAAAAGTGACGATTTCAAACGAGCAGGGCTGCTGCCAGGCTTGTCATTGCAGAACATCGTCCTCCACTGGAGGTTCGCTTCGCTCATCTCGCTCTCATTACAGGTCTAATGAAAACCTCTCTTCTCATTTTCAGCACATGAGACTAGAAAGGTATGAGGAAAATGTTTTACATTACCATTTCAGATACAAGTGGAGGAACACTCAATACCAGCAGAAATGCTAAAGCAGCAATAGTGCTCTCCGCTTCCAGACACCAAAGCCAATAATTAACACGGGGAGCCAGGGAAACAATTACTTAGAAGGGTCAGACTCTAAAAAGATATGAATTACTTGCAAGACTTGCAAGGATGGAGAAGGAGAGAAAACAGTCATCACTGGGGCTTCAGTGCATATATTCCACAGGAAAGGACCCTGGTCTCTAAGTTTCGTTTTGAGTGTGTTTTGTTGTTGTTTGCTTTGGTTTTAAGCCAGATAAAGAAGAACAATTAATGAAGTCGAGGGTCTTGTTCAGATTTTGGCCCCTCAGAGGCCACATTCCCCACCTCTGCCCCAGCCAAGCAGACGGGAGCAATGCTGGAGCAACCTGTGCTGGTCTCACCACAGCTCCTTTCCAAGGGACAGGAGGACAACCACGGCAGCACGCAGAGTGCCTGAGACAACAGAAAGTCGCTAAAATTAGATGTGATAAAACCAGAGTTAGCTCTCCGTGCTGTTTCCAAATCCCACTGAGAACCCCTTCAGAGAGAGGCCCACCGGAGACCTGAAGTTATCGAGGCAACTGCGAACAGAGGCAGCTGCAGAGCGACAGGACTGTTGCTGAGAGCAGCTAGAACTGCCGAGGATGCTGTTTGATTTTACAAAGTAAGCTTCTCTGCCCCGGCCAAGCCTGACGAGCAGACCTCCGAGGCCAACCACGACACACCACGCGATAACGCGCCATGGAAAACCCGTGGGGCTCTTCCAGCAGAGGCACGGCAGCGTTAGTTTGCATATGCTCAGAAGACATTGAACTGGGACGGCTTTCTTTAAAACAGTCGAGACGTCCTTGAGAGGCCTTTTGATTTCCACAAAACAGGAACCAGCACCTCCATGCACCTCCATGACTCACGGTGACACACATTTTCGCT
Source organism: Oxyura jamaicensis (assembly GCF_011077185.1). Taxonomy (NCBI): domain Eukaryota; kingdom Metazoa; phylum Chordata; class Aves; order Anseriformes; family Anatidae; genus Oxyura; species Oxyura jamaicensis. Next base: position 193,414,579 of record NC_048893.1, on the reverse strand, counting down.
TACCCAGCCTTATGAGACCTGGCATTAGACTATTTTTGCTTCACTTTTGGGCTACTTTCTTACTCACCCACGTAGAACAATCAAGTGAATGAAAGTGTCTCTTCCCTTTCTCTTTTTTTTTGACGTGACCTCAGCTCACTGAGTCTAGGCCAGTGCTATTGTAAGCGCTGCATCCTTTGATGACATCCACAACTCTTTCTGTCTTAAAAGTATTTTTGAAATGTATTTTGAAGTGTATTTTTGACAGCTCTAGACCTGGAACAAACTCTTCCAGAACCTTACCACTCTGGACACTTAGTTTTCCAGCCTGACCGTGTATTTACAACCCTTTTATATCCATCTGCTCTTCAGCTTATTTCTCCTCACTGGCTCTTGCCATCTGATGTATTTATAGACACCAATCACATCCCCTCTCGGCCTTTCTTTCTGCAGGATTAGAAAAGCAAACTCTTTTAGCTTCTTTTTGTTTAACAAGCATCTAACCAGCTCACCTCTGTGCCTGTTGAACTTAGAGCCATCCTTCGGGGCCTCCCTGCTCCCCAGATGCAGGGTGACTGGAGCTGGAGGACCTCCAGCGCACCAGGACCCTTCTCACTGCTGCTCTTCCCAAAATTTGTCATAAAGCTCTCAGAAGAGGACACTTCAGATCTTACCCACAGAAGACTACTACTTAGCTTATCGTGACCTACTTTGGGTTGTATCATCCGTATTTTTCAGTTATCTGTATGCCTTTCCCTCTACATTTGTTACAGTACCTCGTCTAGCATCGAGACTCGTGTTAAGGAGGGATCCTGGCATGGGGAATGAGGAGCACAGAAATTCTGCCCAGCACACTCGGCGCTATTTCCCTGCCATAGGATCACCCCCATTTGACAGGCTTATGAAAAACCAGGAACAGATCTGGGATTTCACACAGTTTTTCTATGATACCAGCATGGAGATGGGCTCAGGCCTGCTGGGTTGTCTGAGCTGGCTTCACGTAAGGGATGCTCAAAATCATCCCTTTTGTCATTGCTCCCCTATGTCCCCCACTGAAATCTAGCACAAAATAAATGTTTACTTGTGGAACTAAACTTATTTTCTTTTCTCTGTCCTCTCAACCTGTTCTTACACATACAGAAAAGACCTATTCACTTCATAAGCATTGCAATTTGCAACTAAGCTGCAACAGTTGGCAAATCCTCCCTGCTCCTACATTTCCTGGCGTATCAGGATTTTTCCATCCCCTGAAGACTCTTTGCTTGCTGCTGAAAGCCTTCCTGAGGCAGTTATTTGTCCAAAGCAATACCGAGCCCCTCCTCTATGTGCTCTTCTGGCTGGCTCAGGATGTGGATTTCTTTTTGGTACGAGAACCTGGGATTTCAGACAAGCTCCAGCCCCTGTCAGGTCCATGCCCCTGAGCTCCCCAGTCCAGGGGACTTCCTCACCCACACCCTGTCGAGGATTTTCCACCTCTAGATCTGGAGAACAAGCCTTGGCGATGGCAGCAACGCTCAGCCACCTCTGTGCAATACTTGGCTCCAGCACTCGTGTGACATTTTAAGCGTTTTTACCTCCCAATATGCCAAAAATGCTGCATTAAAAAGCACACCTGTCAGGCCCACAAACCGCAACTACGGACCTAGTCTTGCTCACTCTTCCATTTAGTTTAAGCTGAATCCAAGGCTTTGCCTTGGTTGTCTTTCCCACGAGCCGACTTGCAAAACCTAGAACAGCATCGCCTATTTCTGGCTGCCAGTCCTTGCTTTGGCTCTCACGGCCACGTCCATCTCAGCCCTCCTGGCCAGCAGCGACTGCTCTGCAAGGGCACGTGCCTATCTGGAGCGTCCCGTAGCAATAAATCCTGTTGGAAAACTTTATTTCTGTTACGAAAAATCCTCCTCATCGGCACACCTAACTATTGGATCCTTACCTAACTATCGGATCCTTACCCAGTCGCTAGCACCACCCTAGCAGAACTTTTTGCAGCATGAGGTAACTTTGGTTAATCCGAAGTTAGCTGAAACCTGAGCGACTGCACCTGGCTTTTCCTGTTTCCCTGCTGAAAGAGAAACTTACCTTCGCCCGTGAGCATCCCAAATCGGCTAGGCTATTTCCACTTTCGTTACAGGGCAGGGAGCAGCAGCCTTGGTTTGCTCCCTGCAACATTTGCCAGCAGCGCTGCCGACGCTGCAAGCATTCGAGTGCCTTCAGCTCAAGCCTTAAGACTGAGGAGGGCAGAAGAGATTCAGCACGTTTGAAGACCAATCATCCTCCCGGCGTATTATCACATGAGCATTAAAAAAAAAAAAAAAAGCCATCAAAAGAACAGATGAGGCAGCAGTTATCTGGAGATTATTACTCGGAGACTCAGGTCGTGTTCACATCTCACTTCCACCAAGCCTGCCTCCCCCCCACCCCCCGCCCCGTTTCCTACTTGTTTGCTTGCCGGTGAAGTGCAAAAGGTTAAAATTTACAGTGATTTCATTAGCCCAACTTTTAACTGACTACAGACGGAGCCAGCAGCTTTCTGCTTCTATTTATTGCCCAGCCTAGGAAAAACAGATGCAACGATGCCTGAGTGCAAGCACCCAACACCTACAGGAGATCGGCTGGGTTTCGTGGGCTGCTATTAGGTGTCTCTTCTCTGTCCACAATTTTGCAACAGAAGTATTTCAACCGACCGTAGACAAACCCGGACAGCAGTGGGTTGCTTTCAGGAGACCCAGCCAGGCTCCTCTGCTTCACCATACAACCACCACCCCCCCTACATAGCTAAAAAACACGTCTAATCCGAGAAAGTTTCCTATTAGCAGGGAAGTAAAACCTAATCCTTCCCCCCAGCCCGATATTAAAGCGGTATAAAAAGACCTACCCAGCACGATGAGACCACAGCTCCAAAAAAAAAAAAAATAAATAAAATCAATAATTTAAATTTAATTTTAGATATAGAAGCGCTGCCAAGCACCACTTTATTTGTCAACAAAACATTCTGATTATTTGGCAGAACAAAGCCCGCTCCCTCCCTGCTCTCTCCGCAGACGTATTTGGCACCGGTTAATTTCTGTGTCTTCAGACGTATGTCAAGTCTGAAGCTGTTTCGGGCTTTAACCCCGGAGAACTTCTCTCTTGTCCCTGAACGCAGCGAGCGGCCGCCGAGGAGGGACGGGATGCTGGAAGGAAACGGTTAAGAGGCAGGCGCTGCTGATGTGCACTTCTCTGATCCACTGCATTTCTCGCAAGCTGAGCTCAGAGCCCAGCACCAAGTATCAGCTGTAACATGATCCAAGAGTTTATGGAAAAAATAACTGCGCATACCAAGCATGCACATTTAATAAGATTTTGTTTCCATTAAAATATCCGAGAAACATGATTTTTTTTTTTTTTTAAGATCTGCTTCTCCCTCCGACCGAGATGGAAGGTTTCTCCTCCCCCCTGCCTCTAGACACACACCTCCTTTCCAAAACCAAACCCTTAAAAAAAAAAAAAAAGCAGTCCTACTGCAGGGAAGAGAGGCTTGAAAAACAACTTTGATTGGCACTTGGCCTGACCCACAGAGGAAGAAAAACAGATTTTGGACAAAGAGCGCAAATATTTGAGCTCGGTGACTTCGAGGCTTTCTTAGCGTTGAGGAGAACGAACCCGGTGCACAAGGGGATCGCGAGGGGTTGGATTAAAGGACGGCATCGTCGCCTTCATCCCGGGCTCCCGGACTGGCGTTTGCACAGCTCAGCAATTTTAATTCATTTGAGCTGGACAAACAAAAAGCACCTCAGCGAGCTCCCAGCTCCGCAGACGGCCAGCGGAGGTGGCGGCACGGCGGGTCCCCTCCGTGGGGCTCTTAATATCTGCAGGGGGGGCTGGGGGGGCTTTTTTGCCCCCCCATTTTATTTTATTTTTTGAATCAGCTGGGCTTTCTGAACCTCTCCCGAGCCGTACTGCTGCTCGGGGCTTTGCTGAGGAGCAACTTTCCCAGCGGGGCTGGGTGCGGGGTGACCCACAACAGCCCCCCCGGCCCCTAGAGCCACCGGGGACCCCCGTGGGAGTGGGGGCGGCAGGGCCCACCTGCAGCTACGCCCCGGGGGCCCTGACACCCCTACACCCAGCTGGGGCCCCCTTCATTCACAGGGACTGCCTAGACCTTGCCTGGGGGGGGGGGCCTCCCCAGGCCTTCATCTAGGAGGGTACCCCCCAATTCCTAATGGGGCACCCCCCCAGTGCCCAGTGGGGTCTGCCTCTAGAGACTGGTGGGGTTCACCCCAGAGCTTTGTAGGGTCCTCCAAGTCTAGTGGGGTCATTCCTTAAAGAATAGTGGGGTCTGCCCCTAAGGAATAGTGCGGTCATTCCATACAGATTAGTGGGGTCATCCCCCAAACTCTATCAGGGTCCCCTCCGATGCTTAGTGGGGTCTCTCCCTAAAGCCTAATGGGGTCTTCCCCCCAAAGTCTAGTGGGGGTCCCCCCCCAAAGCCTATTGGGGTGTCCCCCCCAGGACCTAGCGGGGTCCTCCCCAATACCTAGGGGGGTCTCCCCCTGAATCCTAGTGGTGTCCAACCCCAAATCTTAGTGGGGTCCCCCCCAAATCTTAGTGGGGTCCCACCCCCAAATCCTAGCGGAATGCCCCCAGATCCTAACGGGGTTCCCCAAATCCTCCCCATCCCCTCACCCCCTGCCCCCCCAACCTCTCCCTCCCCCCTCCCCAGACCCTTCACCCCACCCCCCCCAGCCCCGTACCTGTCTGGGCACCTTGCGGCAGTTCCCGCACACCCGGTACTGCCCGGCGGCGGAGGCGGCTCCCCCCACACCGCCGCCGCCACCACAACCGCCGCCACCCGCGATGGAAGCGGCGCTGCCCCTCTTCATGCTGCCGGGGGGCGGCGGGGCGGGGGCCGGGCGCCGCTCAGCAGCAGCAGCAGCGGGAGCAGCGCGAGCAGGAGCAGGAGCGGGAGCAGCAGCGGGAGCAGCAGCGGGAGCAGCAGCGGGAGCCGCAGCCGCCGGCCGCCCCCATCGCCCGGCCGCGGCCCCCCAGCGCCCCGCCGCCGGGCCGCTGCCCCCCGCGCACACCCCCTGAGCTCTCCGCCAATCGGCGCCGGCCGCCCCGCCCACCGCCCGGCCGGCCGGCCAATGGAAAGCGCCGCCCAGCCGCCGGCCAATGGGATGAGGCTTCGGCCGTTGCCATCTCCGGGCAGCCTGAAGGAAAAAAAAAAGGGGAGGGGAGAGGGGGCGGGGCGAGACCGCGTCTCCGGGCAGCGTTGGGGAGAGGGGAGGGGCCGGGGGTGGGGGCGGGGACTGAGAGAGCCAATCGGGGAGGGGAGGAAGGGGGTATGCAAATAAGGAGGGCAAGCTCCGCCCCCTCCCCGGGGCTGTGAGGGGGTGGGGGGGGGGGGGGGGGGGGCCGGCGGGGCGGGGAAGGAGGAGCGGGGTCCGTGGAGCGGGGTCCGTGGAGCGGGGTCCGTGGAGCGGGGTCCGTGTCCGTGTGTCCGTGTGGGGTCAGCCGGCTTTACCCGGCTCCACACGACCTCACGGAGCTGTAGGGCGTAATTAGGGACAGGAGGAGCCGTCATCTGCTGGGGTAGCTGGGGTGCAGGGCTCTTTCGAGGCACAACCCCCCTCTGGGGGCACAAGCTCCCTTTCTGGGGTGCCAAACCCCCTACGGGGCACAACCCCCGTCTGGGACACAAACCCGTTTTGGGGCACAGCCTCTTTTTGGGACACACCCCTTTTAGGACAAAAAACGCTTTACACAGACCCCCTTTTGAGGCACAGACCCCTTTTGAGGCACAGACCCCTTTATGGGACACAACCCCCCTTTTGGAGTCCCAAGCCCCTTCTGAGGCACACCCCCCTTGGGGTGCTAGCCTCCTCGTACATCGTGGCATCGCCGAAGGTTCCCTTCTCGGACGCCCTTTGGGTGTGCAGCACGCGCACCTGGGCGTTCATGCGAGCGGCCCCGCGGACGCCACGAGTCCCGCTCCGTAAAAGTTTCCGCATGAAATACCGGGCGCTACGTAACGCCTGTCCCAAAAGGCTGCGGTAAGGGGGATTTCACCGTGTTATGGGAACTGAGCGTTACGGCCCGCTGAAATTTCTAAGATTTACGATGTTGCACGCATTGTTTTCAAGATTTCTCCTGGCAAAATAGTTGCAAATTGCCTGCTCGGGAGCTGTGATCTGCTTTGTCTGCTTTTATCCATGGGAATACCTTCTGTTTTTGCAAAATGAAGCATTGTGCAATTCAGTCAGCTGGCTGGGCGAAAAAGGGCACGATGAAATTAGCAATTTACATCTCTTAAGCTTAAGGAGATTAATTGAACCCAGCTCGGGCTGTCTTCGAGAACTCCCGAAAAGTTTCTCAGAGCAAACGTCTCCACCAAACCCACAGCAGCATCCTCTGCCACCAGCTTCTGAAGGAGTCTGTACGCGAAGCAGAGCTGGCTCCAGCAGGCAGGCAGGCACACCGTCTGCTGCAAGTCAGCTCAGCGTGGAAAGCGTCCAAACACCACGGTCACAGGCAATAACGCACGGCGCTTGGAATAAAAAATGAACGCGAGAGCATTCGTTTTTCCCAAGCAGTGTAACAGAAGTGGCATCCCGACGGGAGAAACCCCTGTTCACCTGAGCGCAGGTACTTTGCCGTGCCGCGTTTGCATCCCACATGCTGCAGCACGGCGCTGCTACAGCCCAGGAGACAAAGGGAAGCCAAACAGGTTAGTTTCCACCGTCTAATCTGAATGCAATGCTAGAATGCAAGTAAACAACATGAAGGATGTAAATGGCTTTTTGTTTAGTGCTGAACTCCACCACAATGTTATCTGAGTGAGAAGTTTTAAAGCAAGTGGTAGAGGAGCAGAGTTACAGCCACAAGCGGCAGAGCTGACTCCTCGGCATACGCAAGATCACCTGGAGTCACTTGCTGTCAACGTGCCAGCTTCAAAACCCAAAAACATGTTGGTGAGGACAGTAGCGGGTGAGTTCAAAGCACAAGGAAGAGAATGGGTTTGATTGAGTTAATATTTAACATTGGAACATTGGCAAATGTTCAGATTTCACTAATAGCATTAATTTCCTTTATTCCCACAACGACAAGTAGCCATGACTGGGCAAATTCAGAAGCACGCTTGGGTCCCATTCCTCCGCGCTGAAATTACTCCCACCTTGAGTGACAACTTCAGACCTTTAGCAAAGCCCGTTAAAAAATGGGAACATTTTCCATTCGCCAAGTATGCGAGCTAGGCTGACTTGTAAGGCGGCTTAAATTTGGAGAAATTGGATATCTAGTCTCTGTTCCGCCACAGACGTCTTGTGAAAGGAGGCGGGAGGTATATGCCCAGATGCCTGAACTCTTTAGTGGACTAACTCCTCTCGCTTAAACCATAAACACTTAAGTACCACTGTGGCTCTCAGCCTTGCCTTTCAGTGCTGTAGTGTCTGAGAGCTGTCAAGAGAAACATAAGCCTTGAAAGTGCTTCATTGTTTTTGGGAACAATACAGCAAATGGAAGTTGACTGAAATCTTTTCCTGCACCCCCAACAAATCTCCTGGATGTTTTTTCTGAAGTTCATTTTTTTTCCCTCTCCATTTTCCCAAGTGTTTAATGCCTAATGGAAATGAGAGACGCGCTTAGCAGAGCCAGGCGCCGTGCTCACCCAGTATCAGTACCAGACAACTGGTGCATAGAGAAAATTTCAAATTTTTCAAGATACCCGAAGTCTTTGGCCAGATGCAGTGCTTTGAAATGAATTGTTGGTTGATCCATGTGTAAAATGTGTAAAACGCCATGTATGTGCCCAGCTTGCACCATCTGCAAGTCCTGCTGCCTGCAAAGACGTGTGCGTGTGTGCGGCCGATTTTAAGCCCTCAGCTTGTTCCGTTTCAAGCTAAACAAGTGCGTAAATTCTGCAGAATAAAAGCCTTCCTTTGTACAGACTGACTTCTTGGTGAGCATGGCCACATTCTTGAAAGTCCTCCTTATGAATCTGTTTCTCAAAAGAAGTATTACCAAAAGTATTCGGTGCTCCTTTCACAATTGTCTGGCAGCTTTTAGGATCCGGCCGCGCATCCCTTGCCATCCAATGCTGCGCGTTCCCTTCAGTTTTTGCCCAGATACTGAATGGAAAGGGAACGCAGAATCCCGAAATGAGGAGGTACTTTAATGACAAGCAGCCTGGCATGCTGACCTGCCCAGAAGTGTTAAGAAAGTGGTGAATTCTCTGACCACCACCAGTCCTCTCTGCTGAGATCACCTGAAGAGGCTGCCGGTTATTGCCATGTCTGGGAAAGGGGGGATTTTTTTCCTGATGGGATGGAGCGCACTGGCTTGAGACCATCACAGCCTTCCAGACGCATTGCTGACCTGCCGAGAGAGACTGGCACAAGTGCTTGCTGGTTTAAACAGACTTTTAGGAAACAAACAGTAATACAACACAACAAAGGAGGAACACACTTCCAGAGGACGTAGGGATTTCTCCACCTTCTGAAGGAATCGGATGCATTTTTGGCATTTTTGAATGAGCACTTACACCATGGTGTGATACCAGCTTTGAGCTCATGCTGTGGCTGCGGTTGCCATATTTCTGCCTGGACTTTCCTAAGCAGAAAGTTGAGAGCTGTATGGTGCATCTCCACTGCCCCAGCAAGCATCACACCCAGCTGCCGTCAGTTGAAAACCAAGCTGGTAAATCAGAAGATGCTGTGTAGATAGCTGTGTCCTGGAAGAGACTGCCTGGCCACAGTGCGCATGCAGATGCTCCAGGAGTGCTCAGTAGGTCCACACAGTTCCTAAGACATGACTGTGCTGTAAAAGCGTGCAGTGCTTTCATTGTCCATACCTTAATGCAAAAGCTTGATGCTTCTTGGCTGGATCGACAAGATCAGTGCTGTAAAATTGAGCAATTTTCGCAGTGAATGTGTTTGCAATTCACAGACATCCAGCGGCTTGGACAGAGAGGAGATGAGGGTGCAGCTACCATGCAGTAGCTCCGACTGGATTGCTGCAGCACTACAAATTGTGTATGAAATTAAAAGATCCTCAAATTGTGGTCAGAAAAAAAATCGGGAGCAGAAAAAGAGGGCACATGTGCACCTAACTGCCTTACCCGCTCTCCCCATCTGACTGCCGGTATAAAGCACGGTGCGAGCGTGAGACAGGTGATTGGCACATGTCACAAGCCTCACATTTCATGGGTCCATGAATCATTCAGGGAAGCCATATGAAACACGGATAGGAAAATTGATGTGGTTTCTCAAAGGCCAGAAAAGGCAGCACGTTCCCAGCACGTCAAACAAGTGACAGCCCTGCATTCATTACCATCAGGTTTAGTGCGCCCGTTTAGCATTGCTTGCGCTTGATTTGTGTTACAGTGGTAGAGGAAGGAAGGGCAGCAGATAAAGTTTGTGCCCCGACACTATGAAATGACTTCCCGTCCTTAAAATTACGCATGCTAATTTGCAAAATGAGTGTTCGGGTAATTACCTGAGACAGTCAGATGTGATAGTCTGTGGAATTCTTCCTCGAGGGCGGGGGCGCACACCTTTTGACTCGCAGCATTTAAACCCTGTATAGATAAAGCACTCAAAATTATGTTTATCATAAGAAGCAATTACGGCCTGGCCCAGGAGAGCTGAGCTCCCTGACTTAATAGGCCTTTTTCATATCTAATTTCTTTGATGGTTACGTAACTGTAAAAAACATTAAATCACCACCCAAACAAGAAGTCCCTTCTCCTCTCTCTCTTTATGTTCTTCTGTGGTTTGCATGGTAATTCGCTAAATATATTTCAGCATGTTGTTTACTTCGCTTCAGCCTTCTGAGACCACTTTGGTCAATGCTGCGAGGCTGTAAACAGGGATCATCTGGAAAAAAAATAGGTTTTGCATCCAGTTACATTTGGAAGTATTCAAGTTAACCTTAGAGGTATTTTGGCCCATACAGTTTTTGGGAGCGAGGCAGCACGGAAATGTATTAATTGAGAACAATCCAAAAAGCGGGGCGAAGGTAGCCTCGTTAGTGGTCTTACCCCCTGAGTCAGGAGAATTATAAATAATTCTGTGTAATGTATTCACGTTAGCATTGGGATAGTCCTGCTGAGCAGATTTAGTGACCGCAGCAGGACTAGCTTTGGTGACAGAAGCGCCTAACCCCTCTCCAGCCATGGCGATGCCGTGCAGGTTGTCAGAGCAGGCACTTGAGCAAACACTGGCAAACCCAGTATTTGGTGTCACTAGCTGCTAGATCCACCAGGATTTTACTTCCCTGAAGATGCCACCTGACTGTTGACTTCAGACTCAAACATCTCTAGTCTTGAGTGCGTTGTTTTGTACTCCTGAACGTGGTCCACAGCTGGGACATCTCGGAGGCGGAGGTGCTGTGGGTCTGGGCTCCCTCATCCCCCAGATACATCACCCAGCACTGGAGCATGCAGCCTAGCCCCGAGAAGAATTTAGGCTGGTGGCAACCACCTCGAGCTTTTGCAGCCAGGCTACCATGCAGCCAAGAGTTCAAAAGCCAAGGAGCCAAAAAGAGAGCTTGCAAGAGGGAGCTGACTCGGATGCCTGCTGGTTGCGGGGTGAGCTGGAAATGGAGGTCTTGCTGCCTGTTTCCTTCCACTGCTTTGGCTCGGTTCTGTGCCTGGCCAGTGCAAACTGCACAAATGTCTTTGTCTTGCTGAGAAAAAGTAAAATTTCTCAAGCAACAGAACTTGTCTGTTCCTCTTTTGCAAATGAAACACATGGTACGGCATGATGCCACGTTAAGGATAGAGCTGATCGGTGAAATTAGCTTCCTGTATTCACTGACAATGTTATGACTTTCATTATTTTCACAACAAATACAAAACTCAGCAGCTTTTGGGATATGGCACATAATTTAGGTCCATTTCCCATTGAGGCCCCCGAGATATGAACATAAGCATGTTGGAAGATCAGGCTGAGTTATGACACAGTTTTACTCTTTGTTTCTGGACAAAGAAGAGCTGAAGTGCTGAAAGACTCGCATCTGTTACAAAGTTGGCTTATTTTGATTTTAAAATGTTTTTACCCTGTTCCATTATTTTTTCTGAGGGTTACACCCTGACAAAGCAGGGTGTCAGTGGAAGTGGGGTTTTCTCAGAAGGTACCACGCTTAAAAGCAATTAGGCGTGTGAGCGAAGGCAGTTAGCACATGGGATCTTCCCCAGCAGAACAGGCTCCGCGTTGAAGGCTCGTTTGCATGGCATGTTTCTCCTTTCATCGAACACCATCGCCGGGATGCCAAGAACATTCTTGGACAGGAGAAGTCCCAAATCCTGCAATTCAGCCATAAATAAACGCCGCTCCGGGGGAAGCGGCTGCGTGCCTCAGCCGTGCAACGCGCTGCGCCGAGCCCCAGACCCGCGCACCTTGGCACCTCCGCCTCCCCTCCCGCGAGGCCGGGCAGTGCCTCCGGTCATGTACAAAAAGGCAGAAACCAGACCGGGCCCAGCCATCTGGTGCTGCAGAGCGAGAGGAAAGGAGCCACAGCTTCTGCTGCTTCCCTGGACCAGCACCAGCCAGCTCCTCTCCTCCCGTCTCCTCCAGCCTTGTCCACTGCCCGGTGGAAACGGCTGACTCCTGCTTCCAGGTTCGCCTTTGAAGAGACTCTGCCCTGTTTCAGCCCGGCTTTGCAGAAGGCACGAGCTCTGTTTGTGATGCCATGAGAAGGGAAAGGGAGGGTGCAAGCAGCTCACCTCGTTCTGCCTGCAAAGCCCTGGCAGCTACAGCTTCAGCAGCGGTGCATCAGGAAACGGTGGAACCTGGCTCCTGTTTGGGCGAATAAATGCATAACAACTTTGCATCTTGCTTTGCTAACTGCCGGCTCCGTCTGATCTCACCGAACCTCAGGCACGCAGACCTGGATAATTCCCCTTGCTACAGAAGCATTTTGATTGATACAGATGCAGGAAAATGCTGGACAGCAGGATCGCAGGAACAGCTGGTTTGTAAGCAGATGATGCCCTTCGTGCAGCACAAGAGAATGATTTGAGATGGAAAACATTAAAGGATTGTATTTCCACAGCAAGGTCATGTTTTAAGAATTTTATTCGTCCTCATTTCTATTAAAATGTCCTTTTACAGGGAGAAATAACTTCTTTTAGTTATGTTGTATTGCTCTTGAAACTTAACTTTCCTCTAGCGGGGCTCTATAAATCACTGGGAAGCATGGATTTTCTTATAAATGGATTACAGATCCACTTACATTTTTGTGTTATTTGGCTCCATCAATTCAGAAACAGTATGGGTCAGATTCTTCCCTGGCATAGCTCCATCCCCAGTATTCTTATTTGGGGAATGCTGGGCCGAAGCCCTGCTCTCTGTTTTGTCGACTGACGCCGAGAGCCACGCCGCTGCAATCGCTGCAGCCACGTATCATTAACACCGCCGTGCTGCTGGGCAGAGTGTAGCCCTCTGAATAAATATCACTTTGATCAAGTGAAATAGGGAAAATATTGCTGAATGTAGCCTTAAGCACATTACTTGTTCTGCCGAAAGATCTCTCATTCTTGGCTTAGCTTATTTCAGGAAAAAGAGCGTACCTTTAGTTGAAATAAGGCTCAGCAGGAGTCAGTAAGACCCAGCGTATTGCGGTATTAATAAAAGTATATTTGTGCTGAAGCATGCTAAGCCATAAGGGCTGGATATAAATATCAATGTCTATTGAATTTCTGGAAGAGATGGCTGGCGGTAAGCAGGCTCGATGCCGTTCAGCAATACGCTGCCCCTGTTTACACAGGGGCTATTCATAGGCACGTTCCTGCTGGGGGGCAGGGAATTTGCCTCTTCCCAGCCAGTTTATGAAAAGCAAATTTCCCCCCGTAGTTCCCCGGCAGGAGATTTAGATTCCCTTCAAGTGCTACCACGCAAGTGATGGGTCAGACAAAACTGCGGGAGATGGAGATCCCCACGGCCTGCCACGGGACAAGGGCAGCACTTGGTAAAGGCAGAGGCTGTCCTGGCACCTTGAGCGAAGGGCAGCGATGTCTCCCTGCGACAAAACATGCCCTGCACCCATTTGATCAGCAAATGTCACGGGTGGCGGGGGCAAGTCATCCTGCAACAGAAGGATGTGGTTTGTGAGCGGTGCATGCAGTATGACTAAGCAAGGGGATGCAGAAGAAAGTGATGGGGAGCTGTCTGTCCGTGCGGTGGGCGGCTCGCGAGCCTGCCCGTTCATTTCCTCGGTCGTGTTCTGAGCCACCAGGGGCAGCTGCTGGCAAAGCGTCACCAACCTGCCTGGCTGCGGGTGGGAGAGAGGGGCATCAGTCACGTCCTGGGGTTGGCAGAGCCACAGCTGTCTGCCCCAAAGCAGGGCTGCTGCCCTGATTTGTGGTTCTGTCAGTCTGGGTCCTCCCGCCCCACCCCTGGACTTGTTTTGGAGGTCTTCAAGCTCTGTGTGGTTGTAACGGGCAAGGCTACACTGGAGAATTAAAGCCCATCTGCCTCCTGCTCCCCCCCCTTTCAGGCTTTTTAGACTTGTGCTTCCTGAAGTACGTGAAATCCATTCACAAGAGGTGCCGAGGAGTGAAAATAAAAGTCAGAAAGTCGAGTTATCTTGGGAGTTATCAAGAACAGTGTCTACCGCTCGATAAGCTGCAGAGAAAGTAAAACCGGAAAATGCTCAAATTGAGGACAAAGCCGATGTGACTGCTGAGCTCCTGATAATGGCATCAGTGGGAAGGGCTCAGCACAGCGTATCTGAAGGCATCTGAGCGACTGACGGAAAAACATTTTATTCTTCTCACCACGAAAGGCAGTGCAATAGTTCTAGTGTGATCTCATTTTCTTCTGCCAGCAACACTTCCCTGCGGTTTGTGCTGGAGCGATTAGCCAAGGCAGGATGTCCTAGGAGAGGTAAAAGGCCTGGTGGGACATTGGCCATCTAATTAGCTGCCACTCTCGTTACTGCGGGGAAAAGCTGTGTCAGATTTTCCCTCTCCCTCAGTGGTTGCATCCCTCCTTGAAAGCTGTTGCTGCTATCAGAAGAGGAAAATACTTCTTGGCAATGAAAACCAAAGGCAACGTGCATCTAGCAGTGTCCTGAGCAGCAGCGAGAGACTTGTGTACACTTGTATAAATATGTGTTGGAGGTGAGAAATCCCCAAATGGTTATATTTAATTTTTCTTCTCATTTCTGTTAATGCCTTTTGCCCATGGAGATCCTGGAGTCTGGAGTGGTGAGACTCTTCCCTTAGACTAAGGAGGAAAACTGGAAAACCAGACAACCCTGCAGAGGCAAGGATGGGCTGGCTGCAATCAAAATTGTGCTGCACAGCGAGTGAGATCACAGCAGCGAATCCGAACGACAGAGCCAGACCTCTTAAACAAACCCAGCACTGCTTCCAGGTCTCCCGTGGCTCGGCGGTGCAGCCCCGGCTCCGGTCACCCCTCGGCAAGCAGGAGGCCTGCTGGTGAGGGCAGAGGTCGGGCAAGTGCAAAGGTTTGGGCTTCTGGCTGGTGAAAATGGGGCCGGCGAGCCACAGATGAGAAACAGCGATACCGAAACTGGGTCTGAGACAATCGCTACCGGGAAGGTGAAACCAGCAGCGAGGGCGTCAGCCCTGAATCGAAGCAGCGAGTCAGGGAGGCACATCGGCTTCGGGCACCCGGGAACAAAAGGCCGTTTCATGAGGACGATGCCCTGGGAGCTGTGCTGCTGGGGGGAGGAGGGCAGAAATCAAAAACGAAGGTGGCTGGATATCAGTGGACAGGGCGACTCTGAAGGCTGCCAGTCCTCCCAGCCCAGATGAATGGTTTCTTTCTATTTACGTTGATCCCTTTGCAGAAAAACACCATGAGCGTGACCTAAGCGGAGTCACAGACCTTTTGGCGCCTGGGCCTGTTCCCTCCTCCCACTCCGACAAGCAGGGCCAGAGCCGGGTGGCCCAGCCTGTGGCTCCCCACACCGTGCCCTGGCTGTGGCACCCCATAACATGCCCCCCAGGGCTGCTCCCTGCCCCGGCTTTGCCTTTGCTTTTTCCCTGTGGCTCACAGGGAGGACATATGAGGGACATGTCCCCGCTGCCCACGCATGCCACCAAGGTTCGTCCCTGCCCTGTGCCATCACCCAGGTGCCTCTGCCCGTTTGCAGCATGGCTCCATCCAGTAATTCCCCTTCAAAGACCACTGCCCTTGTGGGAACCACACTCATTATTTTGGTTCTTTGTGCGGGATAAAGGGGCTACATCCCCATCACCGCCTCAAGAAGCAGGGTTTGGGCGAGCCATAAAACCATAAATTTTGGACAAGGCCTCCTGCTGCTGCCCATCTTGGCGGGGCCACAAGGACATGGCCCATGCAGGTGACACCCCGCGAGGCACAGACCCCTTGGCCCCAGGCCCCCGTCCCGCACCCCGCGCGTCCCCGCTTTTCTACCCAGCAACAGGCTGACGTCACAGGGCGGCAGAGCCAATGGGGCGGCGCTAGGCGGCGCGGGGCTGGGCGCCGTGGGCAGCCCACGCGGGACCGAAAAGCCACCTGGCAGCAGAGATGCTCTTTGGCTAAGGGTGTTGCACGGGACATCCTGGCAGTGCTGCAAAATCGTCAATTACAAGGGTTATTTATGGAGATTTGGGCTATTAACACAGCCACTGCTATGGGTGGTCCCAGTTTCTGCTGTTGTGAATGAAACAGGTCCTTGGATGGCATGCTTATCTGGAAGTACAGAAAGGAGCAGGGTGATCGAGTGGCTGCTTTTTGTGATCATGTGCAACAGGCAGCACTTGGCTGTGGGCCACGCTGGTGGGCACCTGGTCACTTCTGCTGTGCCTTCAGAAGCACAGAGGATGGTGAGGGACACCAGTGGGCTCCCAGAATATTCAGCGGGTGCTGCAGTTCCCCTGCTCCCTTCCTCCATTTGTCCATTGCAGAAGAATGACATAGGAAAAAAAAGAAAAGCAACTTTAAAACTGAATTTTAAAAGTTCAGGCTTTTTTTTTCTTTTCTTTCTTTTTTTTTTTTTCCAAAAGCCAACAGCCTCCTCCTCTGTAGCACATACCCTCCTTTTGCCATCTCTTTCAAAATGCCTCTGCCCCCTGTTTGGTTCCGAAGTCAGCTGCCTTTTCTTGCCCCCTTGCTGTCCCTTGAGCCCAATTTCTTGGCTTGTTTTGATGTTAGGAGCACGGGGGGTGAGCAGTGAGGGAAGAGGCGTGTAGCCCTGTAGTTCGGTGCGTGTTGGTGCAGCGTCACTGGCAGCTCTTGGGCAGGGCTGGGAATTCCTGCACTCATCCTTTGAAATCCTGAGAGGAAAGAGGCATAGCTCAGGTACGTGGGTTATGTAGGATGAGTCTAAGCTCTCAGGCATGTCAGTATTGAGAGTTTACTGGGCCTGAGCTGTACGTTCCCCCACTAGCCCCCACAGCAGTATCCATGCTAATACTCTGAAGTTGTCCTGTGCCCTCCCTGGTGGTGCAGTCAGCGTGGCCTGGGGACATCCCTTGGCTCCTGTGTTGTTCCACAGCCAGGTACTGATCCCTAGCAGCATACAGCATGTGAGGAATCGCTGAGTCTCCTCTGGGTGGTTCAGTCCCTAATGCTCAATAAACACAGGCACTTGAGGCCGACATTGGTAACCTCTCCCCAGCCCTGGGCCTAGGGCAAGAACATAACCCAAGTCTTGTTTGGTGTCCAGGTCTTGGTGCTGGTGGTCTTGATATAAGCAGGAGAAAGCAGGAGACACACTGCAGTAGGGACTACTTTGGTAGGCATTTAATGCCCTGTGCCTCAGTGGCCCTGCTTCAGAAAGGTGGTTTAGCAGGTTGGTTATGCAGAGATGACCAGTCTGGGTTTTAACAGACAGAAACAGCACAGGAAGAGTAGCAATGAGTCCCAGACCTCTGTCCTTTCAGCTCTGAAGGGAGCTGAAATCCTCCACCAGCATGATGTGTGCCCTCCACATCCGGCCTGCCTTCCCCAGCCCCCAAGGAGGCAGCTCCTGTGGAACCCCCCCCTCCCCTGACTGGAGACCCTCCCATCTGTCCTCCCATTTCCAGCTCTGAGCACTAATTCCCGTCCCTTTTGTGATCCCGGAACAGCCCTTTGTCTATCAGAGTGATTATTTATACAGACAAATGAAGTTAGGAAAGAGCTTGGTATCTTTTAAATTGCATCTGCTGAAATCTGCCCACAAGGGACACATTGGAGAGAAAGCCCCAGAGAACCTTTGGCTCTCAGCATAGAGATCTTCCACCACAGACACCCCTTGAGCTGTAACTCAGGGCCCTCGTAACTTCATGAGGACAAACCCCTGCCCTCCTACACCTCGTCACCCTTTGTCCAGCTTGCCTCATGTCCTCCACAGCTAGTGCTCCAGCTACTGCACCCTGCAGTGACTGATGGGCTGGGGTCCACGTAAGGCCCAGGATTTGCTTCTCTTTGAGTTTTGATTCTTGCTTGTATGTTTGTTTTTCCTTACATTTGCAGAGTATCTAGCATTCTTCTCAGGTCAGCAAAAAAACCTTTCAGGTGACAATTTCTTGGTCTGATTCAGACCCTAGATGTGGGACTAATTTTTGAGGCAGCTCCAGTAGTGTCCAGTAAATCATTTAGTTCCTGCAGGCTGATCATCCTCAGCTCAGATATACACCAGTAGGCCAGAAGAGAGAGTTGATATTTTGGAGACAACCTGAAGATCACCAGGTTGTACTCTTGCAGTATGTGAGATCCTGTTAAACTGTGTTCATATTTTATTAATGCCAAAGAGCCTCAAATTAAAGTGGAGGCCTATTTTTTATGTGTTTTTCAGACCTTGAGGTTTCTCTATGCTGTGTCCTTGTCATGTTTTTCTAGGGTGGCATGCTGTAACCCAAGGGGCCCATGCCACCGGGTGGATGTTCCTACTCTCCCTTGGTGTCAGGGTGGGCATGTGGCTGCACCAATGGTGACCTGACCCAGCCAAAGACAGAGCCCTGTCCTAGCTGTCTGCCTCGTCATAAAAGCAGCACTTACCATGTCTATCTTGGCTAATTTGAGTGAAATTTGTGTGTTTTGTTGTACCTTATCCCTTTGTTTTGCTCCAACCTGCACAAATTCTTGTGAAGTCTGAGGCATAGCTGAGACCTGACTTTCCGAAGTGACGAGTACCAGCAAGTTTAGCTGCTGCTTGGTGGATTTGGGAGTGCTGGATGTCTGGGAAATTGTAGGCAGAGAAGTAGGAGTCATGTCGCCTAGCTTTGATCATCTAATAGCTAGGTGCCACGTTTCAGCTGCTCATCTTCTCCAGCCACCCCCCCGAGCCAGAGGCCCTCCATTGGCAGATGTTTTGTCTCATCTGTTTGAGACACTCGGGACAGAGTGAGGCACCGCTTCTCTCTGCTGGCTTGAGAGGGCTTGTGACTTAGGACTTCCAGCAGTGCTCGTCTCTGTCCCCAGTCAGGGAGGGACATTGTGTGGCTCTCAGGATAGGTGCTCAATGTCTCAGCCAGGCCACGCCAGGGAAGGGAGAACAACATTGTGGGGCTGTGCCAGCCACGGTGGGGTTGCAGACCTGGGAAACTGAGCTGGCTTTGTGTTGACATGAAAACAAAATCTGCTCTGTTGTTCACTGTGAGGGATCGCATGGGCTGTTCTCTGCCTGCCTTCACGGAGCAGATGCAAGGCCTCCATTTTCTGCTCACCTTACAGGAGGGCTGAAGATAAACATCTGCAGTTTCCTGGGCTGAGAGTGCTAAAAGCAAATGCCACCCCTGCTCAGCTTTTCAGATGGTTGACTAAGCACTTTAAAGGTCCAAGTTATATTTGGAAATGAAAAGATCTTTGTCCCAAACAGAATATAGCTTGTGCGCTGCTGAGACCGACAGTCACTAAAAGCAAGCACATCTGCTGATGCAACCTAATTGCTGTTTTGATTGCCCAGCCATGACGGGGCATAAAAATATTGTCTGCCTACAGAAAAAGAATGAAACCTCACTTGGCCATTTTGTGCCCAAATACCTTGGCATCCGGCCCTGCAGAGCTAGAGTTGGGCAATCTGAATTCAAAAATTCCCCAGTGGAACCAGCTCCGAACAATACAAAGCTGTGCCTGTCTGCCTGGGTGGACTATTTTCATGGCTCTGAATAAAAACCATGTCTGGAGCACTGCACGTTTCTGCGGGGGCTGTGCACGCAGGCAGGCACGCTGCCCTGTGCCTGGCAGTTTTCTGATGGAAGCAGGCAGAGGATGGGTCCCTGCTGAAGGCCAGGCTCTGGAGACTCGCAGGCTTTCTGCTTGCCTGTGGACAAGTCCTGGATCCTTGCAAAATGCTAGGAACATTTCTGAAGAAACACAACAGGGCTGAAGGTAATCTCTAATTAGGAGAGACCACATCTGCTTACTGAGGAGCTTTTGGACCCATCTTGCTCTGGCACTGCTCACTGTGGGGAATGGGAGAGCGACCTTCTCAGCCGCGGGTGTCAATCAGAAGGACATCTCTTTCACTTGATTTTTATCAAAACCAGGCATTGTACCTGACCATTGTCTATCGGTATGAGTTTTTACCAAGTTATACCGGTATGACCACAGCTATTGTCCTGCTGTCCTCCCTGCTCTCTGCCCATGCAACCTGGCCATTGCTCAGCCCCAGGTGCCATGTGACAGCCCCAGCCAGCCGGACTGGGATGGAGTGGGGACCCCACCATGACCAGCACAGCACAGCAGGATTCTGCTCCAGTGCAAGTTTTGTGGGCCAAATCCTGCCTCCTGCCTTCCAGCTTACCCAAATTTGCCTGGCTGTAAGAAGTAAATACATGGGTAGGAGTAAGCTGTCTCCACAAAGATAAAAGATTGATCTTTCCCTCCCATTAAAAGGGTTATTGATTGAGCTACCCATTTAATTGCAGCCTGTCTCCAGCCTGCTCCTCCACTGCTTTTGCATTTTTCTTCTCCCATAGTGGATCCTTTCAAGTCTTTCTTTAAAGAGGGAACCAAGTGCTTTCAGGCAACTGTCAGCACAGCCCTGTAGCAGCGAAGGGCTCCTGGATGCTCCCTGGCCATGCTCGCTTGCTCAGTTCTGCATCTTGCGAAATCCCCGAGATCCACCCCTCCCTCAACACAAAAACCCCAGACCAGCTTAAAAAACACCAGACTTCTGTTGTTGTTTTTTTTATTTGGGTTTTCTTGAGTTCCCCTTGACAACCAGCAGGCTTCACATACTCAGTGAGTACGTGCACTGGCGCCAGCTCTTGCATGGCTTTGACAGCAGCATCCCATTGAAAACACTGGGGCTTTGCAGCCACCTGATCACCAGCTGAGAAAAGCATGGGAAAGGCAGGCTGCTCCTTCTCACAACCTGTTAGGCAGACCTGGGCACTGCAAAGGTGGAGTCTAAAATCAATTCTGAATTGCAGATTTTTCCTAAACTATGGGAATGTGTAATCCTGTAGTCAAAATTGTTGATGTTGCTTCCACCGTGTCTCCAGGCTGCTAGAATCACCCTCACCTGCACGGGTTCTGTTTGGCTTGTTCTAATCAGTGCCCTGGTCCCGCGTAGAGGCTGGCTGAGGCTGACCTGTGCCCCCCAGCCCAGAGGAAGCAGGGACCTGCCTTTGACCATTGTAGGTCTGATAAAAGAAAAGAGAACTTTGTCTCACCGAGTAGCCTTTCCTCATGGCCACGAGGAATGAGAGGGATTGACAGAACTAAGAGCTTGTAGTACCCCACCAAGAGCCCTTCGGGAGGCTGTGTGGGGAGTCGGACCCTTTGGGGAGACCTCCCAGAGAAGTATAGCAAAGCTGCTGAGAAGATCGTAGAATCAGAATAACTTGAGTTGGAAGGGACCCATGAGGATCATCAGGTCCAACTCCTGACTCCACACAGAGCAACCTGAGTTAAACCATATATATAAGAGCATTGCCCAAACATTTATTGAACATCACTGGCTTGGTGCTGTGACCACATTCCTGGGGAGCCTGTTCCAGTGCTCAACCACCCTCTCAACAGAGAACTTTTTATTAATATCCAGTCTGAATTTCCCCTGAAGCAGCTTTAAGTTACCCTTTGTCCTATCACTGGTCATCAGAGAAGAGATCAGAGAGGTCACACCCATTCCCAGGTCAAGTGACACCTCCCCATTAGCAGAAGTTAATCAGTAGGTTGAGCAGATGGATCTATGCTTAATTCCATGCTCAGCTCCAGAGCTGAGACCTAAATAATTATAATTATTATTGTTATTGTTAATAATATATTAAAATAAAAAATATTTACTCCAAAAGAAAGCAAAACTTTGAAATGGCAAATTTACAAAAGTCATCTGAGAAAACTTTAAGGCAGGATTTTGTGCCAACCACTTGCAAGCATCCCCAGTACTCCCAGTGCCACAGGGGAGACTCGGGGAGGATGGGTACCTTAGGATTGCAGCCTGGGGATCGTTCACCTTTGCTGGGTTCTTTCACTGCAGTAGCTGGAAGCTCTGGGAATTTTGCTGTACCGACGAGCCGCATGCCTGGGATTCAGCAGGGCAGACTGCCAGGGGTAGTGTGCGTGAGCCGACAAGAAACAAGGAGGGTTTGGAGACCCACCTGGCAAGTGGGGGCTGCGCTGGAAGCCTGCCTGGTTTCTGTCAGAGCATTGTCAAAATCATCCCATTCCCAGTGTTTTCTTTGTGTCAGATCAGCATTTTCAGGGAAGAAAAAAAGAAAGAAAGAAAAAAAAAACTTATTTGGAAAGTCTGCAGCCAGCATTCAGCCCGATAGCAGTATGACCCTGGCGATAGAAAGTCTCCAAAAGGAGTATTTTAAAGCCAGCTCTGCATTTTAGACAGGGCTGTAGTAAGACTGAGGAAGGTGAAGCAGATCAAAGGCACTTTGTTCCACAATCTGATCCCAAAACAAAATGCTGTAGATGATAGTCACTAGGATTCAGCAATGACTTTTCAAGCCAAAAACACCTTATTGATGTCCTCAAAGCAAAATCAGTCCACCTTCCTCAAATGCAATGCTAACTCAGGGACCTGGTACTTCTCCACCAGCCATTACCCACCACAGTGGATGAAGATGCAAAATGTAAGCCTGCTCAGTGAGGTTCTTCCAAAATCTACAGCATCTCAAAACCACCTTCAGTGCACACTCCACCAAAGAAAACGAGGACTGTGTTGCCTTTTGAATTTGTTCTGCCACCAACCAGTCTTATCCACAAAAAAGCAATCCCTTCCTCGTTACAGGCACCTGGCTTTGCTGTGAGATCAAGACCATCCAGACTTACCAGTCTATCTAAAACCAGAAGAAACCTCTGCTCAGGATTCTGGATAGCAAAAAGAACACAGACAGCATGAATGGAAAACAGGTGGTTTCTGGGGTGATGCACCTCAGCTCCTAAACACGGAGGTAGTGGTTGGTGCATGATGTAAGATCCAGTTTCCTATACTCCGCTCCCAACCCAAAAAGGAGATCTGAACACTCAGCAGCTGGTAATCACTGAGACATAGCTGCTTTGATAAACAGCAAATGTCCAGCTACCTCCTCAGTTCCATCATTTCCAGGCAGGCTGCACGTGCCAGGACTGAGCATGTCCAGCATCGCTGCACTGGATGTGAACTACCTGATGGTGCACCTGGGCAAATGACATGCTAAACCCACTGTCAGTTCCTGATGAAGTAGACATTTTCTCTCCTATCTAATAAGGATGTTCTCTCCATGATCAGTACATCCTCTTCTCCCTGCTGGCCTTTAAGTCATGGTACACTGTTGTATCCATATTATTCTCATGTATTGTTAACCAACTACATTTATTTGTTGTATTACAAGTGGCTGGTTTTCCTACCAACAAAACATTTCTTGCAGTTAATCAGGATCTTTGGGTGGCATTTATCTCAGTCAGCTTAAACATCTATGGACACATCTCTGTCTGAGCTGATTACTCTGAGCTCCTTTCATAGCTCTTGGGAGAAACCACCAGTTTCAGGATGCAGTGCAGCTGGTTCATTTTAGACCTGTTATGTAGGATGACGTGAACTGAAACATCCAAGCGATCTAGGTCTCTAGCTGAACCTCACCCTTGTGTCCCAACACTCTGAGATACTGAGAAGATGAACTGAAAAGGGCCAGAATAAAAACTCTTGTCCAGGATGTGTATTATCTCTGCTGTTTGCCATTACCTAATCTCAGGATGCCACAGGGACTGAGGACACCAGAATCCTGTATGGATGTTCATGTTCAGACCCTGTTATTGCACCAGTGATGGCAGCCACTGAGGACATGCAGCTATTAAACAGAAGTATTTCATGGAATTATTAGAATGAGTCCAGAGGAGGGCCACAAAATTGGTCAGAGGGCTGGAGCACCTCTCATGCCAAGACAGGCTGCGGGAGTTGGGGTTGTTCAGCCTGGAGAAGAGAAAGCTCTGGGGAGACCTTACAGCGGCCTGCCAGTGCCTAAAGGGGGCTACAGGAAAGCTGGGGAGGGACTCTTTGTCAGGGGGTGCAGTGATAGGACATGGCAAGAAGGCTTTAAACTAAAAGAGGGTTGGAACTGGATGGGCTTTAAGGTCCCTTCCAACCCAAACCATTCTGTGGTTCTGTGATAAGTAACAAGAGCTACCTCCCAGTACCATACCAGAAAAGCTCTCATTTCCTGCCCAGCTCCTGCTCGTTGTCTAATACCAAAGTGCTTTGCAGATATTATTCTACAGCCCCTCTTATGTCCTTCTCAAATCCCATTTCTCACTACAGCCAAGTGAGGAGAAATATTAACACAGTCACTCCCCAGGTCAGTCACTGGCTAGCACCTAAGCCCTGTTTCCAGTCTCAGCAGTGCGGAGAAACCCCAAACTCTTCATTCTCACCCTGTCAGGGGTTTCACCCATTCACAATACAAAGCCCTTCATCTATCATTTCCCAGTCATAAGAACATGTATAAAGAAAGAGAAGACTCCTTGTGTATATAGAAGGCTCCCTAGGGTCTAGCAGTATGGGTTGCTGCCGTTCCTGAAGCTGCTCTTCTCTTCCAGAAGCCAGACTATGTGGGTCACAGTAGGAGGTTCAGCACTTAATGAAGTCTTATTTTTCCTGGTTGCTCACACAGCAGGACCATCACAATCCATCACACAACTAAATCTCTCCACATAAGCAACACATGATGAATGGGAGAAAGGAAATTTTACAGCCAGGGAGGTATGAAGGGAAGTCCACGTCCTAGATCTGAGTGCCCACGGACTGAGGAACAACCTTACTCACAAGACTGGTGGTAGGTGGGAAGCAGCCAAAAGCAAGAGCAGGTCCTGAGCTGGTTGCTCAGCCTCCATCAGCTGGGAATGATCTCTCTTGCAAGCCAGGTCCTTTTACTAGTAATCCTCTCTGTTAGCAACAGGCAGGGTCTGCTGTGTAAGGTGAAATAGATTTAAAAATCCAACCTGGTATGGACGAGGATGAAGAGCCGGGCATTTTTTCATCACAGCTGCCACCTATTTGATTTCTTGAAGAATCTTACAGAATATCAGAGCTGAGTCATTCCTACGGTACACGGCCAAGCTAACATTTTGTGGGGATATGTTTGGGGAGGGGAGTGGGAGTAGGGGGAGAGGGGGATAATCATACTTCATAATTTCTCATCGTCCAAAATAATCTGTTTTCTAAGTGCATTGCTAAATCCTTGTGCTAGCAATCTACCATCTGCTCCTTCTTTCAACACACCCACTATGTCGTCTGCTGTCTTGTTATTCTGCCAAAACTCTATATGCTGCGGGTAGAAGAGAGTCTGTACTTTTAGCTGCTTTTCTTAGGTCACGGGGAGAAAAAAACCCTTTGTGATGAGCACCAAACAGAAGTGAGTGCATTGCCATGCAGCTTGCCCTTCTCCTGCAAGCTGTGATGTAATTGCAGCAGCAAACTGGCAACTAAATTTCATCCCTCTGATTCCAGGCTGGGGCTCTGGTAACACCCTCCAGCATCAACTCGAGCTGGAATGTTTTGGGTAATCTCCGGAATGCCTCAATAGAATTATAAATCCATAAATCAAAGCAGTCATTATGTATTTGAATAATATGTGGATCAAAGTCTCAGATTGAGGGCCCCTTTGTTCCCATGCTCTTTTTATATCTTACTCAGTGAGCATCTATTCAATGAGAAACAATTACTGTGAATTTAGAGCAAAAACATACAGTGCTAATGGAGCTCTGAAGACCTCGGCTGGCAAAGTATTTAAGCATATGCTTAATTTTAAGCACATGAGTGGTAAGATTGGAATTACACACAAAAGAGCGGTGTTTGATTCCGCAATACACTGAATCAGTACCTAAATTTAAGTTATCGACCTCTCAAAATTGTCTTTTGGAGAATAAGTCATCTTTGCTCTCCCACCCAAACACTTTCCTTGCAGCCTTCCATCCCTGAGGTCTGTGCAAATGCGGCATTAAATTCTGCTCGTCCTACTCTGGTGGTGGGTCTGTCTTCAGCAGAAGCAATTAAAGGAGATGAGGGCCACTATCAAATTAAACAGTGCAGTTGCCCTGGGAAATACAACTGCTTATTTTTTGTCAAAGGGAAGCTGAGTCAGAGCAGCCAAGTGAGTTGCAGTGTGAAGGGGATCAGTCAGTGGCGTGGCAGATATGGGACGAGAGTGCTGGATCACTGCATGCCACCTCCAGAGAGAGCAGCCCAAAGCCCCCTGCCTCCAGCCTGCGGTACTCCCAGCAAGCCCAGGGCTCTTTTTTCCTCTGGAAAGACATTTAGGGAGGGGGGGTTAAAGGTAGGGTTTACAACACTGCACTGGGAAGCCTCTGAAAAGCGGTACAGATGAATACAGGTTATGACTTCACATCCGAAAAAGACCAGAGGAGCACTGGTGGATCTGGAGGGCCTGTTCACACAGCTGTGCTAATGCTTGCCAGGCAGTATCGAGGCCAACGAGGGAAGGATTAGAGATGCATTTTGTTTACACACCAGGAAGCAGGAAAATCCTCTGGCTTTAACCTACCTGTGCCAAACTCCCGACGAAACAAACCGGTCCGGAGCAGCTCCCTTTGATACCCTACAACGCTGGGATGCAGCAGAGCCTCAAGCTGGCTTGCTCAGCTGGCGAGGAAAGACGTGGACCTCCGGCTGCAGTGCTGGAGATGCTGCCTGCGGGCACTTCCAGCTGCCCAGGGGCCAGCTCCGTGCTTCGGCCAGGCTTGGTCCCCAGCAGGAAGCCTCCCCCGTGTGACTTGTCCCTTCAGAAAATCATTAAGGTTGGAAAAGAAATTATTTTCCTAAGGTTAGAAGAGAAATCTCTTTCACACCATAGAAAGCAGGTATTGTTAAACACTCATCGAGGCAATCAGGAGCACAAAGGAGGATTGCTTACAAGGTGAAAATAAAGTTATTTTAAAAGATAGATGTTGCAAGAGACTGATAGACTGCGTAAATGGCACTGAGAGAGGCTCCTGCTGCTGAGCAAAGGAACCATGTTTTTGCACCACAGTCCCTTGGGTTGAATGGGAAGGGCTGGCTGGAACTGAAACCTTTCCAAAGGGAGGGAGAAAGAGATGGAGAATCTTCTTCGCTAGAGAGCAAGACCATTTTGCTCCCGCTTCAACACACACACTCTCATATACTTAACTTTAGCATGTTCTTAGCCCTTACCAGCTTTCAAATCAACCAAATCCTAGATTCTCTGATTCTATTAAAAAGTAATAAAACCAACAGCAACAAAACCCAATTGCTTATATATCAGCTCCAAAATTTCTTACCACACTTCCCATAGAAATGCCAGACCAAATATGAGCCCCAAACTGGGCAGCAAACAAGAAACGCTTTCTAGACGTGTGGCTGAAGAACATCCTGCAGGCTGTCATGTTTTGTCTTACAGGAACCTCCGGGTGCAGATGCTGCTGGGCACCTCTCCTGGTGGACATGATTAAACTCTGATGAAAATAATGGTAAAGACTTATTCAGGTCAGCTACCGTAATTTGAGAAAATGTTGTTTATGTCCAACTCTTTTTCCCTTGTATGTGTTTCCCCCTCTCTAAATGCTCTTCAGTTTGGCCCCAACTGAGTCACAGATCAAAGCATTTCAGCTTTTGAGGCCAAATTGCAATTTATAATGTCTGTGGTTTTAGCTAATCTGTCTCTGTGTCATCTCATTTTAAATCAACAGAAAGCAGCACAAAATAACTCATTTCAGTACGCCCTGCTGAACCAAGGATTTAAACTCGGGCATCCTGTTACCAGCTCTCCCCGCAGGTAAACGGGGTTTTCTCGCTTTATCTGAGGGTGCTTTGTTCCTATTGTAGACATCAGTTTTGTAAACAACTTGTGCTCCACTGAGGTGAAACAACTGCATCTCTGAACCCCAGCTAGGACTCTGGTTTGTTTCTCTTCTTAAAATTTTAACTGTATCAAAGGGTAGCCTAATGCTGTAAAGAGCCTTTCATTTTTAATTAAGCAAAGACGGTCCTCATCGCGAACCCACTTGAACAGCCTGGGTTTAAAAGTTCAATTCATGCTGCAGCCTTCTTTATTCTTCGCAGCAAAGACCATGGCAAACAGAGGGTGATTTGAGAGGAAACCCAGCTCCCCGGCTGCTGAAATCCCTGCTGTGTGATGCCTTGTTTTGTGCTGATGCTGCTGCCCTGACAACAAAGGGGATCCACCAAAGTAGCGTTGGGATGAGTCACCCCAGGGTGCATCACCCACCCACAAGCCAGCAGGGACATCTGAGCACATCTCCATTGGCCCCACACGCTCTCTGCTGGGTTCTCTCGTGTCTCTCCATGTTCCCCTAAGTCTTGCTGCGTGCCACTACAGGTGACGAGAAAATACACCCCAGTGAATCTAGCGTCCTACTAAAACTTCACTTGTTCATCTCACCTTCTCCCTTCTCTTGCAGTCTGGCACGGGCTTTAAGGCCACACATGGGCTGGCTGGCTGGCTGCTCCTGTATGCTGCTTCGAGCCCGTGGGAGAGGTGATGTGGCACATGCTGGACGGTCGCTGCAACAGCCGCCAGTGACTGCTGTGTTGTCATACCCTGGGAAAGACGGAGACGGAGACATGGACTCCTGGTGTGGAAGCTACCAATTAATGCTGTTGGAGCAGATCTCCTTGAGGAACAAGTAACGCATGAAGCTCCTGCTAATGCCAACCTGGCTTTTGTTCGGGATTGCCTAACTGATGAATAATGCAAGAGTCCAGCCTGCTCCTTTCTTTATTTAACCGCATCGCTCTTCAAAACAAAGCCAACCAAAACCCAGGCAAACAAATATCCCTTCAGAACAAGCAAACAACATCTGACCTTAAAGTGTGGCTCTGCTGTGTAATGTATGCTAGAAAATAAGCTTTATGTTCATGGACGCACAGGGAGGGAAGCACGGCTTTCTGCAGCCAGACCAGAAGTCCACCCAGCTCAGACCTGGCTCACACTGGTCAGTAACAGGCGATTAAGGAAAGATGCTAATTGTCTCCTCAATGGCAGTCTGAGATCTTCCTGGCCTGGAAGTTATGTGCAGAACATTACTTTCAGCAGTTCTCAGCAGATTTGTCCTCTATGAATTTGTTGACACTTTTGGCCTTCACAACATCTCATGCCACTGAGTCCCCCAACTTAATTTCGTGTTGAGTGAAAAAGTACATCCACTTGTTTGTTGTAAATCTGAAACATGTTTGTTTTGAAGGTCAGTCTGGGTTCTGGACTGTCACAGATCAAATATAGCGAAAGCTAAAAAAAATAAATTGAATTTTCAGAGCTATTATTTACACACAGATCCTATTCTCCTCAAAATATTACCCAATTTCTTTTCACTTCAGTTGAGTAAGTTAATACTGAGGCTACGTGTCCAAAAATTACTCTGTTATGTTTGACTGTCTGGAGACTGAATCCCATGCAGGACCTTGTAGATTTTGGTGCTGCAGTCCTGTCCTCAGGGAGTTTTGGGTGCAGAAGATAGGGGTCTCTGAGGAGGAAGGCAAAGCAGGGCTCCTTGGCAAGAGAAGAGGTGAATGCTGTGGGGCAGCTCTTTGCTCCCCTGTTGACTCAAACTCTTGAATTTTGAGTCATTTGGTTCTTACGTCAATGGAGACTGACCACCTTTTCCCAGTAAAGGGCAACAAGACCACACTGCAAATAGAACCTACATGCCACAGCTCCTTGGTCCCCCTTTGGTTTCTCAGCCATGAACACATCTTCCCATCTTCCCCTCTCGGTGGCCTACTGATTGCATCCCCAGACTCACTGCCCCCATTAGCTGAAAGACCTTCTCTGCTCTTCCCTGCTCTCCCTTCTCTTACCCTTACATCTGCACTAGTCGCCAGACCCCATCCTCCTCTGACAACATATCCTAAACTGCTTGTGATCCTAGTGGAAATCGTAAATACAGAACACAAACACAACGGACTGAATCGGTGTCCCGCAGTGACCACGCCAGCTCATGTCCTCCAGAGCAACATCTGCCCAGGTCCTCTCGGTGGCACAGACTTTGCAGTTTGTGGGGCAGCTCGGGCAAGCTCATAATGTCCATGCTCGTAGGAGTAAGGAGATTTTGTGCCATTGTGCTCAGAACAGAGACACGAATTAGACCATGTCAGCAGTACTGCGCTTAAAAGTTGGGGTGTATCTTGGGAAGGTATCCAGTTCATCCAGTTCGGCAGGGGCTAGGGGTGTGGGGGAGGAAGACAAGCGCTTCGCAAGGAAAGGCTAGCCTACCTTTGAGTGTGTTTTACTGAAAAAGAGCAAGTTGCACTCTCCCGGTCAGACAGAAAAGGAAATAAAAGCTGTGCAAGATGGAGGGGTTCCTTGCGTTGCTTTAATCCTTGCCACCCTCGGCTGCTGGAAGTGCACTGCCCTGAGGCACAGCCAGTTTGCACATACCCAGCCGTCTCTTCAGGTCTGACTGTCACAGTTTTACACCCTGAATATAGACTGGAATCAAAAACAGAATTTGTAGAAAACAGAGTTAAACCAGCTCAGTCTCAACAAGCTTAGTCCTGCCCTAGAGAAGGCAGTGCCAAAATACCTCTTGATTCCTTTTTTGAGGTTTGCACATTACCATATCCTGTATGGTTTTCCAGTATCACATTTGGGTGGGTACCAGGGCACCCATCTCATACACCAGGGCCCAGTGCCCATACAAAAACAGGTATGCACTGACACGGTGGGGCAGAGAGGCTGCCCAGTGTGCCCAGTATCCCGTCACTGGGAGAGGCTGCCGCTGGCTCTGTTTGACGTGGCAACACCCAAGAAGGACAGAATGGGGAGCGTGCACCAAAGTAATGGTTAAGGCTGGAGAGAGGGCAATTGCAGGAGCCTGAGGACAGGGCAGCGAGGAGAATAATCCTGGAGAAGGGAGGGAGGGCCAAGGAGCAAGGCAGGGGCAGGGAGGCAGCCTCTGCTGAGGATGGGCGAGGCGACGGCGGTGCAGGAGGCCTGCTGGTGCCTGTGGCACAGGGTACATTTTCCCCTTTTCTCAAGGGGAATTTTCCTTAGCACACAGTACTAGATCTGATCAGAGGTTGTTATAACCATGTTTCCTCCTTCTTCTCCCCCTTTTCACAGAAAATGGCTGTGATCTTCTACATTTTCTCAAAAGCAATGAGGGACATTTTCAAATGGTTGATATATTTGGAATCGGAAAGTTGGATTTTCCATTACAAATGAGCTGTTGATTTGAACATATTGTTTGACTTTCCAGATCTTCAGCTACTGGCTGACAAACCACAGCTAACTGTTGTGTGCTGGGAATGGGGACAGAAGCGACACCCCAAAGGTGACATCTACACATGGACAGGTAGCAGAGCTCCTTTCACATGGGGAGAAGCAGACAGCTGGAGGGTGCAACTCACCTGGGTAGGCTGGATACATTGCCCTTTGGTGGGGCCTATTTCTACAGAGTTTAATGGTGTCTAGACAGCTAGTTCTCGTGTAAATGGATATTTGTCGCATTCAGCTCAAGCCATGGAGAGGAAATGCGCTCCAAGAATCCCAAATATTTGGGTCTAAGTTGAGTTTTGAGATGCTTTTCCAAGATGACTTGTCAAGGCACACCCTGAAACCAGGACTTTTTCTTTAGCTATGTCCAGTCCTTGGAGCATCTTCCATGTTATTTAGTACAGTCCCATCAAATTTCTCCACCATCTGGACAAAAGATAAAGTTAAGCTGATACAATTCACATAAGCATAATTATGATCAGTATTAAAGAGATAATTTTCCATTTAGCATTAAGCCAGTATGAATGAATTGCTCAGATTTACACATATTTTTGAGATTTTGATCTTTTCTCCTCATTTGGGACAAAGTAATTTTATCATGACTTTGCCACTTCTGCAGACGAAGAAATAACACTCTTTCCACGTCTACCTGAGCTTGGCAGCAATATCCTGAGGTGGAGGCTGTTTATACTTGCTAGTAATTGCAGTTCCACTAATTGCAGGTTGTGTACTTATCAATAAAACAGTTTTATGATTTTTAATCCTGCTAAGTCTGTTGACATAATGCTATCTCAAAGTTGCATAGGCCATTTAACCATTGTACAAATAAATTCCTTTGAATAATGTCATCTTCTTTGTTTCAACAAATTTCCTTTGCTGCTTGAATGGCAAGCAAAGCCCAGTGTGTGACACAGATACTGCTGGAAAAACAGAAAACATTTCAGAGTGGTACCTGCCCCATGAGAATACGAGAAACCTTGTCTTTGATGATATATGGAAAAAAAGCACCTGGGGACCCTGTGCTGTGGACCACTCATTGCTGATCAAGTTATCTATGATTTTACCTGTGAAAACCTCTACTTCTGATCAACTTCCTTTCTTTATTTTCTTCTTGTCATATCCTTATAGAGAGTGCTTTAGAAGAAAACAGACAAAAAAAATGAGCAGTACAATACTTGTAACATGACTTTGGGTTTCTAAATCGGTGTTCCTTGCAGTTGTGTGTGACTGGCATCATACCCAGACTGGGTGCTTTCATGTCAGTAGCATGTTGAGCTCATCCCTGGGTGGCTGCAGGTAATTTTGATGCCTCCTGGGCAGCTCTTGCTGCTCCTGTGGCAATGCTTTTTCATTTTATTGATGAAGACTCTATCTAACGGCCTTTGAAAAGGAATATTTCTGTTCTGTGATGGGATACAGTGAGCAAGGGGAATGTACTTTAATCTGTAATACTAGACCCAGGAGGAAAGCCCTAGGTGGAGGGGATGCTCTCCCTTTAGGAAAGCCTATTTTTGCTACCCCATCTGCTAGCAGAAGGCTTCGGTGTGTCAGCCCCTGCTCCCTCTCCTTGTGGTGGCCAGCCTGCTGGGTGGCTGCGAGCTGCCACTGTCACACACCTGCCATAGTTTCCCCATCTGTGAGTGGGGCAAATCCTCCTGAAGTGCTTTCAGGCCTACTGATGGAAGCACAACATGAGCCCCGCAGTGTGCTGAGGTCTGCGCCTGCTGCTGTGCGTCCAGCTTTGTTAGCAAGCTCTGAAGTCAGCATTTATCATCTGTACTTCAGCAACACTCTGAGCTCCTCCAAAGTTAGGCATCCCTTGTCCTAGGTGCTCTGTGAGGAGGGTCTGCCCCTTTAAAAGTCTGGAAATCTCATCAGTTCTG
This sequence comes from Oxyura jamaicensis, assembly GCF_011077185.1. NCBI lineage: Eukaryota > Metazoa > Chordata > Aves > Anseriformes > Anatidae > Oxyura > Oxyura jamaicensis. The sequence goes on along the minus strand of NC_048893.1, from coordinate 193,382,119 downwards.
GCAGCAGCACATTATTTTGCATCATTTGCAGACTTCTCTCTCTGCTTCTGTTCCTCTGTGGAGCCCATGCACCTCAGAAGGTGTTGATGAGGATGCAAAGTGGCCATCCCCTGCTTCTGGTCCCTGTGTGGGTCGCTGCTCTGAACCAGGCATTGAGGAAAGGCCACCTTAAGAGTGTGAAAAGTTACCATAGGAGGGCTGTTGTGCCTCCTCCCCAGGCAGAAATCCAGGCAGAGACGTTGATCCTGTGAGAACAAACAGGAGGTAGATCCCAGGTGGAAGATATGGGAACAACAAGCAAGGCATTTAAGGTCTGACACTTCCCAGCTCACTGATGTTGCTAGAACCAGTTGCCATGGCCAGCCAAGGAGCAGGATTTATAGTGGCGAGCATCCCTAGTGATTCCTGAGCCATTACTGCTTGGGCAGATACATGGGACACTTGGAGAAGTTCAGCTAATAAAGCAGGGTGGTCCACAGCAATGTATCAAACTGAATTTAGTTACCAGTTTTGCAGCCTTTGTTCCATCCTCAACAACACTGGTGCTTCTCAGTGAGGGAAGTCCCAACCCAAAAGTCAATGAAATCAGTAAAAGGATTTCTGCTGATTCTGGGGGACTTCAGACCACACCCACAAGGAGTGTCTCATGCTCACATTTCCTTCCCCACTTTGCACGCCACGTCCCTCAGTAATGCCAATAACATGCTTTTGATGGCTCTCAACCAGCCAAATTCCCAATGTTTGGAAGAAGCCCCCAACACCATGTGTCTAGAGTCCCTCTATGTTTACTTTGCATCTCCTCAGCCTCCTTGTTGTTCCGCTTATTTCTACCTCTTCCTCCCCTGCACCCAGGGCTTTTTATATCTTCTGTAAACACATTGGCTCTAAACACACCCAAAATGTAGCAGCAGGCACATTCTGCCCATACCTTCACACAAGGAGGCTGCAGGAGAGCAGAGAGAGCAGGAACTAAAGAAGAAAAACAATCTGGATATGTGGGCTGACTTTTGTGCTTTGGAAGGTTGTTTTTTTTTTTTTTTTAATTATTTTTATTTTTTGACTTGTATGTATTGTAGTTTTCCAGATCATTTTCTGGAAGCTTGTCATACAAGGTGCTCTTGTATCAGGTTCACTTGGGAAGGTTTTGATAGTGGGGTAGTGTGGATGCAGGGGTGGCTTCTGTGAGCAGAGCCCAACAGCAGCCCCATGTCAGATCAGGGCCAGTTCCAAACGGCTCCAAAAGGGACCTGGTCAGAGCCAAGTCATGAGCAACCCTGGATGGGCCTCTGGGAGAGCAGATTGAAGGAAGGGAAAACCTGCTGTTCTACAGCACCTGGGAGAGAGGGGTGAGAGCTGAGGGAGAAGCAGCCCTGCAGCCCCCAAGGGCAGTGCAGCAGGAGGGCAGGAGGTGCTCCAGGCACGCAGCACAAGTTCCCCTGCGGCCCGTGGAGAGGCCCCTGGTGGAGCAGGCTGTCCCCCTGCAGCCCATGGGTCCCACATGGAGCAGATCTCCACGCTGCAGCCCGTGGAGGAGCCCCTGGTGGAGCAGGTGGATGTGGCCTGGAGGAGGCTGCGGCCCATGGAGAGCCCCCGCAGGAGCAGGCCCCGGGCCGGAGCTGCAGCCCGTGGAGAGGAGCCCACGCAGGAGCAGGGGGTCTGGGGGGAGCTGCCGCCCGTGGGGGACCCGTGCTGGAGCAGTTTGCTCCTGGGGGATGGACCCCGTGGTTTGGAAATATGCTGGAGCAGTTCTTGAAGAGCAGCTGGGGAGGGGGGAAGTGGAACAAGGTGGATGAGGGGGAAGGTGTTTTTAGGTTGCTTTTAGTTCTAACTGCTCTAGTCTATTAGTAATAGGCAATAAATTACCTTAACTTGTTATTCTGAGTCTGTTTTGCCCGTGATGGTAACTGGGGAGTGATCTCCCTATCCTTAGATCAAGCCTTTTTTCATCATATTTTCTCCCCCTGTTCTTCGGAGGAGGGGGAGTGAGAGTCGGGAGCTCACTCATGGAGCTGAGCTGCCTGTCTGTGAAACCATCACAGCTGCTTGCTCCTTGCATCATGGTTGCAGAGTTTGTGTATGAATTCATGCTAAGTGCCCAAGAAGTGCTAAAGCTCAGTTTCTATGTCCACCAATGGACATACAATCCATTCTATGCACAATGAAAGAAGCTGCACCAAGACCTACAATGTCTAACCTAGTTTTTATTCATCCCGCTTCGATCAAGGCCTCTGGAAGGTCAATGGCTCTTTTAAAAGTAAGGAAAATGTGGACAGACGCCCAGGCTCTATCCTGCTGACAGTGCACTTCTCTGACACATGCATAGTGTGCTGCTGAAACACTGATAGTGGTTTTTCACAGAGGTCTGCAATCTATTATACAGCACTTACTGGTTCGAGTCAACGTATCAGCCGATCCAAGGCTAAGCAGACCATAAAAAATTATGAAATATTTGGCTAGATAGCAATGATCCTTTTAACCAGCAACGCGAATGTATGACATTATATACACACATAAAAGTACATATACACGCACACACACACACAGTCCTGGGCAGTGATCCTGACAAATGGATTGTGCACCTTTGACCACCTCCACCGCACTAATCCATCTCTTCAGGGCGCTCCAAAACCTCCCCGTGGCTGCCAGCAGCCTCTGTTCCTTGAAGTGAAGTCAACCTGCCGCAGAACTGCTTCCCTCCTTTCCCCCGGTGGGAAATTCCTTTCCCACCCCCCCTATAATTACCCATAGAAATGCAGGCTAGACAGTATTGTGTCCTGGGCCAAAAGCGAGTTTGAGGTCCGATTATTGTGTGACCGTGCAGGACTGAAATAAGGAATTTTATATGAATGGTAAAGGAAAAGTCTCAGCTTTCTTATGGGACCACCAGCATCTTCTTTAACTGGCAAATTGAGATCTAGCAAGCTTTAAAGTCATGGAGATTTTAGCTCCAGAAAACCTTCTTCAGATGATTTTTAGAGATGTTGACAAATTCATTATAGGTGTAGTTTTTTCTTTTTTTTTTAAGTCTTGTGCAGTCAACCTTATGGAAACAAAGATTTAGCACTACACAGAAGGGGCTGTAAGAAATGACTGATGTTGACATTAGCCAGTTCAACTGAATAGCTGAAGAGATTTACTCTTGTGGATGGAAGATGTGCAGAGTTTGTATCAGAGCTGAGGTGCATAAGGCAGTATTGGCCCCTTTTAGGGTGCCTTGCGTCAACTGGTTAGTGTCTTATCCAAGGGTTTCCACATACTTCAAGATCCAGACCTTGCTTTGTCATTCATGGTCCGTGCTATGAAGTATTTGTGTCAATAAAGCCCTTGTGTTTGCCCCTCTCTGCCAGCTGAGTGCATTGGACTGCAGGCATTGGGACTGCAGAACTGACGTTCATCTTGTGTCTGCTTCATTAGTTCGCCTACTGGCAGTTGCTGTGCTGAGATCACTGGTTTTTCCCGTTCTGTATTTTTAGCTTTGTGTGCTGCTTTCAGCATACAGATTATCAGAGCCCTGATCGCTGCATTTTGTACTTTATCAAGACCTTATTTTGCTCATCATGAAAAGCTAGTTGCAGCCAACAGAGCAGGAGGGAAATTTCATTTCTCTCTTTTCTCTTTCATAAACATGTGTATGTGTTTCAGGTACGTAGGCAAGCATGTAACACTTTGCAAAATGACTAGTGCAAATGCTGCCATTTCTAATGGGAGGCTGCTAGCATGCACGTTTAAGAACTTCAGAAATTTCTAAAGTCAAAACAGATTCAATATAGCATTAGCTTGGGACGTGACAGAGAACAGAAGATTTGCAGTTTGCACATGAGCCCATGTCTGGGTTCAGAACTGTGGGTCCACTTCTCTTTGTCCTTCCTCCAAATCAACATCAATGGATGAGTGGTAGACAGCTCAAAATTTTATTGATTAAAGTTGTACTATCTGCTGCCTTAAAGCCTTGGCTTCTGGAGCCATGTAATTCTGCATTAATATCGAGGATTGCATTTTAAGGGAACATCCAATTTTTAAAGTTGAGGAGAAAGCTTACAAATGAAGTGAGGAGCTCTAAAAGCTTGGACGTCAGCAAGCAAATGAAGACATACATACATTTCCTATTAAAAAGAATTGAATGATATAACTCTTGGCTGGTGGCCATGAAGCTGCTCTCAGTGTTATTTCCGTCTGCTAGGGCCAGGATTGAATGCACAGGGCATGTCTGCTCTCTGCAGTGAGCTAACGAGGGCTTTGGTGGTGAATCCACGCAGCACACCCAGCACAGACCTGGCTGGGGGTCTGGCCAGTGAAGCTGGGTGGCTCCTGGGCCAGAGCAGCACTGCCATGAACATGTCCTCTGGTATTCCCTTGTCAAGGTGATGCTGAAACCGCTCAGCAGCAGCTGGGGCACCAGGCAGTCACTGTGCACGAACGTGAAGCACTGCATGTGAATCCTGCATGTGTGAACAAGCAAGGTTATCCTGGATCCATGGTGCTCTTTCCAGTCATGACCATGGGACCTGGTGATGAAGCTCAAAGGTGTGTGATGTGGCAGAGCGCTGGCTGTGCTGAGTAGGGAGACTGTGGTCAGCCCATCCAAGCATCATTGGGAGAGGAAGAATTCCACCAAAGGGCTCCTTTTCCTTTTTTTTTTTTTTGCTAAAGGACTATTTCTTGTACCTCCTTGCTTTTGAGTGTGGGCTTTGGTTTAACCACAGAAATGAATATTTCCCCAAATGCTTGCCCTCTGTTGAAGTTTCCCCTTTTCATACCTCCTTTATAACGTGCCTGGAGCCATGTGCATGAACTCAGCAATTTATTCCTGTCCTGTTGAAGGTGAAAGTTGCAAACGTCAACTCATATTTGACTTCTTGGCCAATTGGAATGGCTTCAGGAATTTGTTCCCTCAATGTGAAGCAGGCTATCAGAGAAGAAAAAGCAGATAGAAAGTAAGCAAAATAGTTGTACAAGAGGTTTTGCAATCAATTTTTATTTTTTTAAAATCAGGATTAGATAAAACCAATAGCACATCATGAAGCTGGTGTACTATAAGAGAAGTGATTCTATGAGAGTTGTCTAAAGCATGTGGGATTGATCACCTTCCAAATGTACTTGTCAGTATTCATCAGACATCCAGAGAACCTGGAAAATTACCTTATACTGAGTACAAAGTCATGATCGGATTGCCTGAAGGTAGCATCTCAATGGGCTATGGAGGAACCTGGTACCCGACTCACATGTGCCCCTTTCATGGCAGACACGCTTGTGCATGTACCCAATTCTGCAACTGAACCCAATTGCTTCAGATGATGAAAGCTGAAATTTATCCCACCTTAAAAATAGATATTTATCCTAAAAAGCCCACTGTTATTCACTGAATCCACTGAATTCCTAGCTCTCCATGTTTTTTAAGTGCTTTGAGAAGGAAGGGAGTTATTACTGATCAGCCAAGCCTTACCTTGTCGTTAGCTGCAATTCAGGTTACACCTACAAACCCCAGTGCTCACATAATTGGGTAACAGTCATCTACTGGGTTTGCCAATTAAGAGACTCTAAAGCTTAGAAAGAATATCAAGAATCTGATCTCCTGCATAACACAGGTCTTACTGCAAGCTCTGACTGCGCATTGAAACCAGGGTCTGGAAAGCTGCGACGCCCATGAATCAACGAGAATTAGGACATGACTTTTAGCAAAAAGCAAGAACCCTGACTTTAAATTAGCCTTTGACAGAGAATTCTCCATAGCAATTTGTGAGTAGTTCCAATGATTAATCCTTTCACTATTAAAATTCATCCTCTTTCTACTCCAAGTTTGTCAAATGTCAGTTCATAGACATTAGAGCACATTGTAGGTTTGTCCCTGAGAGCAATGAACCCTTTCTTGTCCTCTTTCCTGCATGGAAGGAACTTACCAGATGTCATCAAGGCCCTGCTTAATCCCTTTTCCTATAGCCCAGAAAGACCGAACCTCAAGTTTTCGACCAATTCTTTTGGTCATCCCCAGAGTTTTTTTTTCTGAACACTCTCCAACTGTATGAAATTCCTCTTAAAACGTGGTCAACAAAGCGGGACAGTCAAGCCGGGGACAGTATAATCTGTGGACTCCAGCTCAGCATTTCTGTGTTTGTTCAATCACTTTGGCTTCATTTGCTTTTGGCTACGACTTTTTATTTATTCATCTGTGGTCTTAGTCATTGTTTCCCATAGCATCCCCCTGCCCATAGGTGGAACCACTTGTTTGTGTTAGATATTTTCTCCGTCAGTGATGCGCTGGCCTTCTTAGTTGCTGTTTCTTCTATATTTATACAATGAACTTTATTAAATATATTTTCTTTCTGGGTTTAGGACCTCATGGAATCCTGTTGATGAGTTTCCCCAGTTAAACTTACATTTGAAACTTGTCGTTGCTGTCATTTAACCCATGTTCAGCCGTGTGCTGTGCTGTTTTTCCCATTGTGTCTGAGTCAAAATGGCACGTACTAGCAATTCAGATGCTCACTGGGAATCTCTTAGATGGGCACTATGGCCTTTTCAGCAAGAGCAATCTCATTCCTCTTCTTCTGCAAGACCACCACATAGAAGACACAGTTCCTAGTGACCTGCCAAACTTTTCTGTTGCAAACTCTCCCACCTTCATGATCTAGCTGCTAACACCCTTCCACACTGTGAAAATAGTCATTTCCAGAGCACACCGTGCCCAGATCCATGATGGAAAACTCACCACCACGTCCGTAAATGACAGTGGCTGTGGTTGGGGTGCTCGGTGCTGGTCTTAGCACTGCTGCTGTTTGTTTTTTTTCATGCCTGCTGGGCCAAAGGTGCCTGATGCCTCCATGAAGTCCCCACTCCTGCGAATAACTTTTCCTAGGGATGCTTTGCTGCCACAGCTCGCTCGGCATCACTGCTGCACATTTGGGTAGTCACAGCAAACGCCTGCCTAGCTGCTTTACTCTGACTCCACGCCGAGTTAATCATTGCTTAACAGCCCTGTGGAAATGCAGAGCGTTGTGAGAGCAAGTGGTGTTATCATAATTAAATCAGTGTTAGACCAGAGCCCTGCTTGAATTTACAGCTCTGTGCTAAAACATGTGAAAAGGACCATCACAAAGATGCTGGACTTCTGGCGTATGCACAGTTTTTAGGAGGACAGGAGGCACAGTAGTGCTTTGGTAAGGTCTTTGAGTAATATGTAGGATTATGGAAGTGGGGGGATAGAAAGAATACAAAATATCAGTATTATTCTACCACCTTCCTACATCATCTCAGCTCCCAGCCAGCAAAATCACTGAAGTTGAGGCAGTGATACCAAGTTTAATTTGGCAAAGAACATAGGTTAAAAACAAAAACAAACAAACCCCAAACCAGCAGTAAATTACTACATTACTGCTACTGTAAATTACTAAAAGGAGAAGGAAAATGGCAGCAAAAAAAGTACAAGATATAAGGATTCTTATTGCAATTGAGTATGATAAGCAGGGAACAACAGCAACAACATAAAGGGTTAAAGTAATGTAGACTGGTTTTGTTTTTGGTTTTGTACCTTTTTTTTTTTTTTTTGACTGCTTTTGTTTTAAAATCCTGAAATTGTATTTTTGAGTATTTTTGGTCCTGTGAGCCAGCTGGGCAGCTGGGTATTTTACAAATCACAGTCTGAATGTGAGAAAACAGTGTAGTGATGCAGTGCCATTACAGTCATCTGCTTCTGCTCACATGCTTTTACCATAAGGCTCCTACTGTACTGTGAATCCTCGCTGGATCAACAGTGAGCATCGCTATCTTCAGACTCTGTTTACTGCAGCTTCTGAATATTGTAAATTCTGCAGGCTTGCAGGAGTGGTGCCAGAGGCTCTAGGAGTCTGGGCTTGGTTAAAATTTGTGGTAAAGGGACGAGAGAAAGGAAAGAAAAGGGAGATCTCCATCTGGGGTGAATTAGGATAGTGCTGCACCAATCTGCAGCAGCTGAAAACCACTTTAAGAAAAAGGAATAGTCTGAGAGCTCAGGGAGGTTTGCACAACATGTCCCTTTGGAATAGCCAGGCAGGTGATGCTTTCACCCTTTGGTTTGGTTTAGCTGAGAAAGCTGAGTGAAGTTCATGGGTTTATTCTGGTTTTATTTCTAGCTCCCCACTGGTATTGATAGAGCGGTGGCTAGAAAAAAGTTCTACTTGTAAGCCAGTTACTTGCTTTATTCCAGGTGTATGTTTGGACTGCCCTGTTTGAGGTAGAGTAGGGTAAGAAAAAAACAGTTCAAGGTGGGTGATGTATTTTTCCTGGCTTTAAAAGGAAAGAAATAATTGGCCAAGTTTTGGGGAATTTCAAATATTGCAAACCCTTGGACATTCTTACCTGGAATTTGGTTTGCAGTCATTTTGACTTTTAAAGGAAAATAATAAAAATACTAAAACGGGCTATAATCCCATGTTCTTCCATTTTTCTGCCTTTTTTAAAGGATACACTCACCATAGCCATTATGTTATCAAGGGCAGCTCAAATTTTCCAAGACTTTAAGGTAGTCCTGGTAGTTCTGGTATCCCCTCCCATGTATGTGTACTGGGGGGCTGAGGTTGCAGCTTGGGAAGCACTTGCTGTTTAACGAGTTTCATGCATTTTGTGAACAGCTGCTCCCCTTGCCACCACGAGGACGCCTTTACAGAACAGGGGCAGCAGTGGGATAATTCTGCTGTCCAGAACAGGTCCTTCAGGATGGACATCCTCCGGACTGATGTCTCTGAAAGTCTATTGCAGTGGTTCCCAGCTTTATGGGAAATCAGGTAGTCATTTACAGATGTTTTCGAAGATTTCTATTTTGTCTGGGGCAATCCATGACCATCCCAACCCTGCAGAATCTAATCCCATTCATAACAGTCAGTCTCAGTTACACCAAGGACATTATAGAGATGTTCCAGAGTTACAGCAGTGCAACCGAGAACAAAACCTTGCTGGAATATACAGTCAATTCGGTTTCACATCTACTGCCACTTGGAGTGGATGGGTCTCTTTAGGTAGCTAAGCTCAACAGATAAGCAAATTTGAGCTTGCAAACCAGCATTCACAAACTCAGTCCTTCCTGGCAGTGTGTCCAGACTTGGTCCAGCATCTCAAGAGGATGTAGACTCAACAAGACATTTTCAGCAGATGCAGTATTTTCTTGTGGTCACCAATGGCTTGTCTGAAAGGGAATTTTAAGGTTACAGCTGGAATGCTTCAAGTAGTATCCATCAGCCTGTTTCTCTATGTCTCCTGAGATGCTACCCCAATAAATATAACAAATCTGTAGTGACTTGGTGAGCCCAGGTCTCAGCTTAAAGCTTCTCTGAGCTTCTACAGAGCTGAACTGGACATCCATGTTTGAGGCTATTTTTTCTCAGGGTGACTTCCCACCAGCTGGTTGCACCTAAGACCCGATGCTGGTTTCAGCAGTCACCAAAGCCACCTTTTTCTTAGCTAATCTTTCACTGGTGTCACATGCAGTTGTATAACAGAACTTTATTTTTCTTTATTTTTCTTCTTAATTTTTACTACTGAACTACCTTATTAGGCATTTCTAAATGTAGAGCTTTTATATATCATCACGGACACATTAACAAGTGTGCACATCTGGCCTAAATTAGACCACCTATGAAGGTGGCCTACAAAATCTAGATATTACCAGAGGAAACATTGGAAAAGGCAGTTTACTACCAAGAAGAGAAACATTTTAAAGCCAGCCCACCAGCGAAGAGACCCTGGCAGCCCATAAAGAATTCTTCAACAGAGAGTGGAAGGTGCATATGAAGGACAGATATTGATCCCAGTTCTACCAAAAGTAATTAACTGTGTTGACCTCGGGGTATTTACCCTAGTGTTGCAGTTGTGGGGCTGAGTGAGACACGGACAGAAGGCAAGATGCAGTTCTGAGGCCATGTGAACCAATTGGAGCTATGAGCTGAAATTTTGCCTGGAAGAAGAGAAAACCATCAGAAAAATTAGAAATAAAATAAAATCTAAAAAGAAACCTTCAATAAACTTTTCGAGAGCATTGCAAGCCTGCGTCTCTCTGCTAGAAGTAGCAGGCTGTAACAAATATAAAGATTTGTGGCTGCATATAATACTCCAAAAAAATAAAGGAAATGAAAGTAAAGATGCATACATTTAAAGTATTTCCTATTTCCTCTCTACAGAGCTGAGAAGTCCTGATGCTTACCTCGCATACCAGAGCAGAAGGACCACATGCCGTCCTACATAAACAGTGCCAGTCCAAGTCTGGGTTTATAGAGTTCAGGTTTGGCTCAAGAAATTAAGACTGCCTGCAGCCCTGTGCTTTCCCACTTGGCTGTATCACCAGTGTGCAAAGCTAAATAGGAATAACAACTCCCACAAACAAGTTTTTATCTCTGTGCTACTGAAAAGAGAAGTGTATTATGTTATGGCAACCTGAGAACATAAACTGAGGATCTTAGAGCACACTGCCAATGTTTTTACAGACTGCAGTTAGAGATCCTGTTACATGTCTGGTATTCCTTCAGCTAAATCATCACAGAGGATCTGGTGCTTAGTGCTTAGCTATTACTGCTGCTTTTAAAGCTATTTAATTGGCGGAATGTTTGGAATATGGTTTGAGGTCGGTGCATTCTTCCTCTGTGTGGGATGAACTCAGAGTGGTCCAGCAGTGGTGGTGGGAAGCACAATAAAGGTCTTTGGGGAATCCCTACTTTGATCTTCTTCTGTGGGTGTCTGGGTGCCTTATCCTACATACTCTGATGCTGATGGTGCTCTCGGGTCCCCCATTAGCTTCCTGTGAATCCCTCAGGACAGAGGCAAGGTACCAGTAGCCAAGAGGCACAGGAGCTGGCATGGCAGTCTGCTTATGTGGCTCGAGTGGTCGCTGAGGTCAGAGGGGGTTTGGGCCATTAGCACCACCCTGGACACTCACTCTTGTCATCTTTATGAACATTTAGGCTCCCCCACTCTGTGACTGTGGCACAAGTGAGGAAAACAATTTAAGCTCCTGCAGGGGAAGGCATGAGACAGCCTGCTAGGAAAAATCCTCTGCGAGAAAAGTTTATTTCTAAGCCTTCTCAGCCAGTAGTTTGTCTGTACCAAATGCCTGATAAGTCAAAGGGATATCCCAAGCCTGGGAGTCTAACCAGCTGGTGTGGTGAAGACATGCTGGCACCTGAGGAGAGAAGTGGTTACCCTCCTGTCCGGCCGCTTCGGACCGTCCAGTCCAGGCTCTGTGGCACAGCGGCCTGTGGTGACCACGGGCACAAATCAAGATGAAGGGCCGAGCTCACAGCCCTGGGGCGAGGGCCGGAGCCACGCTGCCGTGGAAGCGTGGGGATCACTCTGGCTGACTCACTGCCTTGTGCTGGTGCATGGTCCTGGATGAGAGGCGCTTACTTCCCCTCATGCTTCTCCAACCCCCCCAGCCTGCTGGTGAGGACGGCGCCACACAAGGCTGTTCCTCTGCTCCTCACACTGCAGCCCTCTGCTCCAGCCAGAAAGGTGCGTGGCTGTTGGCTCTAAGTACCGGATAATACAGCGGATAACCCACGGGGACAAGGGTGGGACTGAAAGGACATTTGTTTTACCAGTTCTGCTTCAACAGATACCAGTTCTTAGTGAGGAATACAAATCAAGAAGCAGACAAGTGCTTTCATTTCAGCAGTTACCGGACTTGCCTCTCTTTAATAGCCACCTACAGCCTTTTCTGCCCCCAGTTTTAGTTTGCTGAAGACACAGGCTGAAGTTCCTCTGAGAAGCAGGTATCACCAGACTATGCAGCTCAGCCTGAAGACTGCCCCAGTGAGAGGGAAGGAGGAGAGCTTCCATATCCCTGGTGACAAGGCCACCACCCTACTGCGCCGCTTGGAGAGGAAGGGTCTGCGAGTGGGACTTTGGCCAGGGAAAGGTGCGAGGCCACCCCAGGGTCTTCCATCTCCTTTTACCCTGGTATCTCACAGCAGCCTTCATCTTGCTTAAGTCTAACAGATTGTGTCAAGGAACTGGAGGTAAGCAGGGAAGTTACAAATAAGACCGTGTCACCAAAGTGAAAAAAGAAAGCTGAAATCTGTTAAGCCCACCTACAAAAACTGTCCCTGCCTTGTTCCCCCAAGATGTTATGAAAGGAACTTGAAGAACAGACCGAGTAGAAAGCACCAGTGCCATCATGCAGTTTACGCAAGGTCCTGGTGCAGACCCCAGCTCCCTCACTGGCTTTTTCTTTCTACGATAATCCCAGCTAAATACATGGATATAAATCCCTCCACGTTGAAAGAAAAAAAAAAAAATTAATCTGGGTCCCTGCTTTGCTGTCATTCAGCCATACATTTCCTTCCAGGGTTTAGAGAGCAAGAGAAGCCCATCTCCTTCCACAGGTAGTTCACATAAGGAAAAGGAGCGCAAGTAAGCCCAGTCTGAAATATTGCCTGCAGTTAATATTGACTGTGGCCCTCTCTGAAACCAGTTTCCTATGAATTATGTCAGCAAAATTTGCTCTAGGTGTGTGAACTCCCAAGTCCTATCGACTTTTAGATATTTCTTTAAATGTTATCCTTCTAAGCCTTGATAGCAAAACATGCACTGCTTATTGCCATCAGCTTCAGTCAAACACGGGCTACCTTGCTTGATCGCATGGGCAGGCACAATTTGGCTGTTTCAGGTATTTTACTGGCCTGTGCTAGATTTTTCATCAGTGTGCACTGCATAGCAAACACTGGAAATAATAACTGTTTGAGAGCTTGGAAATCTCCCAGGTTGATTGTATGAAATCACACACAGGAGCGCACAGCAAAATCTTAGAGTAATTGGTGCAGGACCTCCCCAAACTGGTGTCGGAGCTGCTTTTGCCCTTGGGTTATAACACCCAGCTGAGATGCAGGGTGTGAGCTCAGAATCAGTTTTTCTCCAGTGAAAGGTCCCCAGGCTTCTGTTTGCATCACTCAGGTCACACTGACAGCCCCATCTACATTCAGGTGCTGATTGCTGCCCAGAAATTGCTTCAGAGCTTCATTAACGTGATGAAGGAAGGAGAGCAGCTCAGGGTGTATGAGCAAGGTCAGAACACTGAGCTCCCCATGGCTGTCCTGTGAAGGGACAGAAGAAACCCATTTGTCTGCTCTCACTGCTGAGGACCTTTTCCACCATGACATGAGAAACGCAGCCGCTTGCCAGGTAGGCAACACCTTCAGCTAATTGATATAAAAAAAAATTCAATACTGTTTTGTAAGAAAAAGAGAAAGTTAATTTTTTTGTGCATTGCTTCCCTAGCTTTGCTGTTTGTGTTTGCAAGACAGAGAGGAGGAGGAGGAGAAGGAGGAGAAGGAGGAGGAGAGCTGTGAGTCTCAGGTGTGGTGTGCTATTCCTCTGGGCTCTATGGATCCTGTGATCCTGCTCTATGCAGCAGTGCCTACCACTGAACAAAGCAATCCCCAATATCATGTTTGGAGGTGAAGGTCAGCTAATTGGCCTTAAAGCTCATCTAGCTTTAAAAAGTCATTTGCATGCCCTGGGCCACTGAGTAATCACCTTGCTGCTGCTTATTGAGGCTGGTTACATATAATGGAGTATAGCATGCCTGGCTTGTTATAATTTCTGTTCGCCAAGGATGGAGGTTACTGGCTTTTTGTGCCTTTTCATGCTGAGCACAATGGCCAGCCAGGACCCTCCATTTCTCCTGGCGAGGGGCCTTTCCCATGCTTAGCTTTCTTTCTGATAAACTGAACAGCCCGACACTCACATCATTCTCACTGCAGGAATTTCTCCTTACCCTTGCATTGTTTGGGTGAGCATTTTCTGCTGCCTCTATGATTTTTCAAAAGCCCGTTTAAAAAGCTGACAATTAACTGGAATATAGCTTTATATTGGTTTTGGTTTCATGAAATCCACGTGAAGAGGTAGAATCACCTTCCTTATTGGAATCATCATGCTCCTGTTTAAATATCCCAAGGTCATGCAACCCTTCTTGCTGTGGGCTTTGGGAGATGCTCTTCAGCTCTGGCCCTAAATCATCTCAGCTTTACTCCACACACAGGCAAACACAAATCAGGCTTTATTAACACGTATATTGTTTGAATGGATCCTGATTGCCTTGTGTAATGGTCTCATCATTATTCGCTATTCTGGCTGTATTGGGACCACCCACGGACCTTATCAGTGGTGACTTTAGGGCTCGTTCCAGATGGCTAATGGCCCTAACAGGCCACCAGTAACACGTCCACGCTACTTTCTGAGCAGTGCCCATCAGGTGCTGGAAGACCCATTCAACACACGCTGCTGCTGTGTGCTGAGATGCGTTCAGTGAGGTGCTGGTGGTGGCAAACCTCTCCAAATGAGTTCAGAGGGAACTTCTTTGGGATGTGCTGCAAAGCTTTCTGCTTCCAAAAGGCCTTTCTGTCCCAATGCTGGGCACTCCTGCTTCAAAACCCTGACTTCTAGTGCAAGAAAGGATTTCCCCTACGTCAGTCAAAAATGCAAGCACAAATTACTTTAAACACAAACCCCTGCCCTGTGCAGAAATTCCCCCCCTGAAAGGATATAAACACTGGAACACCATGCCAATTGTTTTTATTGATTTCAAGTGAGAGACAGTCAGGAAAGGCACAGATGTCAACAGTACGTACGAAGAGACCAAATCTAAGCTAAGTTTCAGGAAGAAATGCAATTTGGGAAGAATTGCTGCCTGCTCTGGAGGAGCAGGAGAGCACCTGGCAGCCTCAGGCTGGGTGCAGCTCCGTCTCACAGCCTCTGGGTGTGCAGAGACCTGAGCTCAGATCTCCCTTGCTAGTAGGCATGGAGCCCGGAGGGGTGCCAGCTCTGCCAGCAGCATCTGGAGATGCTCTAGACCATGAGGAGCCTCCTGGTTCATGCAGGAGACACACTGAGCCCACCAAGGACACAGCAACCCCCCAAGGATGACATGGGAATGTGTATGAGCCATGAAGGTGCAATCATCAGCTGCCCCAGCACCGCCGACAATCTGCATGTCAGATCAGAAATAAAGAGGGCTCTGAGGAAAAATCTGGGAAAAGGAGGGCTATGCTGAGCAGCAATTATTTTGGAAAAAGCAGTTTCTGGAAGCTTCTCTCTGCAGAAGGGAGCTCTCTTGCTCTCTGCTGAGCACTGCTCCGGTGCGCCAGGGAGTGGGCAGGGAGAGTGGGCGGCTAGTGTAAAGAGCTGAGAGTGTCTTATAGCAAATTATCTGCAGGCTTCAGGTGAGATGTCGATCAGAAAGTATCGCGGAGCAGGAGCTGTTTCTCGTATTTAGATAACCGAGGCTTGATGTGGGATTTTATGAGGTTTCTGTACTGTTAGCGGAGCACCTGGTTCCCACTAAGGAAAGACTGTAAAAAACAGAAGTAAAACCTCCCCAGTGGGGTTGTGAAGTGTTTATATCAGACTGGTACAGTTTTGGTCCTCCCAGACTGTGTGCTATCCAGAGCACAGAGAATTCAGTGGAAAATCCCACAGCTTTCAGCTCACATTTTGTTGAGTCATGTTAGATCTACAGCCATAACTGATCCATGAGAAAAATCTGGCTTGCCTTCTCCTTCGTCCAAGTGTTAGTTTGATGCCTTCTCTCTTCTGGGTAATGAGAAACTTAAGTCAACGCTATTTCCAGGTATTTTGACCCGTTCCTTGTATTGTGGGTACAGCATTGTTTCTCAGAAATCCCAGTGAGCTACTGCATATGTTATAGAGAAACAACTTCTGGCCTTCAGGAAATGCTTCTTTGTGTGCCAGTCTTTTTAGACCACGGAGGACCATCAGCTTGCCCACAGAAAAGGACCATAGCTGCTTCATGGCATTGTCAATTGGCAAGAGGGAAGACTTGCTGATTAAGCATTTTGAAGGTTGCCATTATTCCTAGATCTCAAATGTTTTGGACTTGATGTCCCAAGCAACTACATACAAAAGCACTGCTCCCTACAATAAAAGGAAATTAGAAACACCACAGGAAATTGGAAGAACATCCAGGTTTTCAAAGCAAGGACCAAGAAAACAGAACATGTTCAAAACAAGGTGTGAAGCTGTTGTGTCTTGGTGTTGTCTGGAGCAAGGGGGCTGGGTCGGGACCCGAAGGTCTCCAGGTCTGCCCCCGATTGTCTAGCTGACCTTGGGCCAGTGCCTGCCCCGCTGCTTCATTTCCTTGTTCAAAGAGACAGGGCTATCTTTTGCAAATATTTGCCTAGGTAATGCCTACCACCAGGAATCAAATGTCGAACTTGCCCCTCGTTCTTCTTGTTTAAAGTCTGAAGGTGTTATTTCCTCTCTCAAAGGGCAGCGTGCAGGGCTCGCTGTCCTGCAGGCAGCACCAGGGGACACTAAAAGGTATCATGCTTAATCAGTGACCATGTAAACTACATCTCATGTTTTTTTCTAGCCTCGTCTCTGAGGTATCAGGGTAAGTGGGAGGTCAAACAAGCCTTCTCCAGTGGCTGAGGTCTCAGTGGAAGCTGCCTGTCACAGAGTTTCAAACTCCTTTGGGCATGCTGCTCTCCCAACCAGGCTGGAAAACTATACCTGGCATGTGCCCCTTGCCATTTATCATCTTACTCCAAAGCATTCTCTTTTCTCCGAAGAGCCCAAACCTTGTGGAGTATCCATCAGTGGCATTTTGCCTGAGCAAGGCTAGCAGGATCAGGCCACACGACACCAAGATGAAGGAACAGCTTCCCTGTGATCTAGAAAACTGATCTGGTGATGCCACTGGCTGAAACACCATCTGGAATGGCTTCCCTGATGGGGAGGGAGTATCGCATGTCCTGTGGGAAGGATACAAGCATTGCCCAGTTGTCAATCAGCCGAGGTGGATCATTTACTCGTTCTGGTGCAACTTATCCTCTGAAAGAGAAACCAAACGCTGTGCAGAAACACTGCAACAGGAAGGGACGAGGCTGGTTTTTAGGCAGCGTCCATGACTAAAATTCTTTTTGCATGTGAGCTACCACTGAACTTTAGAAATTTTGCCCATCAGGTGAGAATTCTGGAAATGATCCTACTGAAGAGGCTCTGATCTGTAACGTCATTGTGTGAATGGTCTGACTTTGAGATGCACCGAGTACCTGGTACCTCCTGGGCTATTCTCAGCACTTCTGAGAAACTCAGCCACCATCCAGCTGGGTTTCTGTTTTAGGAACACAGTAAGAATCACAGTCAAAATCACGGTCCACTTGCTCAGCAGTTAGCACAGTGCTTAGTTTACCTACCTTACCGAAGCTAAGGCCCGGAGTCAGTTGTAGTCCGGTGGAGGCTACTGCCTGTGTCCTCAGCTAAGGTAAATTGGAAACCTGTGGCTTTTCACCAGCTCATGACAATGAAAGATCTGACTCCAGGTTCTCATCTAGAGATGATTAGACACACATCATTACACTCACTGTTTTTAAATACAACTTCCAAACTCTATCACATCAGCTTTAACCTTGTGATCTGATTTGAGTAGCTGCAGATTGTTTGGGACATGCTCCAGGGTGTGTTACAGCTGATGCTAGTTACATTTTGTGTTTAAGCCATCCTTCCTACATGTACAGAGATAATTTACTTATCCTAAGATGTGTCTCTAAGTTGTAAGGCTGCAAGGTGGTGAGGGAGTATCTCTGATCCTGGTAGCATCAGGCAATGCAGAAGGTACACAGATGCACTTATGCCAGACTTACCCCATTATAAATCCACATGGGATTAATCTTGATTTATAGCTGAGCAAATGGTATCAAAGTTAAGCTCCTGCTCTGTCTTGCTTGTGGTTTTAAGATTCGGGTTTTGCATCTCTTTGTGAACTTTAACCTCTAAAGATTTACTCATCATTATTATTTTGCTTTTCCTATACATCTTTTTTTCCCTGATAATTAATCCAAAGGGATGCCAATTTCTTTTAAATGCTGAAAATGACCTTGCTTATTCTGATGGGCTCTGAACAATGGTACTCCCTGTCTTGCACTCATTCTCCATCCTAGGGCTGTGAGTCATTACGGTTATGAAAGACAGAACATTGAGTCATTGGCTGTCAAACATCTCTGCGGTGAGGGATGGAGTCTTTCAAGAGCCCCTCTCCTGGTAATCATTACTCTTCTATATTTACATTGCAGTAGGACCCTGATCCAAAGCTGGAGCCAAGGCTCTGTTCATGAAGTGCAGTGCAAACACACTCGTGTTGCCATAGTTGTCGCCCTAACAAGCAAGTATGGGACCAATTTGGGACTATTGACATCTAGAGAAACTTTATTTGAAGGGTTTTTACAGATACTGGTTAATTAAACCTTGCAGGAGCTGCATATGTTAGCAGAGAGCCAGCGTGCAGAGCAGGGCTGGTCATTGCAACCCTGGCCTGGATTGGCTTTTGCTGTTCCAAGTTCCTGTGTGTCCCACCACATATTTCCTATGGGACCTTGCATAAATCTTCAGAAGGTGTTGGGCATCCAAATACCCCTGAAATCTTAGGTATGCCTCACAGTTATCTCTGGAGGGGAATATCAACATTGCCCCTTTCACAGCACAGAATCCTGACGTGTTCAGTGGCAGGGAAAGCCTGAAAGTGAAAGGGTTTCTGTCAAATAGAAACTGCAATGATATGGTTTGAGGTCACTAACTACGTTCCTGGTGAGACCAAGCTGAGGCCGTAGGACCTGAAATCCTGGTCAGTCCCACATGTCTGTCTGTCTGTCCGCCTCTGACTGGTCCCATCCAGGCACCTTGCAGGGCATGTAAGGCCCCGTGCATGGGGGTGCCAGGCACACAAACGGCTTTGGCTCCTGATGGTCAGGCCCTGATGCCACTTGCCCAAAGGAGCACTATGTTGGAAACCCACCCGGGAGGTGACAAGATTTTCCAGCATCAGCAAGAGGGCCAGGGCTAGGACCACTCTTCCCTCTCTCAGATTGATGCCACCACACACCTTTCCCAGTGCAGGGCATCTCTCTGCTCCCTCTGGAATATGTTCCTCCCCTCCTAGCCCAGGACCCAGCAGTGAGGTTGTTCCCAGATGGAGCATGACCCGTGAAGGTATGAAAGCCCTTCCCCATGTCCCTTCTGCACGTCCCAGCAGTGATACCAGCTGAAGTTTGTCACAGCAGCATCTCACATAGCTTGCAGCATCTCTCACCCTGTCCCCTCTTCAGGCAATTTGAGGTTTACATTGCTGTTTGCTGGATCCAGCTCTCTGCCTAATCCTTCCTGCTCTACACCCGGACTCAGTGGACCAAGTACAAGCTGCAGTGATGCTGCTTCGAGCTTGGTGTAGGTGCAGACTCAATGTCTGAAGCACCAAGCTGTTTGAATTTCCCTGGATGGGTTTTTCATTTCATTTTGTATTAGTGCCCCAGAAGTTGCTGATGCAGGAGGGAATAAAAGCCCTTCACAACTGCCTCTCGTCAGCCAAATATTCACAGACCTTTCTCAGCTTTGCTCTGACTCTGCTGACACTGGTGCGAAATAGCAGAAATTCCCCGTGTGCTGGCAGAAATGCAGCTTTCTGCACAAGGTATCACTGCGGAGAGTCTGTTGCTCAGCTCTTTCAGACACCTCATTCCAGCCCCGTCATTATTTAATTACTTATACTAATATTAATAATTTTTTGGGGGGCGTGGGAGGGGGTAAAGTGAAATACGTTTTAACAAGCTGTGTCTGCTGCCCTCCGGGTCGGATATGTGATCCCTGACAATTTTTGCAGTGACATAGAGCGTGACCATAAGAGCCCTGTGTATAATTGACTCTGTTTCTTTTTTAATATCCACATGATGGTTGTCTTCTTCAGTTGACATAAAAAGCTACACTGCAGTGACAGACCTTCGCAGCTCCGTGATGAATGTGTCACCCTGCATCAAACCAACCTCAGGCGTTTGCTAACATCCCCTTAAGAAACCTTCCCCAAAGTCCACAGTGAGTGGAAGATTATCATTCGAACACATGTTGCTTGAAAAAAAAACCTGACCAATAAAGGTTGTCTGAACAATTTGCAATTAATAGTCAGAGCAACTGGAAAGAGAAGTGCTGCCCATCTTAGGCAGCCGTGGGGGCTCCTTCCAGGAAGGTGGGTTTCTCTGCTTGGCTCTCCTATGCCCGCTTTGTGCTTTCTGCCTTATTTCAGATGAGCATGAACCTGGATTGAGTTGTCCAGGCTGAGATGTTCCTCAGTCCCACCCCAGCCTTGAGGACTTGGGCCTCTGAAAGGGTCTTGCATTGTGCACGTGGAGGCAAAGTCGTGTGAGAATCCCTGGTCACCGCTGGCAGTATTGATGATGTTTAATGGAGGGGACATGTAATCATTTAACCCTCTGGCATAACATATATGCCTCTGCTAGGAGTTCAGGATACAGCAGTGCTATTTCTTGGTAAGGATGAAGGAAGGTGAAGGAAGTGCTATAAAATAAGCCTATTTGCAGCGTCTGCGAGTGGTAATAAAGTGCTCATTCTGGAAGTTTGTAGTTAAGGCGGTAGAAGATGCAGGTGGTAGGCATGTTATGGCAAAGGTTTCTTCAGATTCTAACTGGGCAGCAAATTAAATTAAAAAACAGAGTGACTGGAGGTAGCAGACCTATAATTAAGTGGATGGGTGGATGCATGGCTTATCTGCTAACTTACCAACATTAAAGAACCCCCTGAAACCACATTAAAAAGTGTGTATGGTTGAACTTAATTGCTCTTCTTCTGTCTTGTAGTTGGTGAAATTAAAGGGAATTTTGGCCTTACGGAAAAAAAAAAAATCTGGAAGAGAACTCTCTGTCAGTGTTTTGAAGTTTTATTGCGAAACACGTAAGAAATATTCATCCCTAGTTGGATAAATAGAATATTCTAATACAGGGTAGCACAATACGTAAATGTTACACAATAGGTAGGGCCTAGCTCCGCATAATCTACTTCACATGAGCAACCCCTGTAAGACCACTGGCTCCGTCAGGACTTCTGACACGAATATTCTTTTGCACCAACTTGTGCCATTGCCAACAATTTTATGGGAGCTGGCCCATCGGTAATTATTCTCCCGGCCTTCTGGAGCTCGGCGTTTGGTTGCCGGGCTATGTCCTCCCTGGCTCTCCCTGCCACGCACCGAGGGAGGGCAGGCCGTGGCCGTGCCGCTGTGTAGGGCCTGCGGCGTGCCCGGGGGGCTGCGGGAGGCTGAGCCAGCGGCAGAAGGCTGGGCAGCACAGCGAGGAGGTGATGATTTCTGAGCCCAGGGATTGGGATTTAAGCTCTGGGCTTCGGCGAGTGTCCGGCACTTGCTGGCTGTGTGGTGAGCTGCAGAAATCACAATTGGAAATGAGAGAAAAATCCAAATGAGGCATGGGGAGATCCTCGCTTCCCTCTCCTGAGTGAAAAAGTGAAAAAGCATACTTTTCCTAGCATTTTTTGTTTGGTTCTTTGATTGTTTTTGGGCAGAGGGGCTCAGTTTTCATTCCCATAGAATGAGCTGTTAACCCTTTCTTGACTACACTACCCGTAATTTCTCATAGACTCACCGCCTCCTGACTTTGCTACATTTCCTATTGTCCTATCCCCCCCTCTGCTGTGAGAGAACAACTAAAACAATAAAAACAAACCAAAAACAAGAAATAAGTGCACCTTTAGCATTACATTTATGAGGCCTTTAGGAACTAAGAAACAGCGTCACACACAAGCTTGACTGAGTAATTTTCTTCAGATACAACACAGAATGTCTTTCCATGCTATAAGGGGCACGTGAAAAGCATGCTTCCCTCTTCTCCTTTTTGTTGCACACCATGCAAAAGTCCTGAGTCTGAATCAAATTCTCCGTGACCCAGCTCTAAGTGTCCCACTTACCGAGCCTAAACCTCTTTACATTCCTCCACTCTGATCTGTTAATCCCCCATAAATCACCACCATTTCGCAGCGGACTCAAGCCAGGGCTAAGATTTATGTGGAAAGGACCTGTCCTGTCCCACCAGCCCGAGTCAGGCTGGGTGGGTGCTGGGGGTTGGCACGAACAGGAGGAGCTGCGGCACAACGGGGACCGCCTGGCCTGAGACAGCAAACTGTTTGCTTTGCAGCCGATCGAGGATTTAGGGCTGCAAACGGGAATGTTTCTGATCCTGTTTCCATCAGCACGGTCTCAGCACGGGTCTGCTGGAGCTGGGCTGCATTTTGTCAAGCTATGCGGGTTGTGCATGCCGGGTGCCTGATCCAGGCTGGTGGCTTGGGCTGTCAGATCATGGCTTGGGATTTCCCAGACCAAGATGTGCCTATGCAGCCTGCCTGGCTCTGGGGGTCCATTTTTGGAGAGCTTGGAGGGCTCGGTCCTTTGGTGCTTGGTGCCCTCCCTCACCCCCAGACTCCTCTCCTGAGGCTGTGCTGACACCCACTGGGTTTCCCCCCTGAAGCCTCCAGGACCTGCTCCATCCCAGCTCCAAGGTGTTTCTTTCTGCTAGCCCTTGCAAGCTCTGCTCTCTTCCCTTCAATTGCCACGAAGGTTTGCTTTGTTTAACAGGGCCATGACCAAAGAGAGGGGCTTGGACTCTTCTGCTCTCCACATCAGGGGTGGGTTACCTGGTGACAGGCAGGGGCATGAGCTCCAAAGGCTGTGCCCATGTGGTGAAGCAGCTGAAATCCTGCCAGCCTGTCAATGGAAACAGTTAATGCACACAGAGGGAGCCCTTTTGCCCTTTTCATTTAATTACACCAGTGGCTGATTCAGCTTTTCTACTCAAGGTAGCCTGAGAATATTGTGCCAGACCCAACAGCAGGGACCTCACACCACAGATCACGTTATGTGGACATAAAGATTAGCCAGCATGTCCTGAGCAGGGGCATCTCCATCGTCTCTGCCATGGCTGTCTGGGCATGGTACTGAGCAACCTGCTCTCGGTGTCCCTGTCTGAGCAGGGCTTGGACCAAGTGGACCCTTCCAGAGGTCCCTTCCCACCTCAACCACTCTGTGACACTGTGATTCTGCATCCACAGGGATGCCAGCAGTCAAACGCCTGCAAGCAAATGCTCACAGGGATGGGTTTGATGTGTGATAAAAGGCATATTTTGGATGAACTTTTAGCATTCTCAAAAACTGAATGGGGCTATTCAGGGCCTATCTGCCCAGACACACAGAGCTTGTTTGGTGCAGGACTTTGATGCTGGTTTAAGTTGCATCTATGTGGTGGGAGTCGAGCTGGCTGGGCTGGAGCTGGCAAGATGTGGTAGTGGAGACGTGGCATTAAGCAATGCATCAGCAGCCGCCAGCTGTTCCCAAGATGTGCATCTTCATTTTATCCCATGAAGGATATAAATAACAATTAAAAAAAGCCACCTGAGCATGAACCACTTGGGTTGAATCTCTTTCTCCTTTTGGCCGTGTGTATTGTGCTGTCTCCCTAGCCTCATCCAGGCTGACCTTTACACCTGGAGCAAATGAAAAAATGGCTTTTGCTCAGGATTTTCATTGATGTGACTGGTCGGAGTGTGAAGGATGACCCAGACACATTCCTTTGTGAGTTTTGTGACTTTAAAACCTTGAGTGTGATCCACAACTGGTGTCAAAAGAGAGGTGAAAGGGAAGAAAAGGCACCTGTAACCTGGGTCTCCGTGGCTGGAGTCTCCCCAAAACAAGGAAGGTATCAGAGGACTTCAGAAAACCAGACCTTCTTCTGAACACACCAGTACCCCACCAGGCTGAGCAGCTCTGGCCTGCCTGCCAGATAAATAGCGGCAACAGTTGTCCCAAACACCCCATGCACAGCTCAGCTGTGGTGGCTGGGCCACGGTGCCTGTCAGGGCTGCTGGTCCAGTGCTAATGCCATTTATTTTAGCAAAGACACAGTTACAGCTCCTATTCTACTCCTTGTGCAGCAGCCCAGCTCTCATTCTACATGAGTTCCTACCTGGAGGCAGAATTTCACATCCTGCTCTAGAATTTTGGTTGCTCCCAGTTAAATACCCAGAACTGTTATTTATTTATTTATTTATTTGAGCTGTGAGCTGATGATGGTATGTTTTAGAAATGCATTCAGCATTTGTTCTGCTTTAGGAACTGCTTCTCCTGGCACTGTGGATAGATCAGCTTAGAAAAATGCAGCTTAGCTACCCTTTCCATACCACTCTTGCCCTTGTTCTCCTTGCTTTGGCAGGTTGGTCCTTCAGTTCAAACTCTGTTCTAGTTCTGCCAAATCACTTTATTCTCATTCTAATGAATGAAATTTCTCTCTCTCTCTCTCTCTCTCTCTTTTTTTTGTCCTAGTGCTTGTTAACAATGATAATATTGTATGACAATATCGATGGGCTCCTGGTGAAAATGCTTTGCTGGGTAAGGCTGAATGCAGTGGAGTGGGGAGGAAGAGCAGAAACACCAGAGGTGAGGAAGAGCCAGAGAAGCAGTGGCAAGGAAGCGCTCCTAGGCTGCTGGCTGGCCAGACCAAGGCTGGGAACTCTGAGCACAGAAGCATGTTCAGTTCATGCTGCGTGTTGGGAAACAGAGGCCTTTTATGTTCCTGGTAAATAAGCAGTGTGTGTCACATATTGTGCAACTCCATCATCCATTTGTTCTAAAAGAAAAAAATTAAAACAATAGCCAGAAAATCACAAGCTGCTTTGTTTGTAGGATGAAATAACTGCATGACACACCAGGCTAGCAAGCCTTTTAAGATAGCACAGGTTTTAAACCTGCTTTGCAGTAGACAAAAACCTCCGTGTATGAATGAAGCATCTGGATTTCAGCCCAGGCTTACTTGCTCTCCATCCGGGGCACTATCACACACTGTGCTGTGCCCTGCACTCCAGATGTGTGCACTGCGAGCTGCCGTGGAAGCTACGCTCCTGGGAGCCACCATGGGAGGCACCATTACGGCAGCATCCATCCCGTTACCTCCGACTCTGATGGCCAAGGACAGTGATGAAGACAGCATGTCGCCTGCAGGATATACAGTACCTGCAGGCACACCAAATGGCTCCAGAAACCTGTTTTCTGGGAACGATCAGAGTATGAGCATATCTGGGAACTAAGTCCCTGAGGATTGCCAAAGGAGGACCAAGCCACCCGCACTTCTCAAGGCCAAATGACCCCCAAGTGGAGCCAGCTGAGTGCCTTTTTCCCACCTCTTTAATAGTAAAGATGTCCAAGTTCTATTATATATATTACCGTAGCTCCTTTAGATTTAATTTAAGCTACATGACCTTGCATTTGGAGAGCCTGCCCTTGTCTGTAATCTAATCAGCTCAGTCAAGAGGAATAGTTGGACAAGGATGAATGTGGACCCAGGAGCCAGAAATTAGATTGTGTGCAATTGCATCTGTGGATTTATAGCAGAAATTTACAGCAGGAGGGGGTGATTTTTATCTTCTCAAGTGCCCAACAGGAGGGAAAGTTAATGGCTGCCACATTTATTGCATGAAATCTACAAAGACTCGTGGAGTTTGGTCATTAGACGGACAGAACAGGGATCCATGAGTCAATGAATTGGTTAATACACAAGTGGGAGAAAAAGCTTGCTAAACCATTCCTTCTTGGTCAGTAGGATGGTGTTGTGATGAAAGCCATAAACAAGAGTGCAGGGAAATGTGAGGGATGGTTTGAGCCCTCTGAGCTCACCAAAATGAAGTTTCCCAACACGCAGGTTACACGCTGATGATGCTGCTCCAAACCACTTCGTCACCGTCAGCCCGCCGGCGACTTCGGGCTGCTCAGACCTGGCCACGGGCCCTGCTCCCCTCCCTCTGCCTTATCAGCATTACCCCATCCTCCTGCCCTGGGCCTTGTTTCCCTGGCACGGGGCGTAGGGAAGATGCTTGCACCCACTGCGGTCTCAAATGCCAAATTCAAACCATTTCCCTTGTTGGGCTAGGTGCTGCGCAAATCACCAAAAATAATAATTAAACAAACAGAAAGCTAAAGCCAAACCAAACCACCACCAACAAAAAATAGATCCTGTGCCAAGAGCTGAAACGTAAGGCCAGCCAGTGGGGGACACACAGAGGGAGGTGGGGAGACACAAAGAAGGACTGGGGTGATGTTTTAATGTAGTCCATGCAGGCTAAAAGACGTTTGGGTTTGTGTATGAACTGCACGGAAAGTTTGTTTGTGCTGGCATAAGAGACCCAAATCATTACATTTGTGCTTCCAGCTCCGGCTAGTAATATTTGTTAATATAAAATTAAGCAAATGTTTTGCTTTAAGTCACAAAGCCCAAGTCTATTCACATTCGGGTTTGGGAAACCTTTATAAAAACAGCATAGCGCAAGATTGGATCTGAACTGCTTGGCAGCCTGCCTCTAATGGCAACCAGGAGGTTTATTGTTGTGAATTAATTATTTGGTGGAATCTGAAAGTGTGACAAAATAATGACAAGAGGCTTTATTATTATTATTATTATTATATTTTTTATTTTTATTTGTAGAAGGTAAGAGTTCGTAGTTAGCAGCGAGCAGCGGGAACATGTACAGTATTAGAGCAACGATTGCACCAGGAGAGATGCAAGTGTGGGAACCTGGCTGATGGAGAGTGAGAACAAGGAGAGAAACATGTAACGGGGCCGAAACAGAGCAGTGGTCAGTGCCGGAAAGACTTGTGATAATGAGGGATTTCTTTGTGCTATTCTATGGAAATCTCTTGTACCACCTTGTAACGGCATGAGGGAGAAATCAGAGACAACTGCAGGAAAGGGCCAGTCTGATGGGCCAAAAAAAGACTTCCCCTGCTGTGGCTGTACGGGAACGCTCTGCTTCCCCTTCGGACCCAGAGGGCATTGTTAGCCTGAGCCACGGTCCTGGTGGAGGAAGGGAGCCCAAGAAATAATGAGCTCAAACGAAGGGGCAGTTGGCACGGTATCACGATTATTGGAGGAAATAATGTGATATGAAGATTAGCACATGGGATAATAAATGTTACATGTAGCAGCGTTTTATGGTCCGCTCTGTGTTGCTTAACATTATTAGTCATTCTGTGTCAGGCGCTATTAAACCGAATTTTAAAAGGAGGCCCTTCGCCTTGCTGCAGCGTTGGCGGCTTTGGTGTATTGTTAAGCTTTACAGTCTCCGTGTCTCCGTGCATAATGTAACACTTACTGGTTTGAACTGTAATTCAGTTTTATAATCTTTTACTACTGTGAGACATTGTCCCTTACGGAATTCCCATAACCTCAAACTCAATTTTCTCATAAAAACAAACCAAAACAGTTGTTTCCCCATGCTTTATAATTTAGGGTAGCGTACTGCCTCTGCGCGGGACCTGGACATCTCAGGATCATCTTGTTCCTGCAGATGAAGAAACTACATTTTCCTTTGATGTGTGGAGTGGGAAAGGGGCAGGAATCCGCTGGTGACTCTGCAGCAGCACAGTCAGGTGATATCGGTGCTTGTGCAGGTCTATGGGATCCTGCACATCCCATCGCCCACAAGGAGTCCGATGGGACCCCATGCTGAGACCAACCTCGTGAGATTCCTCCAGTCCATCACAGGGTCAGACACAGTTCTAGTCCTGTGCAAAGGGTAGAGTCTGGGGAGGTACAAAATTTGGTTAGAAACTTATTAATCCGAGCCACATAGGTATGAAGATAATGACAGCATAGAAATATTGTACATTTTTAAATGAAGGATAAAATCTGCCTTTTATGAAAAATAAGCTAGAATAACAGGGTGAGTCCTTTTCAGCTGTGGCCTTTGGGAAAATTTGCATCTTAAAAGAGTACAATCTCAAGTTAAACATGTCTAATACTCGCCCCTCTGATGGCCCTGCTTTGGGGTGTGAGGGCTCTCTGGTCCCACTCCAGACCTGCCCTGGGCCACATCCTGGAGCTGTCATGATCCACGTGTAGAGAAGATTTGTGGATATCTGTCCCATTCACTGTCACCCTCAGTTTTCCCCCAAGATCCATGCTTCTGGCAAATGCACTGCTTTCTCTGCTGCTATCCTGGGACAAGGTGCAAGGCATACCTACTGTCCGGTGAGCCAGGAGCTGAGCTTGGCTCCCTTCCACCTTGCAAAGTCTCCGCCAAGGAAGGAATTTTTTGAGCACATCAAGTTTTATTAGTCTAAAAAAATCTCAGGAGTCTTTATTTACGTTTGTGAGTGCCACCAACAGGCACCGTGTCTATTGGATGTTTACCTCTCTGCTGGGGGAGCATATTGATGAGACGCCAGGGTCTGGTAGGGATGGGACATGCCTTGTGGTGTACAAATCTCAGCATCCTGGGGCACAGCAGTGGGTCCCAGCTCACCCCACAGCTCCCCAGGCTGCTGCAAGGCAGCCCTGGGCTCCAGCTGGGTCTGCAGAGGGAGCAGGGACAGAGACGGGGTTTTATTTGTTTGGGAAGCACTCAAACACCATGGAGATGAAGGCCACATAAGCACCTAGGTAAATAGAAAAGACTTTGCTAACAGCAAGCAGTAATGCCTGATGAGTCATTCTGCTGCCCTGCAGGGTTGTTATCACTTTTACATTGTGCAATCAAAGGCTATGAAGTTGGCAATAAAAGTAATGAGCGATGAGATGAATCAATCTCTGCCTGGTTACGCCGAGGACTGCCGTTCTTCATAGATACTCAGCGAAACGTAGGGGGTTGCTTTCAAAGCCAAATTCCCGATTATCAAATTTCTTTGAGCTGCGAGGAGGAGGCTCAAATCTCGATTGGGATGCCTCAGCATGGACGTCTCCTTAATTAAAACGGTATCCACTATTTACCTAAATAATCTCTCCTCCTGTTCCTTCATGACAGTATGCCTAAGGGTTAGTGAATCACAGGAAGAGACCACCTAATTCATTCACCGCTATGGTATGTAGAGCCTGAAAGTGCTGTAGGCTACCAGCTCCTCACCTCCACATAATGAGCTGTAACTCAATATATATAAGCAGCCATAGGGGATGTTCTTCACTTATCTGGCTCTTAAAATACAAGATGCAAGGTAGGCATTAAAGGATAAAACCTCCAGATAAAACGGGGTGCCTCTTCCTCCACCGTTTCACCATTTTAAGTACTGACCCTGAGATGAACTCCATTTCAGTGCGGAAGAGTCTCTGCCCATATCCACTTGTCTTTGCACGTTGGGTTTTGGATGGGATTCATGATGAAAGAGCCCATTTCTGTCAAAGAAGCTGTGCTTCCTGCATATTTCTGGTTCTTACTGAAAGTTTTCTTTTCCTGTGGGATTTCTTGAGCTGTGCTTCAAATTCAGGTATTCAACTTCGTTCCAGGTAAACATGCAGGCAGTGGGAACAGAATGCAGCTTCACGCTTTTGGAGATTCAGCAGCTATTTATCGTAATAAATGTCATTTTCAGTAAAGAGAATCCAAACCCAAATTTATGTGTCCAAACTCTGGAAATTTTCATTTGTATCCAGCCCTTGTACTAGCTGGCTCTCACTGCCATGGCACTCGGAGAAATTCAGCTCTGAATCCAGGCACAAGGTCTGTGGTTTGGGCCCATCCTATGTTATTAGTCATGTTCTCATCGCATCACTGCTTCTATTTAGTCACTCCCACTTGGAGCATGGATTTCACATATTGGTGTCCATCTCTTATCCAATCTACCCCAAATCTTATCCAACTCTACCCCAGCAAGGACTCCAACTTAACTTCCCAACATACATATTTGTTCCCATCCCTTTGAGTAGCTCTCTTCTAAATAGCCTGTCCCCTTCCCCACGAGCCATCTCCAGCTGTTCCCTTCAGCGTAACTCTGCATGTGCACAAGAACAGGGTGGGCTTCAGCTCCTTTTCTCTACCTCAAGTCACTCCATCTTTACAGATGGAGACTTTCTTCTCCCTCTATCCAGACAGCCACAGTTACTCTTTGATTCCTTTTTATCCATGCTTTCTTAGCTCACCTACATGAGGATTCTCCATGTGCTGCTCCACAGCTCCGTACACGAGCACGCTTTTCTTCCCCCATACCCACAGTTCCCCAAAGTGCCAGCGGTCAGCGGGGGAGTGGGGTGGGGAGCAGGGTTTTCCATTTCTTGGTCTGTCTTTTCGAATTGAAAAATATATGAGAAATATTTAGCCAGCCACGGAAGAACTCTCTGCAGACTGGTGGAATTACATATTGGATATGAAATGAATCTTGGTTCGTGAAGGAAAGGTTTTATGTGTCCAGTAAAAAACACAGACGTTCCTCCAGCAGAGCTCGGTATCACTGGATTCTTTATCAGCAGATAGAAAACACATGTGCCTTTCTACTGGCAGGAAGTCATAAGATCCAGTATTTTTGTCTCTAGTAGCTGAAAGAGCAGCACTTTGTGTTTACAACCCCCTAATGCAACCTAGAACTGGCTCCAGGACCCCAAGCCAGGCAGTGGGCGTGGGGAGGTCACTGCCTATCACAGAGCCCTCAATGGATCCTTTCAGAAGCTGGGAGGACCAGAAGATGCTTTAGCAAAATCCGTCCTGACTTCATGGAAGTTTGGTGGAATAACCGTGAAGTCTTTTATTATTATTATTATTATTATTATTATTATATTTTTGTGCTTGCTAACCATTTCTTTTTCTCCTTGGCTTAATTTAAAATCAAGAATAAAGCACAAAAAATCTCCCAGAAAGAGGCCTTTTAAGATAATGGGAGATGATTGCAGCAGGGAAGTCAGTTCAGAAAGGTTGTCTTAAACCTCAGACAAAATTAACAGCACAAGAGAGACTCTGGTTCGGGGCATGGGCAGCTGAACTTTTTACCTTTCATTTGGCTGTACCAGTCACTACTGAAAGTCACTGGAGCTCATTTTATCTACCTTTGGCTATTTAAAATTAGCTGTCTAGCCTACGATTTCTAAGGCATTTGGGCTTCCACTTCAGGCGATGGAGAAGGGCACCTTGAAAGGACAAATCAGCCTAGAAGTCTCAGAGCCTACCTAAACTGCTTTCTGGAGGTAACCACAAACTGTCTATAGAGGAACCCAAAATTACTAGGTTAGCCTTGATCTCTAGTTTTCAGATGGCTTAAATTTAGCTTAATGCATTTTATTTAAATTGTCCAGACCTGTAGTGACCCAAAGCCTCTGCCTCCTATGGCTGTTTTGGTGGCTTTGAACTGGCAAGTGCTGCAGTGGATCCCATCATAAAAGTACGTCTTTGATGCTGGGCTGCATGGACACTGAAGCAAGACGCCAAACTAACCCTTTTTCTGAAAAGAGGGTCCTGCTGCGCCAGGGCTGAGGCACAGGCTGGAGCACTGGAACACCTTCTGCCCTGCCATCACAATTCAGCAGATGTTGGATGCTGGTGCTGCCTTCGATGCAGTTAAGCCATGTCTTCCAACACACTTCTTATGCAAAGTCAGCAAAAGTCTCTCGCTTTCTTAGAAGCTATCTAAGAAGAAAACAGAAGAATACTAAAATAAAATAAAATAAATAAAGAGAAAGACACAGAGAGAGGATGGGGTCGTGTGTTCTCTCGGCTCCTTTCATAGCTCTGCTACTGAGAACACAGACATGATTCGCATATTTGCTGGGGACAGTCCCCTCATTCGCATGGTGGGATCTTGGACAATTTCTCACTTGCTGATATCAAAATCTCCCCCATGGCCCCTGCAAAATGGAAATACACTGGGACACAGGGACATGGTGTGTGCCAAAAAGTCTTTGGCAGCCAATACGCACAGGCTCGGGCATCTCTCAGGCTGCTCATTGTGCACCTTCACAGCTGCCCTTCTCTGGCATGGAGCCCGCGCCCTCCTCAAATAAACAGCTTTGTAAAGAGAGCTGGAACAGCAGCACCAGAGAGAAGCGTCGAGGGAAGCAGCAAGTAGCAACACAGGCTGCAGAGAGACAAACCCGCTAACCACCATAAGTAGATAAAAGGAGATGTTTTCTTCATCGTGTCAACTGTGTAAATAGCTCCATTGTCACTGGGGTATTATTTGTGTAATCCCTTGGAGTGAACGCTGTTTCAAATCTGCTTGTTTTCACATGCAGCCACACTTCCTGCTGCTGCTCTCAGCGCTGCAGTGCACAGACCTGCCAACAACCCCATTTCAGGAGTGTTAAGTCCTCCCAGACCGGGTTTTTTCCCCCTCCTGTTCAGTCTCAGCCAGGCAGGAGTGGGTTATCTGCAAAGACACGGCCAGCTCAGCCACTCTCCTGCAGTGCCGTGCCACAAAGATGGGCTGGCAGAACCCAGCTCCTTGGGGATGTGTTGCCCAGGAATGTTGCAGGGGAGGTCCTTGTCCCCTGGCAGCCTGGAAGCTGTCGCTTTTGGCCATGCTTCCCCAGCCTTCTTGGTGCTGCCCTGGGACAGATGGGCTGAGGGATTCTGGACCAGCTCGGGGCGTCCCCTGCTTCTCTCTTTCGCGTGGTGCCTCCTCTTACTGCATCCCTGCCACAGAAAGGGAAATCCCACCCGTGATGGGTCTGGTCCTTGTAACATGCCTACTCCATTCCACGGGGATCAGCACCAGGGAGCGGGGAAGATCCTGAATGCTGAGCTCTGACTTTGCAGCAAAAATTGCCGTCTTAGTGGCAGAGGGACAAATCTGAATGGCAACCACCAACTCAAACACCAAAGTCAATATGATGTCAATAAAAAAGACATTTACAAGATAATTACTAAGATACTAAAGTATCTGCAGATCCTAAGGTATCTGCATCGGTACTCGACCCCTTAAATTTACACAAGGATAACAGGCTTTGTCTGTCTTATCTTCAGGCTGGAGGACAGCAGAGATCACCTGCTGCAAGGAGAGGTGGGATTTACAGGCTGCATGAAAGGGAATTAGGGATACTACAGGGTAGTCTTGGGAGCACCTGGGGCATCTGGCGCCTTCCAGACCACCCCAGCAGGACAACCCTGGCCTCGTGTTGGCACAGGGGCTCTGGCAGCAGCACATGCCCCAGGTCTGGGAAACCACAACGGGTGCACGGCTGCTCCCCACGTGCCCTGCCTGGGTCACCCACCTCCACCAAGGGCTGGGAATGGCCTGAGGGTATTGTCATTATGGCTAGCTTATGGGGCACTCTTTAAGACAGGTATTTTCCTGGTAGTGTCTTCAGGGAAGCGTGTGTGCTCTGCAATACCCCAAATGACGCTGTGTGTAATAGTTGGCATCCCGCTCCCAAAGGAGGCATCTTTCCTGCCATGTCGGAGGGACCTCAGAAGGGGTTCCTAATTGGATCCATGCATGCTCTCCCCCAAGGCACTCTGACACTCTTCAAACCCATTCACTCGCCTTGTGGATCATTAAAACCCTTTGCTACTGACAGTGCTACTCCCAGAAGGTTTCTTTGATGTCTGTTTGGATATAAGTCCTAAATTATTTTATAAATAAACATCTGGATGGAATTAAAAATAAATCTCATAAAAATAAATCCTGTTTGCAGACACAAAACTGCTTTTGAGCAAAATTTTACAGTTTTCTCCCCCACAAAACCAGAGGTGGAAAAAAACCCCTTCGCTAGTCTCTGTTTTCCATTTGGCGCTCAGCTACAGGCTCAGAAGTGTCAGGTTCGTCCTTCGTGCAGACATGTTGAGAAGGCTTACTGCTATATGCCGCAGCACGACTGCTCCGAGCAACAAATCCAAGCCCTTTTCTACATCTGAGCCACAGTGAGCAACCGGGGATGCTTGTGTGAGCTGGAAATGGGCTCCTGGGCCTTTCCCCTTTTGCAGCAGCAGCAGCAGTCAGCTGGAGGCGTGGAGCAAGCGAGACCTCTGCCACCCCACGCAGAGTGCAGGAGTCACGCAGTTGGCTCCCTCCACACCATCTCTCATAAAGGAGGTCGTCCCATCCATTTGCAGTGTGTTGCTGGAGCCTTTCTCTTGCTCTGTGACTCCACGTGCTCCACAGCTGGTTGGCAGATCATCCACAGACAAGCAGCTTCTGGTGCGTGGTCTTTCAGAGCAGAAGAAAGGGGCCAGAGGGACAATATCCATCAAGGGGCATTGGGCTTGAAATGAGCCCTGAGAGAGGGGCCATTCCCCAGCCAAGTGCTGTGGCTCTTCTCTGTATGACCCAGCAGGCTGTAAATGTCCCTCAGCCTGTGACAGGTCCTGGCACTCACTTCTGAGATGGAGAAGAATTTGCTGGAGAGTTTTCTGCGATCTCTGTGGAGTACTTGAGATAACACGCCCAAGACAGAAATCCCTTCTGAAGGCATATGGTCTTCATAAGCACCTTGAGGTCCACAGAGCTGCCTGGCAGAGGAAGGGGAAAGTGGAGATAGAGAGGAACATAAATGCCTGCATGCCTGGTGGTCTCTGCCTTGCCTCCAAACAAGTCAGCTCCATCCTTCAGGCGAGACAAGGCTGCTCCATCATTAAAGACTTCCCTCCTGTGTCCACCCACCTCCTCTCCCAC
This sequence comes from Oxyura jamaicensis, assembly GCF_011077185.1. Lineage (NCBI taxonomy): Eukaryota > Metazoa > Chordata > Aves > Anseriformes > Anatidae > Oxyura > Oxyura jamaicensis. The sequence goes on along the minus strand of NC_048893.1, from coordinate 193,347,945 downwards.
GAGTGCTCCTCTGGGAGGTCAGTGACCATCACTGCCACCTCTCTGCTTGCCTGGCATCAATCAGGATGCGGAACTGCTCCGAAGCCAGCTGTCCTATTTACTCACACTCTTCATTTCACATGCTCAGGCACATCTTCCTGACATCGTTTGTTGTCCCTCTTCTGTTATTTTAATCTGGAAAGAAGGAGATCAAGCATTATCCATTTACCAGCTTTTCTACAGAGCGTAAGCATTCCTGGGGTTTTCCTCAGGGACCCATTATTCAAGAACACTGTAGCTCTTTCAGTCTATTTCCACAAATCCTCTTGAAAAGAGTGTCTGAGTTAACAGTGTTGCCAATATCAAGCTTTCAGGAATAATGAGCCAGGCCTCCAAAGTCATGAGATTAGTTTTAAAATAGAGTGTTTTGTGCCTTTTTTTTTTTTTTAATAAAAATAAGCATTAAAATTTGGCATTCGTTTTATTTACTTTTTGTTTCTAAATCTTTGGCATATGCTCAAGTCACACTTTCAAGCTTTTCCCCCGTAACTGTTAGAAAGCAGAAGCTGACACTCTGAGGAGCTGACTCCCCAGACTCAGGGAGCGGGGACTTGTGAAACTTGAATTCAGGGATCATCATGATGAAATTGCAAAAGCTGGCACCACTGAGCTTTACGGAGTATGGTAAAAACTGACTGGGAGGAAGATCATGATTTTGACTTCAGTTTGCACTTAAACCTCTCTGATCCTTAGGCTCAATCCACCTTTATTCTCTGAAGACCATCTACCCTAACAGGCCTAACCCTGTATATTAAGAGTATTCTTATTCTATCCCATATGCATTTTATAAGCTTTATTTATCTCTCCAAAGCCCATGGGCAAGTATCTGTCTTCCTCTGCTCCACACAACGGTATTTTGAGTAGGTGCCAGGCTGAGGTTATTGGACAACTCAGGTGAGGTGAAGACGCCTGGGCCCCTTCAGACTGAAGGTGCCTGTATACAAAGCAGGTCTCTAAGCTCCAGTTGGTGGTGGTGAAGATGAGGGTTCAACTCAGTGGCCCACACATAGACAACTGAAGTGCTTACAGCCCACCCCACCTCTGTGAGCAGCTCCAGAAGGCAACACTCTTCCATTAGTCCTCTGCTCATCCTCTGCTCATCTATTAGTCCTCTTCCATCAGTCCTCTGTTGGCTGGTGGCCTCAGGTGTGCCTGGGTGTCTCACCTGGTACCTGCCACCAAATGTGGGCAGCAAACAGAGCCCCAGGCCAGGAGGTCACCGAGATGGTGAGCTCAGTAGAGTCAGGAGAGCTGCTCAGCTGATGAGATGTAGGTAGGTGCTCATCTGTGTCTCACTAACACGTCTATAATGTGAATCAGACATTGCTGTTACACATGGTCAGTGCTTTAAATTCAATTTCCAAGGTGAGCAGAGCTGAAGTAGCAGAGCTGTTTCTTGTCTGGATGCCTCTCAGTGGTAGTTCTCTTGGCAGTGCTGTGCAGGGAGGACAGCTGTGCTAGAGACCTGATTTATGAAGTCCCATCACCCATAGCTGTGAAAAAAGCCCCTCAGACTGCAGTGTTAACTATTCCAGTTTTAAAATGCTTATATCGTATACTGACCTGCCCAGCTAAGTTTCTATCTGCAACACTCGCTGTCCTTTCTTATGCCTAATTACACTTCTGTTGTCTCACCTTTATAATGCCATTTCTAGTGACCTGATTTTTGGGAAAAAACACTCAGCCAGCTCTTGACAATATTTTGCAACACTTTTTAATGGTTATTCAGAAGAAATTTTTGCAAAGATGCCTTTTGCAAGAAATCTAGAGTTAAAATAACCACGCTGCTTGGGATCAGGGATGACAGACAAGCAGAGAGGAGCAGCTCACTGTGTTGACACACACTCTAAAGCTCTTTACCCATGCACCTCATTGCTAAGGGGAAGCAGCTGAAGCAGAGCCCTTACTGCTGTTGCATTGGCAACCAGTCCTGCAGCAGCAGTGGCAGGTTTCTGGCTCACCAAATCCAACCTCTGCCTTCCCCCTGATATAGGGAGCAGCCACATCACGTAACCCTTTCAGAGACTGAACTAACTCCATCTTGAAAGCAGGTGTGTTTTTGAACTCATTCCTCCTCCTGGAAGCCTGTTCCAAAATTTCATGCCTCTAAGGAAAAACCTCATTTCCAGCTTTGTGGTTAGTTTGTTCCCATTTGTTCTTATGCCAATGTTTTCCTTTAAATTCAGCAGATCTTCTTCCCCCCATCCCATGTTCACCTAGAGTGAATCTATTGAGAGCTTTGTGCTACTACGTGGGCTGCATAAAGTTAAGTTTTTGATCTCCTCTTGTAAAATGAGCATCTCCATTCCCTTATGTCTCCTAGGAACCTTCTTCTACCCTCCAGGTATTTGATTTCATTTTCCTGAACACGATTTGCCAGACGAGTTCACTGTTTTCCAGGTGGTATTAATACCCTTTCTACTGGAAGTACCTTGGTGGGAACATCCTAATCTTATTTTACTTGTTCATAGCCTTGTTATGTTTAAGACCTATTCCAGCTGTTGATTAATACACCCGTGTTTTTCTCCTAGTACATGATTTTCAGCTTATTCAGAGGAATTTGTAGAAGTCTGCAGAGATCCTTCCTTTCTCTGAGGGCAGGACTTTGAATTCTGTATAATCACATTTCTGTCTCTGCTGCTCCTGTTCTCGTGGTGACTTTAATCTTCCTCAAAGATTCTGATTTCCTCCTATTGATTGAAACTCCCCTCTGACGTTGTGACATGGGGATATTCCATCAGCATTTTCCTTCACTATTTTTTGGAGTTTATTAATGAAATATTCACTAAGAAGGGTTTAAAGCCTCCTCTATGAGGAACCCTGCTAACGGCATTCCTCCCTGCAGATGTTGTTCCTTACAGGATTACTCTCTGCATCTCCTCTTTCATCGGCTCCCTCCCCACTTTACCATTCTATGCCTAATCCCAATTTTTCCTAGCTCAAATCTCCTGTGGCATCACACCAAATCATAGACCTACTGCAGTTCCCAGTGTAGAAAATATCAGAGAAACATATCAAGTTCATCTGGCACGACTTTTATAAATTTATAATGCTTTTAATCCATTTTCCATCTATGTCCCTATTTTAAATGATTCTTTCCATGCAGTTTATTTGCCTGCCTAATACACCATCAGGGTGAAATAAGCAGACTGCAGTTGCCTTTATTACTTTGCTCTTCCCCCTTGAGTGTAGGTTCTGAATTTGCTTTTACTCCCAGCTTGGCTAATTTACAAGGCTCCTTTGCTCTGCCCCTGCAGTTTCATATGCTGCCTTTTCCTGCCTTTAAATATAAAAAATGCACCATAAATTTTGAGTACGTATTAGGTTTTTGAAGCTTTTTTTTTCTAGATTAGGTATGATCATTTACGTTTTCACTCTCCTGTGTTATTTTCTTTCCTCCTATATTCAGCATTATCCTTTTTGAAAGCTGCAGTATTCATTTAATTATGTACCCATATTATCTTTAATTTTCCTCACACATAGTCCCATTTCTTTTCTTTTTTTTTCTTTTGAAGAACTTGCCAATTTGTTTTAATGACCTCTGCAAGGTCTATATCAACTTTATTCCTTGTAATTACCCCTTTATCATTTTTATCTGTAACAGGTTTTCTGTGTTCCAAGTGTTATGCGGCCAGGTGTAAATGAATCATCTTGCACCTTTTACGTAAAGAAATTTCGGTCTTCATTGATGTTCAAGTCCTTGAACTAACTTCATTAGTTCCCTTTGAAATTAATTTGCCCTTTTGAAATTGCAAATATCGTTACCTTTATTTTTATTTACTTCCATATGTAGTTCAAGCAAAACCTATTTGTATTTACTCAATCCAACAAGATATATATATATATATATATATATATATATATATGATTATTTATCAAGAACAAAGCTGAAGTAATATTGCTTTTGGTTGATTCAATCATTATGTCAGTAAAAAAAAAAAAAACCTCTGCTGGTTCTTGCTTCCAGGAATACCCAGAGGTCATTGTTACTGGTAGCATTTGTCCTTCCATCGGTATGTAAAAAGTGAAAATCCCACTTAGCAGCACCTATCCTGGTAGCATTTATCTCTCTAATAGTTTCCAAAGATCTCTGTCTGTAGCCATATTGTTACCAGACAATTGGAAGCTGATTAATGCCACCAGTGGGAAATATTTTTTGTGTTCTGGTGAAAATGCTGATAGATGCTTAGGACATCTGATGGATTCCTTGGCCATTTGAAATGAATAATGGGCAAAAAGCAGTGTGATTTATGTGGTGGGGTCTGTATCAAGATAGGGGCTGGCTGGGCAGGAAAGCAGAAGGTCTGTGCTTGGGGGTGGGTGGCTGCTGAATGAGGAGGCCTGCACAGCTGCTGTCACTTGTAGGCTCTGCTCAGTGTAGGCCAGGCCGTCCCATGGGGATCTGACGATGTAAAACTGCTTCTGTTGCTCCGTCATTTAGCACTGTAGCTGCTCTGTGCAGCTCTGACTAGGTTTCTCTGAGACAGACCTGCAGCAATGGGGCAAGGCCTGGTTCTGCTTCGCCTCCTGTCCTGTCCTCGCTTTATTCAGTGGTGTGAGCACAGCCAGAGGGGGCGCAAGCATAAAAGCAAAACCACAATTTGCTTGTTTTGCTTGAAGAAGACATTTTTTATACTCATGCAAGCCAAGCTGTGCCCTCAGTGGGGGAACCCCATTGAGTATAACCGGTAACATTGCACTGGCAGCAAAGGAGCTGCCAGGTAAGTGTGGTGGGCCTGATGTCCATGGCATATGTCTCCTGGAGACCAGTTGGGACATACCTGCAGCCCTGTCACTGGTGCCACCTCCTCCCCAAGGGCCCATTGGCTCCGTGCTCCTCCCTTAGGCTCTCCAGGAGCTCCTGTGCAGACACAAAGACACGAAGCAAAGCCAGGAGCTCACAGACACGGGGATTTCTCCAGCGCAGGGCCACCGAGATGGTGAAGGGGCTGGAGCTCCTCTCCTGGGAGAAGAGGCTGAGAGAGCTGGGCCTGGTTAAGAGGAGGTTCAGGGGATCCCATCAGTGTCTTGGATCTTCCAAAAACACCTGGACACGGTCCTGGGCAGCCTGCTCTGGGTGCTTGAGCAGGGGCTGGCCCAGATGGACCCAGAGGTCCCTTCCAACCTCAGCCATTCTGTGATTCTCTGACTGGAAGTTTTTAAAATCCTACAGACTAGTAGTCCTCCCAGAATTGCTACTTCCATTTCATGGGTGTGATGGAGTCATTTATTTTCCACTAAAATATGCTTAGAGCAGAGTCCGGGGGCAGGACTACACAGACCAGAGCACTCAGCTACAAACAGTTTCAGATCTTTTACTCCAAAATGGGTTCCTTTGTGACACTGAGATATACACACATACAGAAAATTAAAAAAAAAAAATGAATCCTAGTGTAATGAGTGAGTGAAACACAAAATCAGCAAAAAGACAATAGAGGCTTTTAATTTGCATCAATGGGAAACAGAAAAAGTTGTACGCAGTAGGCAGATCATAACTCACGCTGGAGTAAATAACGCAGATATTGTTCTGACCTTGTGTGGAGTTCTGCTGCTTCAGTAAAAAATATTATTGCTGCTGACCACTTGTTTCTAGGTGGAATGCGATGTGTAGAAGGACTTTTTTTTAGAAGGAATAAAAGATAAATTCATAATATGGTCTTATGCCTTCATAATGTGTTGGACAGCATTATATTTAAAGAATTGAAATAAAACTCTTGTTAATTACACTCTCTGCAGCAGATGTGAGCATTTGGTCGCAGGCATAGATCTCCCTCGGCAGGGTGCTGTATGGAAAACAAGGGTGGTCAGAGGGTGAGTGCATGTGCCAAGACCCAGTGAAGGACAGAAACACATAGGGAAGCACAGAAAAAATAAAAGTTCTGCTCAGCTGCATTACCATGGTACCATCAAAACCTTCAACACGCTGGAGAAAAGTGGCTCCTTTTTTGTTGTTCTCTCCCAAATGACTTCAGTGTTTTGGGGCAGGTCAGTCTCAGTCCTGGGTACAGATTTGGGACTGCCCCAAGATCTCCCTGGTGCTCTCAGGTCCTTGGACTCCTTCATGACTTTGCAGCTGGGGGTCAGTAACCTCCCAGCCTGATATCTACCCTGCGCTGGGAGGTGGGGATGTCACCTAAGGCCACCACCAGGCTTTGCTCCTTGCAGTAGATCAGCCCTTCTGCCAGGCAGACCCCTAAAACGGAGCACGCCGGCACGTTGGTGCAGAAAATACTGCTTAGCACTGCTCCAATAAATTATTATTCATTAAGCTGTGATTTCATGTATGTTTTTAGCATCCACAAAATCTTGGGGCAGTCCCAAACATTCCCTATTTTCCTTCATTTTCCTTCTTCATCCATTCTCCAGCTCTGCTATGTGCTTTCTGACCTGGGCCAAAGAGAAGGCAGCGTGGACTTGCACAGCAGTGAAATGAGGTTTTGTTTTGCTTCCTGGGAATGCACTCTGCAAGAGAAGTTATGTGGAGAGACAGAGTCTGTGTTTGGAGTGGGAAGGGAAAGCATTTACAGGCAGCAAGTAGAACATGTGGCAGGAAGGAGCTGGGGTCTGGACAAGACCTTTCCAGCCAAAATTATCCTAGGGTGTTAACCTGTATTTCATTTTAGGGTCCGTGATCTCTTTGTGGTTTTCTTTCACTTCTGTGGTTGAATGTTTACTGATTTGTACCTTTGTTATTCTGGGACTCTTACTCGCTTTTGTCTAATTCGGCTTGAGATAACAGTGACACCAAGGTGGCTCCAGGGCTGTTAGAAATGTTCCAGCTCCTACCCATTTCCCAGGTCCCCAGCACATTTTCCAGGGTAACCAGAGGGTACCAAAGTGTGTCTCTGCTCTTGCTGCCTATGCCCCTTTGGGAAGTGACTGCTGGCAAAGAAGAGACACCACGCATTAGCCAGAGAAAACTAGCAAGGATTGTACCAAAATGGCACCGCTCAATCCAGCATGGGTTGTAAAAAATTATAATAGTTTAGTCTAGATGTGTGCTTTTTCTTAGCTTTTGTCTGACTCATACAGGTAGACACAGCTGATCTGGGCAGAGATTGTTTCTTATTGAATCTAAGAGTAGGGAAATTTGGTTGGCTTGGCTTGGGAGGCTGGTTATTAATGTCATACGATACTAATTACAAGTAACGGATCTAAGCACACTCCAAATTATTTCTAAATATGTTTTTATCTTGCTCTCATGAAAAATCAAATAACTCAACAAATCCAAGAAAACTCCAATGATTTATTTTTTTTTCAGGATCCCTGGATCCATTTTAACATCTAAAGAGAAATAGCCAGGTTTTCAGGTTTTCAAATGCCCAATGCTATTTTCTGTTGTTTGAAAAAGATGAATTCTTCTGTGAAACACCAGAAAATGACTGAAGACAGAGCAATTAAATCTTTGGTCTGAATGAGCAGAGCTATTCCTATGTTACCTGTTGATAGCAAAAGAAGATAAAACCAAAATCTTGTTCCATGTGGACTTCTGAACAACTGAATAGGAACAGATCCTGGGTGTTATCAACTTAGTCTCAATTCCTCTAAATAATTTAGAAAATCTTAGGGAGGAGTAAAAAATAGTGAGAAAATTATTTGGTGAATGGAATTTGTGGATGAAACTAGGAGTTTTTAAATCTATGAGAAACTGAATGCCTCAAGCTTGTGCTCTCTCCTTAGTCACCTCCCTTGGGCTATGCCACCTATGAGGCATCAGAGATTTTCCTATCACTGCACCACAACTCCAATCGCTTCTTGGAAGCTCAGGCTATAGAGAAAACCAAGGGCCAATTGGCAAACAACTTGAAACAATTCTAGTGTATCAAGTCATCATTTCAAAATTGAAATAATTTTTATTAGAATATATATATATATTTTTTCAGGCACCAGTTTTCCAGGGGAAAGGTGCAATTTTTAAGCAAGTATTTTCTGTGAAAGCTTCTGTTTAGCTGAAATCCAGCATTTCTTTTGGTAAAAAGGAATGATTAAAAAAATAGGTGGCATCTCATCATAAAATCTTATTTTACATTCTACTGCTTTAGCAAGCCAGGTTTACTGACTTGGTCTGTCAGTGAAAAATTCTACATTTTCACTGGTATTTCTGAAAGGATAATCATTATTAGCTCAGCTGGAAAGCAGCCCTTTTCCACTACAGTTTCAGTGGCTTCCTAGGAGGGAATAGACTTTAGGATGGATTTGTGGTTTGAGCAAGTACCTGCTAAAGCAGGTACCTGTCATCACAAAGAAACAGGTCTGCTAAGGTGCTTATGAAGTGCCCAGCATCATCAGCTGCCCAAGCACCACAAGCTTGGCAATTCACCCCACTTTTGCCTTGTTGCACCACCCAAGTGGAGGTGTTGCATTGGGCGCAAAGGGGCTGCTCCTCTGGCAGCTGGATGAAGGGATGCAGTAGGATGCAGTGGGGTGATAAAAAAGCAAGTGCAAAGCATGGGATGGGGAAATAACAGCCACCAACAGAGATCAGCAACAAAATGACCTCAGCAAAGCTCATGAAGCTTCTGCACCTTTCAGAGTGCCTGCTTTTAACTTTACCCCCTGCTCTTGGCACAGCATGGCATGGCGGTGAAAGCTCCTTAGGGTGTAAGCTCTTTAGGGAGCTTGGATCCCTCGGTGCAGGATCACAGGTGGGACGGGGCGCTATTGGCACTGCTGCATGAGACCTGCTCTCTGGGGATGACTGCCTTGTTTTCTGAAAGCTCGCTTGCTGTGGCACGTGGTGCCACACGAAGAAAGAGCAGCAGCCAAGAAAAGCAGGTGCCATGCATCAGCCCGTTGCTGAGTCTCCATCAGCCCCAGCACCCCTGTGCCATTTTCTGTTTCAGCCAAGCCAACCAAACCCAAGTCCTTCATGCACATGCAAAGATGACACTTGATGTATCCCATCAAGGCAGGCAGAGACACTGTGTCTCAAAAGAGAGCACAACAAAAAGCATATTGCAATTCCTAATTTCCTAATCTTTATTTATTTATTTATTTATTTATTTATTTTTCCCTCTGGGATCTCTCCCCATCACCGCCAGTTGAACTCGCGCTCTGTTTGCAGGCTGGGACATCTAGCTAATCAGCAGTGTTTGCAAAGCTTGCTTAGCTCTCAACAAACGCCATTTCTTTGCTGTGTTTGTCAGTGTTACTGCTGAGATCTGGGCTGTGATTGCCTGTTTTGTGGAGGAAGGGGGTGGGGAGCTGGGGAGATAATGTAATAATGAAATCTATTGTCAGGAATAAATCTGTAGGAGCATTTAGATGTTTTTCCCCCTTTTCTGACCCACTTGGTGCTCACATGCCTGGCTGCACTGAGAGGAAGGCGGCACCAGGGTGGTGAGCAGACCTCTCTCGCTGAGTTAGTCAAAGGGGTTGAATCTTGCCTATTCTCAGCAAAAATGAAATAAAAATAAAAATAAATTTATTTGTTTGACACTTTCTGCTCCACTGTGCATGAAGCTCTTTCAGTGGTGAAGCCAAACCCTGCTTGCTGTGCTCCCACAGGGTGACCTGGGCACCCCTGCACTGGGAGTGGCAGGGCTTGCATGGAGCAGCTCATCATTTCACAGCCAAGCAGGAGGCAGAGAGGAGGAAGGGATTTGGCCCTTGTAGAGAGCCCAAGATGATGCCCACCCTGATTGTGGCAGCAGCAACTTTCCTAACGTGGCACCAGATTTCTGCCTGCTGGGAGAAAATGGTTTTCTTTTTGGGCTGAATCTCTCCACTTCTGCTCTTATTATTTCCAGATTGCTTTTATTTTAGGTACTTCCCCTATTCAGTTCTTACTTCCCCAGGTTATCAGGGCTCTGACTTCATGTTTACTCTGATTTGTATTTTTAGCCTGGTTTCCTAAGGAAATGGTGCACAAGCTATCATGTTGTCTGGGGCTCCATCTATGCTCTATTCCTCTCCCCCACTAAAAAAAAAATAAAAATAAAAATAAAAACAAAAACCACAAACTAAACCAGTCCAAACCAAAACAGAATATTGATCCATCCTAACTGCATGACAGAGGAGTTTCACCCTTGTGGCATCCTCCCTGGAGTGGTGGCCAGGCAGCTTGGCCCACACATCTCCCTGGGGCTGCAGGTGACACTTGCAGCTTCCATTGGCACTGCAGAGAAGGAAAGGTTGTCCTTGGCAGGTTTGGCCTGGAGCTGCTCAATTGACATGGATGCTGAATTTGGAGTTAAGTCAACAGGGCTGCGGGATGAGGACACTGAGACATGTATTCATCGGTCTTCACAAACTTCACTACATCAACAGAAAGAATTCCCCACACCAAAAACAAATGAACAGTGCTTATAGGAATCATAGAATCGGAAAGGTTGGAAGAGACCTCCAAGATCATCTGGTCCAACCATCCCCCTACCACCAATGTCACCCACTAAACCATGTCTCTAAGCACCAGGTCCAACCTTTCCTTGAACACCCCCAGGGACGGTGACTCCACCACCTCCCTGGGAAACCTGTCCCAGTGCCTGACTGCTCTTTCTGAGAAGAAATGTCTCCTCATTTCCAACCTGAACCTCCCCTGGGACAACTTGAGGCCATGCCATCTAGTCCTATCCCTAGTTACCTGTGAGAAGAGGCTGACCCCCAGCTCCCCACACCTTCCTTTCAGGTAGTTGCAGAGAGCAATGAGGTCTCCCCTGAGCCTCCTCTTCTCCAGACCAAACACCCCCAGTTTCCTCAGCCACTCCTCACAGGACTTGTGTCCCAGGCCCTTCACCAGCTTCATAGCCCTTCTCTGGACACCCTCCAGGGCCCCGATGTCCTTCTTGTACTGAGGGGCCCACAGGAAGGACCACTGATGGGCTATGGCTAACAGGCAGGCCCAGAAACACTTCCCAGACCCTGTGGCCATGCCCTGATTCTCAGAAGAGACAACAGCAGCTCTTTGCACCAACCTCCTTGTCCCACGGAGGAGCCGGAGGTGCCACCAGGAGTGGGCATCCCACCCACATCACCTCGGTAAGGTTGTGGCACTTCAGTGTTCCCATCCTTTTGGCCTCAGAGGCCTGGGCAGCAACCAAAGGCCCTGTGTCCTGGTAGACAACCCCTGGGCATGGACAAAGGCTGGATGCAGGGAGCGTTGAGGAAGGAGTGCTCAAAGGGTTGAAGCGGCGGCAGCCGCTCTTTTCCTGGGGGTGGCCGGTGGGTGGAGGAGCAGAAAGGAACAAACAAGGCTTCCAGATGAGTTCATCCCGTCTCAAATCACACTCATTGAAACACATCTGTGTTTCCAGGGCTGTGTGCAGAGAAAACTGCCTTAGTCAGCTCTTGTTTTCAGTTTTGTGTGTTGGCTATTTGTATGGTTCCTTTTTTCCCCCTTCAGATCAGATTCTCTGGTGTACAGGACTCAGTACAGCCAGAGCTTTATCCAGAAAGCTGCTCCCAACACTTCCTAATCTTATAAACAAGAAAGAAATGACTTAATAGAACAGAAACAGCTTTGTTCAAGCACAGCAGTGGCAATCTGTAGGAGATACCTCGCCTGCATGAGCACCTATTGAGGGGCTGCAAGCAGCTGACAACAGAACGGTGTTTTCCAAATGAGGTAAATTACATTTTATTGCGAAACGGCGCGCAGCCATAATTAGTGTATTTGTGTAGAACAACGGGACTCCCGGCCAGCATTTGGCAGGGAGCTGATTAAATCTCTGAGGTGTAATTGAAGGGTTTGATTGCCTTCCACCCACAGCGACCAACACCTGCAGTGCGTGCTGCTGGCCGGCCGGAGGCTGGCACGTCCCTGCGGCCCTGCCAGCTGCCAGCAGCCCGGGGCAATGCCACCCAGAGGTCACCCCAGGAGCCCGGCTGTCCACGGTGCACATGTACAGGGTTCTCAGATTTTGCTTCCTATAACCCCACTTCCAACTTGTCAAGGAAAGCTCCAAACTGTCCCGCACCACAAAAACTCAAAGCACCAAGAGCAAATACAGGAACGACTTTTTCCATGTTATGTTCATGTATTTCTATCTCCATAGTTTTCAGCTGATCATATATATCTTTGAAATAGTTTACTTGCAATAATAATGCTTTTCCAGGTATTGCTGGTGCAACACCTCAAAATGAACAGCACCAACCTGGGGCTGCCTTTGCTAAATTGAAACCCTTGGTTTCACTTAGGCTAGTCGTTTACAGTCAGATCCCAAACGCTCTTAGGGTACCCAATTCTCACAGCAACCAGATTTCTCCCTGATTTCTCTATGCCATCTGGCTATTTGGGTGCCCTTGGTGGCAGCCCTCAGGGCAAGGTGTCCTGGAGGTGCTGCCTGTAGCAGGGACCCGCAAGCAGAGCTCCTTCACACAGCAGGAGCACTAAGAAGAAACGCTCCCCCACAGACATTCATTAACATTCAAAAACAAATGTTGACTCAGTCGTGTTTGTGAGCTTTTCTTTTTACCCTCTCCAAACATCCCAGCTGTACAGCAGAATGTGTGTGAGCGAATACTTGAGGAAAATTATCTCCAACCACAACTAGCCCCCTAGATAAGAAATATTCTGCTATTACTCAGTGTTGGAAATCTTGCATCCCCATCCAGCAAAGGAACTGAAGCAACAGCATGCATCTGGAAGAAACAGCTGCCCAGAGTGAGCGCAGATATCTGGATTCTCCACCTTCCCACAGTATAGTCCCAGTTCAAGGACTGTCCTTGCAGGTGAAGTCATCTGTGATGAGAAGAACCCATGGTCCAAAGATGCTTGACACCCTGTTGGCTGCATCTGCTGTGCAACACATGTGGTGGCCACGAGCAATCCACAGAACATCACTTTAGCTACAAGGCAAAAAGAAAGTGAAGAAATAATAGAGAATTCTCAAATATCTCCTGCATTTCAGAATTTCCTTCCGTGCTCAGTCACTGGAAGTGACTTCAACAAATACGAAGTCATTATGAACGATTTATTCAATTCACCAGTATTTCTGCGGTGCCAGGCAGCTTTCTGTGTTGTTACCACTCTATTTCCCAAGTCTAGAAATAGCAATTCATCTCATTAGTAATTTCAGACTTTTAAAATTCATACCCTGGGAGCCTGACCTGCACACTCAACTTATTTAAAAATGCATATTAAAAAAAGACTCCACTCAGCACACTGCTGGAGAGACCTGCCCCAAAAGAGAAAGCCTGTCAGCAGTCACAGCCCTTCCAGCATGCCCTGAGAGTCAGGCTGTAAAATAAAATAATTTAAAGCAGGTCTGGAACAGACCTTGGGAGCTGTCTACTGCATTGCCTTGCCCGTGGGCGGGATCCTCTCCCAAGCCATCCCTGATAGGGGTTTGCCCAACCTGTTCCCAAAGCCTCTAATGATGGAAATTGCTCAGCTTCCCCAGGCGATCTATTACCAGGCTTATCTTTACCGTTAGAAAGTTTTTTTTTTTTTTTTTTTTTTTTTTTTTTTTTTTTTTTTCTAATGTCTTATCTAAAACTTCTCTGCAATTTCACCCAGACACTGTAGGTCCTGTCCTCTGTGGTCAGGGTGAAGGCTTAAGTACATCCCCTGATGCAATATGAGGCTGCAGACTTTCCAGATTTCTCTTTTCTAGACTAAAAACCTCAGCTGCAGCATCTTCAGAGTAATCTTGAGGGACAATCTCACACAGATGAGATGCTCCAACAAGCTCCTCTAGAAGAAAAAAAAATGATTTCTACTGTAAGGGATGAAAAAACTCCTTCTTTGGCCACTCAGAAGAAATGTTGCATCCAAGAGCTTTTAAGTCATCTTATTGTTAGCTCCTCATGAATATTCTGCACAAATAGCAACAACTATGATGAGGGCTTAAAACAAATGAACAAAAAAAATGTTTGCTACCTATTGTTAACTTAGCTTGGCTGTGAAGCTAAGGGACAAGGAAATCCAGTAGGGATATTATGCCAGGAGATGGGGAAATCCCTCGAGAACAATGCCGAAATACTGAATATTATTGGAGCATCCTGGCGGTCAGCCTGGGCATGTGCTCAGCAGTGCAGAAACTAGAGGAAAAGCAGTAAATGTCAAGTTCTGGAGGGAAGGGAGGAAGGCTTTACAACACACATGTCAGTATTATCAGCAATAAGAGCTGTCTGGTGGGATGCTTATCAGATAGGATTGAGGAGCTCAGAAGAGAACAAGGAAAGACTAATTGTAGGAAAGCGAGGCAGATAAAATATCTTTTCCTACAGCAGAAGGGATTAGACAGCTCCCAGATACACAGTGTATTAGCCTGATTCTCACTAAAAGGAGCTTTCCTTGAAAGAGCTGGAGGGAACCTCCACTGAGCCCCAGTCTATTCAAATGGACATTGTATAAGGAAGAAAATCGAGACAAATTCACTACGGGGTGTTCAGACAAGGGTCTCAGTTGTGACATTGGCATGAACCCAAGCCAGCAAGTCCCTGGGAGGTGGTCCTACCAGGTCCTTCCCAGCTGCACCTGATGGTGGGTTTTGGCACATGAACCTCTGTTCCCAGCACCAATGCTCTGACCCCAGGAGGGACAGGGCTCATTGCACTTGTTCCACCATGGGGTACCCCCAAACTCTGCTTCTCTGACAGCCCAGGGGCTCCAGAGTTGGTCTGAAAATGCACGGGGCTTGGGAGGAGCAGGGCTTGGGATGTCCATGTGTCTGGGGAAGGGTGGGAGCCCCCAGCAGGATCAGTTGGCTGCTCTCCCACAAGCCCTGGGAAGGAGATAACAGCAGAGCTTGCCACAGCGCCCACATTGGCCTCTTCGGAGATGGAGCTTGGGCCAGAAGTCCCCGGTGCAGCCTGGGAGCCCTGCCTGGAGCAGATGAAGCTGCGAGCAGACTGTTTGTGGATCAGCGCCCTCCTTCCCACACAGACATATGCTGGAGGAGAAAAACAAGAAAGCGTTCAGAGGTGCAAGCTGCCTCTCTCCACGTCCTCGTACAGCCTCCAGCACTGCTGCCATTGAGCTGACATGTGAAAGCTGAGGTCTTAAAGGTGGCCTTGTCTGTCCCCTCCGAGGAGGGCTTTACTCCAAGGACTGCAGGTTGCTCTGGGATGTTGGGTGGGTGCAACCGAGCCAAGGCCTGCGGGGAGTGGAAGGGGCAGCAAGAGGAAAGGAAGGTGAGTTATGCAGAGAGCAGGAGCTTCCAGGAGGGAAAACATGCAGAAATGATGTGCCAGACTTAAAGGGAGGACCCTGCGTTGTTTGGGGAAACCTGAAGAGGGGTATTGAAAAAGAAGCAGGAAGGGGGGTAGCGCTGTGTGCTTCTGTTGTTCCTCCAGAGCACCTGGAGAAGGGCAGGGATGTGCAAGTCAATGGGCGAGGTGATGCCCGCACGTTGTAAAAGCTGCTGCCCTGTGAACAACAGGATATCTGGTGGGCTACGCCAGCCAAACGACCTGGCTGAAAGCGCTCCGGGGGTCTGAATATGGAGAAACCAAAGAGGTTTTGCACAGGGAGGGTGAAGGCATCTCCTCCACAGGGCCACCACGTCCTGACCCAGTTCTTCAAGGATTCACACTCCCCTGCCTTGGCCAGAGCAAAATTTGTGACGACATTTTTTTGTCTCATGTATCTGCTGGTTATGCTAGGTGTTGGGCAATGGGGGTTTCATTGTCCTATAGTTCTTGCTAGACTTCTGCCTCCAAAGAAGAAATAATAACAGTAAGAAAATCTGGCTGGTAGGATATATTTGATCCTGACTTCATCCCTTCCACTGTAAAACCTGGAGCGGAGTGTGAACACGGGGCAGGGGGAAGGCCTGGGAGGAGAGTAAAAGCACAGAGGCAAAAAGAAGTGGGCCCTTGCCTTGGGCAGCAGCAATCCTGCAACTGGAGTCAGCAGGAGGCTTGTGTTTACTGGCCCTTACCAAGCCCACAGCTTCACCCAGAGCTGGATTGTCTCTGAGGACTTACACAGCTCCTGTGCCACGTCCAGCACCCTCTTTAATTGCTGGGGAAACGAAATGGTGTTACCCCTGGAGAACAGCAAGAAATGAGGCACACAGGGGCTAATTCAAGTCTCCCAAACCCAACGTTAGCAGTTCACCCTTCAAACTCACCTTCCTCTCCTGGATTATTTGCAGAGGTGCTTTCAATTCTCTCCAGCTTCTCACCCAGCCCCACGTCAGGAGAAAGCCCTGGGGCAGTGGTAAGCGAGCGGCTCTCCCAGGCAGCCCGACCTCCGTCCTGCAGGCCAGCGCATCTGGTTCTGGGGGGCTGCCAGCTGGCGAGCTCCGGGCTCCCTCGCACGAGCTGGCACAACCCAAGGGGTGAATCAGCCGGCCAAGGAGCTCACAGCAAGGATAAACAGCTCTGGGGCTGGAGAAAACCAAATGGCTGGAAATTAATGGGAAAGGAATTGCAGGAGAAAAGTCTTGCAGCTCTACTGTACGTCTGCTGAGCCTCAGACGTGCACTGCAGTGATTGCTGCAAACACTCTGGCTGATAATAATGTTATTGCAGATGATAAAGGCCAGATGAGATAGAAGAGGATAGAGGAGAAAATATCTAGCTTGCTTGAAAATGGTATTTTAACAGATCTAAGGAGCTGGCAGAGGAGGATGGGCCAAAAACTGAGTCCTTCTCCATCACCAGTTTATGTCTGAGCAGCATTCTGGGCAGGATAAAATGGTGTAAGACCACTGAAAAATGGACAGACAACAAAGCAGTTTCTCATTCTTGGGCAAGCAGAGGATGGGGAACTTGAATCAAACCAGTTTTTAGCTTCCAGTGTCTTGTCTCTCCCTCTGGGAATGGTAAGGTCAAGACAGTGCTCAAAGAAGGCATCCTGAAATTGGATGGGACAAACATGACTATGGGGATTAAAACAATGCAAAACCAATGCAAAAAGGGAAAGGGTGATGGGAAGCAGAGATTTTGCTCTTCTCTTCCACTCGCTCCTGCCTCCTGGTCTCGTTCTGCTGTGTGCCTTGCTATTCTATACAGCTTCCTCCAAGGAAAACAACCCAAAACCTGAGGCCAAAATTAACAACAAGCCTGATACTGGACATAAACAGCTAACTGTGTTTGAGGGAAGCTCCTCCTGCTGCTGTAGCACCGAAGGGCTCGTGGCACCAGAGCTGCTCATGGCACCTTCCAACCAGCCTGGGCAGAAGGTGGGAAGAAGACAAGTATGAAGATGAGGACAAGGATGAGGACAAGGACAAGGAAAGATGAGGGTGAGGGTGAGAGTGAGGGTGAGGGTGAGGATAAAGATGAGGATGAGGATGAGAATGAGGGTGAGGATGAGGATGAGGACCACTTCCAGGAAGCAGCATGGGGCACATCAGTGGGGGCAGAGCAAGTTTGCTTCCCAGTCCCTGGGCCCTGACACCCAGCAGCCCATTTTTGCAACGTGTCCACCATCTCCTTGGTGGCTGTGCTTGGTGTCTGCTAGGCAACAGACTTGAAAAGTGCTAAGGTCTGTTCTAACCTGAAAAGCTCCAAGAGTCACCTGGTTCCGAAATCAATGGGGACTTTTTTCCTCCTCTTAGTGGTAACCATCTCAACATTTCACTCTGTGACAGCACGAACGAGTTGAGGTTAGGGAGATGTGGTTTTAGTGGGAAGCATTGCGCCACTGAATCATTTTTGCTTTTCAAACATTTTAGTGCGTCTGCTCCAGTGTCCAGAAACCCTGATGAAGAATGAGATATAAGGGAGGGAAGGGGAGAAAAGGAGATGAATTTACTGTCTCAGAAACAGATTTGTCTGGGCCATACAGTGGCATCCTGACACAATGTGTTTCTACATCCTCCCCCTTGCTATAATTAATTTTTAATCATTCAAGCAAGTTCCCACATATCCTGCAAATCTCTTTTCACAAATTTTGCTTTTAATGAAACCCTCACTCGCTTTCAAAAGAAAGTTGGTTTAGGGCGTGTCGGAGTTTGTTCATAATGCATTTTGTTCACAGTAAACAGCATTTCCTTTCATTCCCATCCAGGGATGGTATTCAGACATCTGCACTCCACAGAGTGTAGTGACTCTGGATTTACTGCTGAGATGCAATGAAATCACTGCCTAAGTTTGCTTTTATCCCAGTGGTGCAGGTTTTAGCCCTTTAAATGCATTAACTCCTTCTCCTTCTGAATTGCATTATCCTTCCAGTCTCTGTCCCAGTAAGTAAACTGAGAACTGCAGCCAATAAGTGATTTTATTTAAACAGGCATATTGCAAAAGCACTCCATCATGTCAGCACCAGCACCATTTTCTCTCTTTCTGGATGGCTCTGCTGTCAGGTAATGAGGGCAATACTCATTCCCCTGTCGTGGCTGTGTCCTGCACCCCGGAGACTCGTCACCTGCCTCAAATCAGTCCATCTAGCCCCATCTCAGCTTGGCTGCAGAAACCCACAAAAAATATTTTTCTTGTCATTACTTCTTGGCATGGGCTGCCGTATTTATTTCAGGCCAGGATAGTGAAGTGAAGCACTGCAAAATCCAAATCCCAAATTCTCCTTTCCAGAAATGAACCACATCAAAAACTCTGGAGGCAGAGACAGTCTCATAGATGATACTTTTTCTTGTACAACACCAAAAGATTTAATTAGTATTAAAGACAAACCCAAACTTTGCTGCAAAGCTAAACCAGAACTCCCTGGTTCCATATTTTGCTGGAGCTCTAGCCTTGTTTTTATTTTAATTTAGAAAAAAAATATAAACCCACATTTCCCAGCCGTGATCACATTTCATGGCTGTAGACCATGCCTGTGAAATATTAACTTTTCCCTCTCCTTCATTCTGTGCATGTTTCATACCCATTTCTACTGGTAGCTTGGACTTTCCTTTGAAAACCTCTCTGGAGGGCTTGGATCACCTGGGAGAGGGGTTGTAGTGGCAGTCCTACCACTCAGAGGGACTGCAATGGCCATTACTCTTCCCCACGTAAGTAGTTAAAATGGTGCAAGGCTTAACTTCAGCACGGGGCTCAGCAGAAGGATTGTGAGGATGATGCTGGTATTAGTCACATGCCCAGCACTTCTCATCTGCACATCTCAGCTTCTCGGCAAGGGCAGATAAGCATGGTTATCTCCAGCGTGCAGAGTGAGCAAATTAAGAGAGAAAGTTCAAGACTGCTTTCTCCTAAGGGCATCGGACACCCAGATGGGTTCACCCCTAGCAGGGCGAGCTCTCTAATTTAAGATGCACTGCGACCATGCGATGACATCCACACAGGCCATATGAGCCTGTTTCAGGAGGACCACATCGACCCCCACCTGAAGAAAACCTCAGCACGTCCCTCTGGTTGCAACCGTGCCATGGGGATGGCTGGCTCCAGGTTTTCCTGCAAGACTTTCTCTCCCTGTTCCTATCTAGGCTGCTCCAGCAGAGCTCTCCCAGCCTGCAGACCTGCAGCTGGTGGTTGCATCTCCCCCAGCACTGCTCTCATTGACAAATCTGGTGTCCCAGCCCCCAGCCAAACTGCTCCAACCCCTGAGGATGAAGGTTGGAGAGCACCTGGGACAACACCTCGCTGCAAGGACAGAAATGTCTCCTGGAGATGCATGCAAAATCCTGCTTCCTGGGGTGGTTTTCAAGATTTCGTTCATTTTCACAGAGTGATTGATCAAACAAGAAAATAAATACATAAAAAGGGATGGTTTTCCTGTGAAATAAACCCACCCAGATGAGGCTTCAATGGAAGAGGAGGGTTTCACAGAGGCACAGGGGCCTTCTGGCTACCAACCAACAGCAAAGCCATGAGTAAAACCATCACCTCCTCACCTCCCAGCTACTCTACCCCCAAGCCACAGGCCACATTTCTTTTCCTCTTGCACAAAAATCTGTGCCAGCACAGCCTCACGACAGCTGATGGAAGCCATTGGCAGGGCCAGGAGCTGCAAGGGGAAGATGAAAAGTTGTCTTATCTGCATGGGGCAATTGAGTGGGAGCAGAGCAAGGCCTGGTCAGACTGCTTTATCCACACAGGAGAGGCTTCAACCCTCATCCAGGCCGTGGGATGGAGAGGCATCAGTCACTGCATCAGCATTTCTCACTGGTATTTCTCATATCCGTGCTGATGCACTCCCCAGCACCCACAGAGACCCATGTAGCTCTGAACACACCCAGGAGCTGACTACATTTCTGACAACTTCTTCCTCCATGTCCCTCTTCTCTTTCTTTGTTGTTCCTCGTCTCCAACGTGGCTCTTTCCAACTCAGACTACTACTTTTGTCCTCCTCTCCTTGCCTCTCCGAGGACATGTGGAGCCTACAGTGCTGGGAATGAAGCTTGTTACCCCCACCCACACCCAGCAGAAGGGGGTTCTGCATTTGGAAACGTGCAGACTGGTTCCAGGGTGGAAGAAGACACACAAATATGTGAAAGACCTGCAGAGGCTGTTCCTGCAAGCAGAAGTGTGGGCTGTTTGAATTTTTATGTACCATTGCTCAGATGCTAATCTTCTCCAGTAGTTCGTGATATCCTTTTTTGCTCCTTCCAATTTTCTCTCCAATATCACATTTCTGTCCATTTCTGTTCTCTGCTCCCTGCTCTGCTCGCCTGTCCTGCATACCGGGGTGTTTATTTTCCTACCTCCTCCTGCTATACCACTTCCAGTGTGGTCTTTCCCCTGCTAGCAAGAGCATGCAGAAGGGAGAGCAGCTAGGAGCAATGTGAGCTGTACACCAGGGCTGAGAGGCAGGACCAAAACAGTCCTGAGCTATCATCTCTTCCCCATGCTCCAAAATGGTGTTTGCTGCCTGCTTCTCTGGAAGTCTGGAGTCTGGAGTGGGAGCTACATCCCCACTGGAGACACAGCCTCAGGGTTCACCCAGAAATGAGTTACCCGAATCCACTTGCTCTATGTAAAATGCCTGTCTCAGAGATGTTATCTCTGGCATGATAAAAGGAACTGAAACAGGAGGGAGCTGACGTGTGCATTAGGCTATGTGTGGTGGGAGAGCTGCAGATGAGAGCTGCCCTGCTGGGACCATCCTGATGGTGCATCAGAGCTGCTGAGATCCTTGTGTGAGGGCTAAGTTCCTTACCCATCCCTCATCTTCTCCCTCAGCCCTGTTCTGGGAGTGGTCCAGCCCCTTGCCCCTCCATAATCTGTCCTCAGTTTACTGCTTTTCCACCTCTCATCCCAGGCTCTGGGCTCAGACACTGGGCATATCTGTTTCCCTCAGCCCTTCTCTAGTCCAAGACCTCCCACATCCTTTTTCTCTAATGCAGCCCATAGCAAGATCTGCAATATGGTCACAGCTCTGTGCTCCTTGCCAGAAACTTTTGCCAGAAATGAAGAAAAAAAAAAAAAGTCATGATGTTTGATAAATGTAATTTATTTAAAACCCTGAGAAGCTTGACTGAAATATTTCCACCATCTCTTCCAGCCTCCTTCTGGAAGCCTCTTTCTCCTCTCTTTTTGGACTGCGTTGTTGGCCATAAGCAAGGAAAAGAGATGCTTCCTTTGCCCCCTAGGGAGGGTATCCGAGCATGGCCACCCAGATGTATGCTCCTGTGCTCCTTAAGCTGGGGCACCATGCCCCTGAGCCCCATTCTTCTTCCACTGGGAACTTTGAAGCCACCAACCAACAACCTGAGAGCCCCATGAAGGTGGGGGGAGGCTGAGAAAGGAGCCCCAGAGGTGACCTCTGGCGTGGCCCAGCTCCAGCACGGTGGCCAAGTCCTTGCTGCTGGAGCACAGCCGGAGCTTTGCATCTGAGACCACAGCAGGTCGTATCTGCAATCAGATTTAAAAGCAAACCCTTAGCCTCTCTTGCCCTGGAGGCAATTCTGCCTTGGTGGGCTGCTTCCAGGCCCTGCTGTAGGTGCAGGCTCTCAGCTGGTCCTGCAGACAAGTGGGCCTTGGAGTCCTGGGAGGGAAGGAGTCTGGGCTGCTCCTCTCCCTGGCCCCACACAGCCTGCAGAATCTGCAGTGCCTTTACTGCACCACACTCAGGTCAACGTCTGAGCCTTTAGCAAGCAATCGGTCCCAGGCAAGCTCTGGTGTAAGCCTCTAAGCACAAAACATCAGGAGCACTGTTGGGACACTTGTAACTGGTCTGTGTGGCCCCATGCTCACTAAAACAGGTCTCTGGTCACAGCAACATTTTTTTAATATTATTATTATTTTTTACTGGGGTGCATGGTGCAGGCAGCAGGAGGTCCCATGGAGGTGCAGATCAGGACAGGTTTCAGCAGACCACTCTGTCGACGGGGTCTTTTGAACCCAGGCTCTTGCTGCGCTTGATGGAAATCAAATTCCCAACAGCTCCATAAACACGTCACCAATGGGAGGCCTTTAGAGCAAGCGTATTGCAGTTTCCTGACATTTTCGTTCCTCTATCTTGACATTTCTGAAGGGCATAAGAAGCCTAAAAAAAGAAACAGCCGCTCCCAGGGCACCATATGTTTTCAATTCCGTCCTGCGCTGGTGTAATAGATGGTCTTTTTATAAATATGCAGCAGTTTTCCAGATGAGCCTCCCCCTCCCCCTCCGAGTGACCTGACACAACAGCGCGGAGCAGCGATGGCTGGGAACGAGCAGGAGAAGGAGCACACGCGGGACGAGCCCTGGGAGCTTTCAGGCACGGATTTAGAAGGTGCTGATGTACTACATTAATATTCAAGTTACCAACCCGGGCCCTGGTGCTGCAAATATTTAAAGAAAAACCACTTGACTCAGGCGAGCGATTGCTTGACAGAAGTTTCCAGCCTCCATACACTGTTCCCCCCCACTCCTCCATCCCTCCTGCTGCTTTTTCTTAGGCGCTCTTCTGATTTCTTAAAATCCTCCTGTAGCTGATCGTCTCTGCACAAGACAGCATGTGGGTTGAGCAATTGCTCTCAGCAACTGTTATTTATCAGGAGATTTTCATATGGTTCTCTCTTCAAGGGACTGAGGCTCTTGTGAGACTTTGTTCTTCTTTTAAACGGCCAAACAATCCCTAATAGAATTAATATAATATAATAAAATATAATGTAATATAACATAATATGATAAAATGCCCTCACTGGTTAGAAAGAGTGCGGTCTGTAGAGCAGTGCAGCTGCAGCAGGCTGGGAGCTGTTCTGGCACTGAAGAGGTTACTGGTTCCTGTCTATCATCTGGCTGTTCTGGGCATTGTTATAATGACGAGTGCCTTACACATCCCTGTTTTCAGTTATTTATACGATAGTCCCAGTTTAACTGTTTGGATTACATCTTTCTGCTCTGGGCTGATTTCCACGTGTGGAGGGGCTAATTTCAGCCAGAGTGGCTGATGGAAGAAAAAGGCATTTCTGGTGGCTCTTTTCTTGGGGAAAAAAAAAAAGAAAAAAGAAAACAAACAAACAAACAAACACACACACAAAGTAATAATAATAATAATAAAAAAGCAGATCATACTCATGTTTTGGAGCAGAGACCTAACATTTCTTGGTGGGAATGACCTGCGTATCAGGATGTGCTCTTGGCCTCGTGCATGGAAATCCACCCTCACCGAGTTGGACAAATTGTGTCTTTCGAATTGCAGCCCATGCAGGGAAGTGCTGGAGCTGCGCTGAGCAAAATTCCTGTGCGGTTTCTTGGTGCTGGCCATGCCACAGCCTCCTGCAGAAACCAGCAGGGCCAGCCCTGGTCTCCAGCCCTGGAAGAGGCAGGAGAAATTTTACTCCAACGTGCAGGGCAAGGAGTCAGATGGAGCAATGGGAAGGCTGAGAAAACACAGGAACGCAGCCTTTAATTTGATGGAGCTCTGCCCTGTGGAAAGCTACAAAATCACAGCAGGTTTTCCCTTTCCAGGAGATTCTGGAGGATATCAGCTATGTCACCATCTGTAATTCCTTGATTGTGGCAGCCTGCACCAGGGCATGTATTTTGTGCAGCTGGAAACCTCATCCACGCAAAATAAGCCAGTGGGCACCTCAGTATTTTCTCTTACATCCTCACCAGCCTTAAGCTCTCAGTTGTGCAGCAGAATTCCCATTATTATATCTGTAAGCAAACGGGCTGAGGGGTTAGTGGAATAAGAGATGGAAAAGAAAAAATAAATTACAAGGGTCCTAAGTATTTTGGCAACAACACTATGAAAAAGTCCCCAGAATTCTGCCAGCCCAGCCTCCAGACCAACTTTTTAGGTTGCCCTGCACATGAGGAAAGACTTGGTTACTGCAGGGGTCTCTGAGGCTTGGTGCTGATAAGTGGGCATTCCTGGTGCCCAGGTCATCTTACCCTCATGCAGTGTCCTCTGACTCTGAAAATGCAGGTTTCTCTTCAAAAAAATCTGTCAGTAACAGCTTTTTTTTTTTTTTTTTTTTTTTTTTTTTAACTAACTCAGCAATTCCGACACCAATGTTCCCAAGGCCAAAAAGCTAACTTGTTTGGAAGACTTGTCAAATACTTCTGGAATTTGACCAAAAGTAGAGATGGAGAAGAGGGAAAAGCAAAGGGAAGGGCAAGAGCAATGGCAAAGGGAAGGAAGAACTGTGCAAGTGAAATATCTGAGATGCAGAGGTTCAGCGGGAGGAAGCAGAGGAGCAAGATGAAGATGAGCCACATACAACAGCATGGCCATGAGTGCACCTCTGGAGTGCAGAACTTGGACACATAGTGTTCATTACATCTCGAGATCAGAAGAGACCACTTGCTGACATATCATGTCTTACTTCAAATTCAGATTTACCCCCCCTGAAACTTCCAGCCATTGGATCTGCAAATGCCTGTGCCTATGAGGGTATGAAACCTCTCTGTTAGAAAATTTCTGGTTTTTATAGAATCATAGAATCATAATGGTCAGAAAAGACCTCCAAGATCATCTTATGAACAATCACTTAAGTCTCTCCTTGTACGTCGGGTGAATAGATTGACACCTTTGAAACACACTGTAAGGCATGTTTTCCAGTCCTCTGATCACACTGTGGTCCTTTGAGTTGTTTCCAACTTTTAATGTTGCAAGACAAAAGGACCTGACATACTATTCCTGGAATAGTATATTTTGAGACTTCATATTTTAAGTGTTAAGTTCAGTTTTTATCATTTTAATATGTGTCTTAAGGGTTTTCTATCACTCTAGCTTATTTGTTAAGAAGTGTATGGTAAATCAAGTAGTTATGGAAGTATATACTGCATTTGTGCAGTTACCCTTATCAATCACCTTTGGAAATTCATAAAAATATCACATTGGGTACACCAGGCCCATTTGTCATAAATAATTGCTTGACATTGATTATGTTAACCATCTTTAATTCCTCATAATAAAGATGTATAGCAGTAGTCGTTCAAAGTCCTTGAGCCAAAGTCAGACCCACTGACTCAATCTTAAGCAGCTCATTCCATTTACCCTTTTCAGAGTTAAATAAAGAGAAATTGAATATTTCAGAAATTTTATCACCCTTAAGACCTCATAATAATAATAATAATAATAAAGCCTTTGCTATAATAGAAAACAAAGCAGCAGAATATTATTTGTCCAACATAATTCTGGGTGAGTTAATTTTTGACTAAGTTGTTATCTAAACAAACACGTTTCTAAAACATTGTTAAAACCTAATATGCATTAGCCTTTCAGTTTAGTGACAGTGTTTCCATACTTATCAGTGTATTTTTTTTTACCTATTTAAACACTTTTCTGACTTTATTTATTTATTTATTTATTTATTTAGTCATTCAGGTGAAAACTACGTATCCTTAAAGAAATTTAAGAAATGTAAGTAACTTGGACTGTACAGAGGAAGTTCTCAAAGGAACAAGCAACTGCGACGGACAGACAGAGCTGGCACAACCAAACAGCAATCCACAAAAGCAAGGAAGGAGAACATCTTTCAAACAGGGGAGCATGCCAGTTAAAACAACCCTCCATCGACGTCTGTCTTACACAATCGGTACTTCTGCAACCAGTAACTTCAGCTTTCCTTGGTCTTGGCACTGTGAGGAGGAAATACCTCCACGAGGATGAGCCTTGCTTGGACAATGAATCCAATATGTTGGACTAACGTATGCTTGTTTTCCAGCACCAGTTGTTGCACGCTGCCTCCCCCCTTCCAACTTGAACTTTCACCCTTTGAAGCCTCATTTACAACCCTCTACGTGGTCTCCTCTGCTTTTTAGGTGCTCATCTTCCAACGTAACTCAACACCATAAGAATAACTCTTCGAATAAGTCAAAACCCAGAAAACCTTTGACTTGTCCAGACTATGTGTAGGACAGCTGTGTGAATACAAAAATGGCTCGTGTAGATATTTTGCAACTTTAGTTGAAGTTTGCTCCAGCATCACAGGCAAGCAAACTTTTTGCTGACGTAACCTATGACATCTTTACAAAAATGGGTCTTGCAATATCAGTGTCAGCTTCCCTTTGGGAAAGGAACTTTCCACTTGGCACTGAACTGTAGGGTTCACTCATTTCTCTTACAGAAGTTCGCAGACACATCTTGTGCTAGGTATAAACTCTGGAGAGTTTACATTTTAAGCTTGGAGAGGTGGGAAAGGCAAAAAAAAACACACACACAGGTGAAGCAGATTTCCCCAGCACATTCAGCATGTCAGGATGGAGCTGCCAGAAATCCACATCATTTATCATCATTTGGGAGTTACAAGGGATCCTCTGAGTCCCTCTGGACTGTGGGAGGAGGCTCATAGATGCAATCTACCAAATTTAACTAGTCCTAAGCTGCACGTCAGCTATTAAGTGACCTTGTTTCAAGAATAATGCATGCCCTACGATCGGGACAGAGTTCCCAGGCCTGTTCCTGTGTCAAGTGGCAAGAGCGGTGGCTGGAGCCGCCACATTTCTTATTTCCTTCACTGGCAAGGAGCAGTTGGTTGTGCAGCAGTCACCGCTAATAAATCTCACGGCGTTTCTCTTGTCACCAGCAGCACACAGACATCCTCACAAACACACACATTTCTAATATCTGAGCCTGGGTAGCATTTATTAGCAAGTGCTGATGTGTTAAGCACCACACCTCCTTCTTGGGTCTATGCGCAATTTTTTCCCTCTCTTATCCCACGAAGAACCAGGACACAACCAATCTCGGATCCCTTTTCTCTGCTAATGCCTCCAGGCAGAAGCTTTTACGCCTGCAAAACGAGAAGCATCAGCACAAAACTGCCCGGGATTAGGCCCTTTGCCTTTTATGGCAAAACAAACAGGTCTTCTCAGGGTCATATTCAAAACGACTGCGATTAAAAAAAAAAAAAAAAAACAAAACGCTGGGGGAAAGTTTTGGCTGCCCGCCAGTAGCTGTTCACATGTCTTTGTTCCTGCTGATGAAAACCATACCGACTGCAGGGCTGACGTCCTCGCCGGCCGGCACATGGAAGCCCTGCAGCCAGCGGCGCGGGGCACATTTCGCACGCAGCTCCTCACCGCCGCCAGCTCGGCACTGCCTGGCTTTGCCACCACAGATGGGACACCAAAGCCATCCCCCTCTCACAGCTGCTCCATTTTCCCTCACCAGATTTACCCCAGGTCCCCCAAAACTTGAAGGTCCAGCTTTGATTCCTTATGCATTGGTGGGATATGCTGATGTAGCCTTTATTCAGTGCGATGTAATTAACAGATGTGTGGGGCTTAAAAATTGTTATTAAGGTGCTCTGCCAGCTTGCAGTTTGTTCCTTCAGACTGAAAGAGCCTGCCCCTTTGCTTTGTGTAGCTCTTTTTGATCTTCTCGCTGTGACTCTGATAATGGTCTCTCCTCCCCTTGGGAAGAAAAATCCTTTCATCCTCTTTTTTTTCCCTCTGGGTGTTCAGCTCTGTCCTCTGCCTTCAGAGGGGCGAGGGGGGATAAAGCTAAAAGATCCCTCCAAAAATAGTTCTGATGATCAGGGCTCTTCTTGCCCTCAGAGGGCCTGTGTGTTGTCTCCTACCTAGCTCTGGTGTGGCTGCTGCACCATGACAGGGACGGGCAGAGCTCAGGGAAGCTGATGCTGAAGTCCAGCTTAGAGAGAAGGACACCCCTACCCTGTGCCCCTGAGAAGTCAGTAAGGAATTGTACCAGCAGCCAGGAAAGAGCCGCATTCAAAGGTCCCTCTGACATGGGATGGATGCAAGGTGCCCACTCTTTGGGGTGAATTTAGTCCCAACTGCTCACATTCATTGGAAATGTGTAAGCAAGATTAAGCAGCTTTTCTCAGCAGCAGCTCTGTAGATCCAGAGAAAAGTGCTTTCTGCCGTGCGAGCAGTTTTAGGCAAGCCTGGTGTTGGTGCGGAAGCCGAAAGCTGCCACGGCGCTTCAGAACCTGGGTCTGCACACGAGGAGGTGAATGCCTGGGCGTTTTTTGGTTTCAGCTTCCAGCCACAACGTGTGGGAAGCAGAGCTCACATCTGCGAGCGTCGTGGGGAAACCGCTCCGTGCCGCGTAAGCTACAGCGAGAAAGTGGTGTGCTGGAAGCTTGGTGCGATCACACGGAAACACAGCGTTGTGCCACTCAGACTGCGAGTGAGCTGAAATAATTAAAAGTTTGAACAAAGTGCTTTCCAGCTCCCTTCTGCTCTTTTCCCTCAGGTATTCGAGGCATTGCTTCATCCTAACAAGGGAAACCAGGCTTAATTTGAGCCTGGATTCAAATCACCTGAGCCCCGATCGAAAAGTAAATGCAAAGTCAAATCAATTTCATGTAAATCTGAGTACAGACAGCTACTGGGAATTACAGCCACTGCCAGCAATTATCACAGTTGTGATGGCTGTTTCCAGAGACACTTTATATTTTGTTTTCACGGGCTGCACTTCACAGCACAAGTCACAAATTACCTTTTGAAACGCTCTTAACTCGCTCAAAAAATTAGAGAACCGATCGATATCTCGGTAGCCTGGAATTTGCCAAATATCCTTCATTTACATCAAAAATATGTCTGCGTAAAAGGTGCCTCTGATTTAATTGAATTTTCAGAAGCATCCTAGGGACTTCCTCTCGCTTTCTCTGGATAACACAGCTCCGTAGTCGTCTTGGTTCTGTCTTTCACTTCTGCAGTCACTGCCCCTCTTCTGGGGGATCAGGACTGAGGCAAAAACCCTTCCTGTGCTGATGACTCGACTTCACTTGCTGCCTTGTGGCTCGCTGGAAGGTTGCTTACCAGCCATTTCACATAAACCACCTGTGAAATCCATCTTAGCCCTCCCGTCTTCCTCTTTGACTTCCCTTCAGAGAAGGATTTCTAACTAGAGAGACCCATCAAGGAATCCACAATGTGATGCTGGAGGAGAAAAGGCAAACCTTGCTTATGGCGTGCTCAGTGCCACGGAAGGGATGTCCAGCCCAGCCAGGTGGACACCCCTTCAGACAGCCTCACAGCTGCAGGAGAGCTGCCACACCTTGCCGTGTCTCAGAGGGCTTTCTCCTCCCCTGTGGACTGATCCTGCACCAAGGATATGAGGCTGGGGCTGGGTTTGATCGCTCCTGAGCAAGGGAGGCAGGAAATGCTCATTTTCCCAAACCTACCCCATAGGACTGGGACCGCGGATGCCAGGTGGGACAGGGATCGGGGAGCAGCAGGTTCGGAGGGCTCTGAGCAGCTCGGAGCCGGCTACCTGCCTTGCATTAAATTTCCATTTGCATGTCAATGAGGATACTTTGCACAGAAGCCAGAATGTTTAATGTGACTTTTCAGGCTGAGGAAAAGCGACCTGCGAGCAGGGTGACCCGTCCCATGCCAGGAGCAGCAAGCAGCCCAGCCGAGGAGCCTGCTAGCAGCACCGGGGCTCTGTCTGTTTGTGCGTCATTTGGCAAGCAAAAGACGAATACCCAAGGCTGACTATGAGCCTTTTGCAATAATGAAGATCAGGTTAAAGAGTCTGTGGTCCAGGAAACAGCTTGATGTGCCAGATCATGTATTCATGCTGCATATTTCAACCAGCTCTAAGTGCAATCGTGCATTTGCCATTCTAAATATATATTTTTTTCTAGCGAGTGGCAATAGAGAAATGCTAACAGCTTGCTTGGGAGGGGGCTGTGCTTTGGTTTACAGAGGAGTTGCAGCTACAGACAAGTGTTTACATCTAGCTACATTATTCACGTACGTTTGTGAGATAGATAGGCATCGCTGTAACAAACGGCACCCTGAGCTTTCTTAACTGGGGCCACTGTCTTGAAAATAACAGCTTGTGATTTTATTCAAATTACTTACTGCAGCAGCACAAGATTTGGCCCAAGCTGCTTATGGATTGGGGCAGATCCAGGACTGCAGAGGTCAGGCAGAGTTCAAGTTCATACATAATGTATGGTGTGTTTTAATAAGGCTCCTTTCATACTTCAGTTCGCCTGCCTGGCTTTGCATGGAGCTGTAAAGCCACAGGCAGCGCGGTTTAAAATTAAAAAAGGCCCAGCTAAAACCCTCGCCCTCCGCACTTTTGGAGTCACATCCATTTTCCAGGTCACTTCGTCAAGCCCCGTCACACCCCGCCTGCCCTCCGAGCCAATTACCCGCCCCTTTGTTTTAGCTCCTCCGTGTGCTCGCAGCGTGTCAGCCGTGGGAAATTCCTGCCTCTGCTGGGAAGCTGCCGATGGTGGGGCGAAAGCATTTTTACATAGATTAGGCCTTTACAGGCGGTTGCTAATACCCGGTAATGCGGACGGACACTTTCTGCTGTACGTCGCCCTGCTCTCTTTCCCAGCTCTCAAGGAATGCGGCGTCACGAGAGCCAGTTCTGCAAGATGCTGAGCCCTTGGCTTCCATCCAGCAAAAACTTATATATAGGGACGGTCCCATTGACTTCAGCTGGTTGGAATGAACCCTCAGGCCCAGATCCTCAAAGGCATCTAGGCAACTGGCTCCCAAGGTCTGGACTTGGGGTCTGTTTGCATGTGTGATATATTTGGTGCTTATGACAGGGACATCGGACAGCGCTTCCAGCGTGCTGCTCTTTGGAGGTACTCCTTTCCTGAGAGGTATGGTTTCACAGTTTTCATAGCTTTAATAGCCAGAATTGAGGACTGCAGAACTGGATGTGCCTTCTTGATCATAGAAGTGTGTCCTAAAATCCTGTTTGTGAATGTATCAAATAATGAATGGAGGGTTAGTCGGTGCTCCAGTAAAAGATGCAGCTTTACAACCCTACCCATGAACAAGTTAGCTGGTGTGCCCCTGTTTTTTGAAGCAAAGAAGTGAGTGCTGGAGTGGCTGTATAGCCCACTAAAGGTCAGGAGTTATGCTAGGAAGGGAAGAATTAGATTTCTTGAGCCCTGGGACTGCACAGCTCCTCCTGAGTATGAGGAGGGGGGATGAGCTGATGATGGGGGATGAGCTGATGGATGGCAGCGTGGTTGGTCCCAGGGGTGCAGTCTCATGAAGTCTGAGCAGTAGCACTTTTCTGCAGTAATTGAATCTTAGTTTGAAGGTGGTGTGGGTTTTAAACTCCTGCATCCAGGTTCATGCCCTCATTTTGTTCTGAAATCATATTGAGGTGAGAGCTCCCCTTCTCTCCTTCCTTACTTTCACGTGAGGAAACCTGAGCTTTCAGGCTGCCACAGAGAAATGCACTACGGCCAGGCTCAGACCCCACAGCCAGGACTCCATGTGTCACAGCTCACAGCGTTTAAACACAGCCTTCCTCTGCCGTCAGCTCAGAAAGGGAGTACTGCAGAAGAGGGAGGACCCTACTGTGCTGTGCAAACACGGAGGCTGTGGCAGACAAGCACGTATTTGTTTCACGTCCTTAAGATGCAACCACATGCCAAATGCATGTAGTTACATCAAATATGCCAAATTTAAACACTTCACATTTCTTTAACACTGGTTGCACAACTCATTTTATCCCAGAGAATATCCCAGATTTATTGGCATAAGGAGATTCCAGCATGTAGCAATGGGTGCCCTGGACCAGTGCCAGAGACAGATTATGGACATGGTCCTAAAGTTGTTTGTGATACTTGGGGGGAGATTTGGCTGCACCTTCAGCCACTTCAAACCTCAACCAGATGGTTATTTTCAACCTTAATATCGAGGTTCCTGTTCTAGTTGCTGGAGATTCCTTCACCTAAGCAGAGGCATCTAAACCCATCTGAGATGCCCAAGGGCATCCCCACCTCACCTCTAGCTGCTGCTCCAAGGTTTCCCCAAGGTCCAGTGCTGCATCTGCCAGCCCAGACGGACCTACTTGTCCATGGTGGGCAATCTCATAGCTCACTCAGGCTTACATTGTGTTTGCTCTCCCTTCAGGTCCTCTCACTGCACACCCCCCCAAGTGAACGCTGAATTCACACCACACAACTTCTTCCATGGCTGCCAGCAAATGCATGTTGAGTCCGAACTGGGCATTGTAGGCAAAGATGCAGGGGAACAAAAAACAGAAATGGTTCTCCATCTTTGCACTTCTGACAACAAAGCCAGGAAGCCAAAACTTTAAGTCTTCACAAGGGAGCTCCATAGGCAATCCATCATGTGTGAGGGGGCTGCTTGAGACCCTTTTCTACCTGGAGGGTCTCATTAGTGCTGGACTGCTGGCTCCTTGGGAGGTCTCAGATGAAGATTGCAAAGGCAGGGACAAAGCATGTCCCTTGGTAGGTCACAACATGGAGGCTGGGAGGCACGCTGCCTCCAGGACAGGAGGAGGAGGAAGACACAGCTCTGCTCTTGCCCACCTTGCTGGAGCTTGTTCCCCTGCCTGCAGGGTCAGCTGGCAGAGGCACATTTCTCCTGTTGGACAGCTGCAGACATCTGCCAAGGTACCCCCTCAACCATCTCTCTGCTCAATCTCCCCCACTGGCCAGCCAAAGTTAATCATGAGCCTGGGGTATCCAGGGGCCAGCCACCAGCTGCTGGGAAGGGAGCAAAAAGGGCTCAAGACTTCTCTTGCCACTACATGCACAAGGCAAGGCCCTTACTGAGATGTCCCCTGTGCAAGCCCACAGTGACATTTTCAGTCTGGCCCCAGGGAAATGCAATCGAGCCCTAGCCAGGAGCTGCTGGCGGTGAGGTCCTCCCAAGACCTGGAAAGAGCTGGAGATGTCTGACCCAGTACATGAAGCCTGGCAGATAGGATTGCTGCCTACAGGGTCATCAGGAAAAAATCCTGGGAAGGAGAAAAAAGCTGTTTAAGCTAGAGATAATATTAAACCAGCAGCGAGATGAGGTGGTCAACCAACAGAGCAAGGAGAAGGGGTCACCAGTTGCTTTAAACCAGAATGTCCTCGGGGGGCTGTAGGCACTGTGTGATGTTGTGGCTGCAGAAAGGAGCCAGGCTCGCTGGCCCAGCAGACCACTTGCAGCCTCCACTTCTGGGGCTTTTGCACCAAGGAGGCAGTTCAGACACAGAACACACATCTTTAAAGTAAACTCCTCAGCTTACACAAGATAGCAGCTCCCCACTCGGAGCAGGGATGTAACCAGACCAAGAACTCGCACTGCTTGTCCTTGGAGCTGGAGATGTTTAACGCCCAACGTCCCAGAGCCAAAGCTCTCTTCTATGGGATCATACAATTGAGCAACACTTTTCCACTCCTATTTTCTCCTGTTGAAAGAGAAGTGTAGCCCAGATGTTAGCTGGCTTGATGCATCGTCAGGAAGATGTCTTTAGTCCCTGATGATGGTTCTGCAAATGCCCATGATGAATTTTCCTCACTCAGATGAGTCTTTCTAGCAGTGCATTGTGTATACAGAAGTTTTAACTACTTCCCTAAGCAAAAACTAGCTTCATTTAGGCTCCTGATTAAAAAGAAAATAATAAAATTAAACACTAAACATCAGCATTTCCTACCTTTATTTTCTTACTGCCCCCCTACCGCCCATTCCTGTGTTTGCCCATTCCTGGCAGCCTGGTGGAGAAGAGGGTGCGGGGCTGGGGGTGGAGAGATGAGGACACATTAACAATGACTTTCCGACATCTGTGGTGATCTGAGAGAGCTGAGACGACAACCTGAGATGCAGAAACTTCAGGCAATGCTGAGCTGGTGCTTCGTGGCTTTCATTTACAGAAGCAGCCCCAAATGAACACAATCAGCAAACAGGAAGGCGCAGACGCTGTAAGGAAGATTTGCTCTTGCAGCTTCTGAGTACTTAGAATTGCACAGAGTCTGCATCCTGTTTATTCACACTGTAAGCTTTAATCTGTCCCCTTTAATTTCCTTGCACATGTCTCAGAAATCAGCCCACTGCAAAATCTCCTGTGCAGGATGCTGGATGCAGAGCAAGTTGTGCTAATCACATCCAAAATCTGCAGCCCCGGATGGATTTTGGCTCTAGTCTCCTCCTTCAGACAGCCTGTAAGCACAACCTGGAGAGCTCCCACCCATGGCGAACACCACAATCCTTACCATGCCCTTTGTGTAACCCTCCCTGGAGGCACGAGGCACCAGCACAGCAGAAGGAAGAACTGAAATCATGAGGCAAGGATGTTATGAGGTTTTCTGCATGCTGATGCTTAAATGTTGGTGCACCCTCTGAAATCCCTTCCCATAAAATCATGCTTCTCGGAAGGGGTGCTTAATGCTGAAAAACAGCCTGATTGTTCCTGCCACCCTGGTGAAATCACTCAAGACATCTTCAGGACAGTGAGTTCTGTGCGAGGCTGTTCTTCTGTTCAGACTGCCAGCACCAGCAAGGGAAAACACTCAGTTTGGGTTCTGGTCAGACACTGCAGTGCACTGGGGTCACTTCTACGTCTTGGTGGGGAAGGCTTGGCCCTGCACAGAGCTGCTCCTGTTTATCCCCATATGCACATGCTCTGGTTCCAGGAGAAGTACCTCAGTGGGCCTACAAAGGAGCAAGGCTCTTCTCTCTGGAGTTTCTCTCTACACCACTACATTCAGTAAGTGTGACAAGAAAGCATCTGGATGCTCAGGCCAGCAGGCAGGGGATGGTTGTGCTACCGCAGTGGGCTCTTGGCCCTTGAAAGAGGCCAGCTGCTTGTCGGAGTGGTGACCAGAAGGATGAAAGGCTGAAATTGCCTGTGCACGGAGGGGCTGTGCATTAGCACGGGGTCTGGGACGCATGCTGGGACTGCTCGGTATGGACGGTCTCATCCCAACCTCTGCCCCCCTCTGTGCTGATGGAGGACTGGGTTCTTTGCCTCGGTCCATCGTAGCAGGCTCCCAGCTGCTTTTCTGATTTTCTTTCAAGGCTGGGCATCGGATACGATGAGATGCCAGCAGTGATGTGACCCAGCTCCCCAGCAAGGTCTAATTGCAGCATTACAGCCCTCCTGTGCCATTTTTCCAGGGCAATCCTCCCCCTGAAACATTCCCATGGAGCAGCAGCCTGAATTCCACCAGGGCTTCTTTCCTATTTTGAAAGCACGAGGCACTTTTTGGCACAGCTGCCTTGGTATGAGCTCCCAGGTGTTCCGAGGACTTGGGAGGATTTTGTAAGCCCCACTTATTCTTATGGTTTTCCTTGATGTTTTACAACTCTCTACAGACCCTTTGGTGACCTTCATGAGGGCTGTGAGTGACACTGCATGGGAAACACTTGCCAAGACCATGATGGGCCAGGCTCTGAATGGGACTGGTGAGAACTGGGGCATGCTGAACCCAATCCCTCCTGTGACTTACTTGTCTCTCTGCAGAAATCCCTTCAGGTAAGATTTTCAAAAACTCCTCTGTGATTCAAGGACACATCCCAGTGAAACAGAGGAAGCTCTGCTGCTGCATCTACTTTCAGGTTGGTGCAAATCCCACTCTTCCTGTCTTTAAGTGTCTGCCCTATGAACTGTGGGGTAACAATATGGCACTCCTGCTCCATGCCTGGATGAGGCCCCTAGAACCACTGGAGACTGTTGCATTATAAACAATGACATAAATAAATAAACAAATAAATAAAAGAATTATAGCCTCATGTCTGCTTTATTGTCTTATTCTGAATTTTCCTCTCTGATTCATCTGAAAAGAGCATCTTTCAGAGATGTTTACCCACAGTGTGTCATATTGATCAGTTCCTGCAATTAGATAATTTGCCCGGTGATATTCCCCGTTCTCCCTCCCCACCACCCTCCACCACCCAGTGGGTGTCCTTGGCCGGGGTGGATGGGAGTCTCTCAAGAAACACCTGGCTGCTCCTGAAGGCAGTGAAGTCATGCTGTAGGAGGTAATCTCCTTTCTGAGTCAGCTTTCATCTCGTGTCCCAGCCTGGTGCCAGAGAACATTACACATTCATTGAAGCTGCTGTATAAGAGGGTTGTTTTTTTTTTTCTGCTTGGATGAGATTTTTCAAGGTCACTTTGTGAAAGTGGAGCATCCACGTTGCTCCAAAGCTTGGTGGGAGTGGGGAACCAGGCCACCATGGACACCTTCAAATATCCAACCCATGACCAACGTGTGGGATGGATGCAAAGCATAAGGAAGATTTGACACTGCTGTTGTCCACTGAGTAGAGAAGAGACAAGCAGCACCTTCCCTATCAAGGCTCCTCCTGTCCCTGACTTTCCCATTATTATAACACACTCGTTGAGTCCTCAGTCTTGACTAGGTTGAGTCTTCCCCTTCCTCTGCTCCAAAGTGTTGCATTCAGACCCTGCTTTCCTCCATAGCACATCCAAATGTCTGTGTTGCCTCCAGCTGCCAAAGCCCAAGCCCAGTCAGGCTCCTGCCAGCTCATGCATTCATGCCTGCTGCCTCTTCCTTACTGGCCTTCCCGACGACCAAAGGTCTTTCTCAAATGTCTTTCAAAATCCACCTGTTGGCACTATTTTTCTGAGCCCCCTCATTTTTAGCCAAATAACCCCCATACCCCAATTTGTCAAAGCATCTTAAAAGCAAACAGAGAATCATGCTCAGTCCTTTGTTCTTCCCTTCCCACACTGCCGAGGATTTGAGTGCTAAAACTTGCAGAGTGGCATTGTAACATTATACCTGGAAATGTCACATTGACAGGGGAGGATTTTGAGTAATGATGCCCTAAGCAAAGCCAGTCCGGTTCTGCAGGGCCCTGAAAGATGATCTGGGTAGGAGAGCAGAGGGAGCAGCAGGAGGATATAACTGCCCTCTTCTGAAAGAGGCAAAGAAAAATTGGGAAACACTCAGCACATGCACAGAAAGAGTGTGAATCGCCAGTTTGCATCCCCCCAGAGTGCTGCCCATCCTCAGGGCCAATGTCCTTATCCCCAGTCCAACACCAGTGCTGGGGTTCAGAGGTTCAATCCCAGCCCAACAGCACAGAGTCGGCCCCTCCGCCCTGACCCATCTGCAAGGAGCAGCCCTGGAGGGGAGCTGCAAGATCAGAGCAGGAAAGGTGTGAATCTGGAGCACATCTAAAGTTCAGGTTTCGCAATGACTGAGGCAAAGGAATGCCTAATTTGATGGTCTTAATGAGGTGATGGATTCATCAATGTCCAGCTGAGGCATATCCCACATTAGAATAAAAGCCCTCTGTAGACTAATGACATAATTTACAATTTCTCTTTTGATTTGGCTTTTCATTCTTGAACATTTAATAACAGACAGGACACTGGGTTGGACAATATCTTCTAGGAAAGGACTAGAAATCCAAAAGAAGACTTGGACTCCACCTAGTCCCTATTTTTCCAAACACAAAGGTTAGCTGCAAGCTTTGGGTAGGATCTGCATTTGCTATCAGTTGGCACAGTTACATTTCCTTTATTTCATAGCATCAGAGGATGAGAGTCCTCGCTTAATAGACACAAAGTCTGTGTGTAGGATTATGGGGTGATCCTCCTACTACTAACAGGGACCAGCCAAACCCACTACAAAGCAGTGCCTCTCTCCAGCATACTTTTAGAAATGTAAGGACAAGGCAAACAAAAAATACGCCCCATAAAAGCTCAGCATTTTCTGCCATAAAACACAATCCTAGTACAATTTTTTTCATGGCCTCTCAGTGCTTAGCACCCCAAACCAGCATATTTACTTGGGGTTAGGAGATGAACCAGCTTTTCCTTCCCCTTTCTGATATCAAGGTCCTGGGCTTTTTGTAAACCTGCCTCCCTGATGAGAAGATGGAGCTATGGTGAAGCAATGGGCAGGCATTGTCTTCACAGCCTGATCAGAGCACTCTGAAGTTCAATAAACACTTTTAATTTTAAGTGATTGGCTTTGCATTCTGCCTTTGGCTCGGCTATTGTGTTGGTAAAGTAATTACTGTATTACCTCACCCCTGGCGCCCAGCCTTGTGTTATCATGCTGAGCAAGTCTTTGGGAACATCTTTAGTAGGCTAACTGTTTATAGCTTCGCTAGAGTCACCAGCTGAAGCAGTCCATGAAAGCTCATTTCTCTGCTCTGAGACCATCTTTTACTTCTGTGCTCTGCTGTAGGGCCAGAGATCTCTTATGAAGGCTTCTTTGGAGGGAGAGGGAAGGAGGCACGCACTGGCTAGAAACTGAAGAGGAAGATGTATGAGAGAGATATATGCAAAAGTCAAAGCAGCAGCCAGGTGCTCACAGGAAAATGCAAGCCATATAGTTACACTCTGGTCAGAAGGAAAGCAGCGCATACATATATTAAAGTCATTAAATCATTTTAATGATGTTTACTGCTTTTTAGCACACACTGTACAGGTTTGCAAAACTTGGCTTTCCTGACTTAGATCTCTCACTATCTCCTTTCTCAGAAACAGCTCTGCAACCTGCCTCCTTGCACTCACTCAAGGAACGCTGCCAAGCTGCCTGCTTGCTTTGCCCACTGCTCTCCTTAGAGACCACAGCGCTGGCTCCTGGCTTGGTACAGCATTTCAAGCACACCTTCAGTAGACGGCAGTGTCCCATGAGCCTGTCAGGAAGGATTTTGCAATGGAGAATAAGGCCTGGCTCTCAAACACTTCACATTCTACCAGAGTTTTCCTGCTCACTAGCAGTATAACATAGCAGTCATCTTTCGCTTAACCAGTGATGAGCTCATGCTGTCAGAAATAGACAGGCATCTGAAATCAGAACAAAACACAGACCGTTTGTAAATCAGAGCTGCATACTGACCACACGTGAAAGTGTGCTCCAGGCTCTTGACTGGCTGCCCAGTTCACAAGGATGGTATTTCAAGGTGTGGTTGTTAATCTAGAAATCTGTAAATGGCTGGAGTGATGGTCTCTCCCTCTGCCATCCTGCTACAACCTTGACAAACAAGGGTACGTGAGCAAGCACTACCTAGACACATGTGAATCCCAGGCAGATATCCCTAACAGTTGTGATGGCTTTATATATTTCTGCAAGTTATGATTGCAAATATATAAAAGATATATACAAGAAAATTGCATTTTATTGTACATCAGATAGCCAGAAACCCTGGTTGAGTCATCCCAAATTTACTGGCATATCCAGAATAAGTCCATGACTATCAATACTTGAAAGTAAGTTGGTCATTTCCTTATCATTCACGTCTTTCTAACCTTATTACCAGTGATAACAGGATTTGCCTGACAATTGTCTTAGGGTTTTGTAATAATAAGATATTGCATAGGACTTAAAAAATAAAAAGTTGGATCCTAATCTCAGACGGGCAGGTGAACTTCTCCCTGAGCTTTGCTTTGACATGCACCATACAGTGCAATTTGCAGTCTTGCCCTAGCACCCTTTCTGCAACTAAATCAGCCTATAGTTTTTTTTTTTTTTTTCACTGAATCACAGTAAAAAATTTAAGTTGGAAGAGACCCCTGGAGATCTTGTGTCCCCGCATTCTGCCTGAAGCAGGGATAGCTTCACTTTG
Organism: Oxyura jamaicensis; assembly: GCF_011077185.1. Classification (NCBI taxonomy): domain Eukaryota; kingdom Metazoa; phylum Chordata; class Aves; order Anseriformes; family Anatidae; genus Oxyura; species Oxyura jamaicensis. Next base: position 193,308,441 of record NC_048893.1, on the reverse strand, counting down.
AGATAAGAGTTTGGGCTGTACTGTGCTCATGGGACAATTGCTGAGATGTTTCATGTGGACTCCAAGGAAGAGACCACCAGTGTTTAAGAAGAATCCAGGGAGAAACAAAACATTATATTGAGTTCCCTGGTCAGCCAGGAGACAGGCTGATGGGGAAGAAGACTTGGGTTGGGGCTAGGACTCTGTTCATATGTCATGCATAACACATTCGAGGTGGTCAGTGGCAGCACTAAAACTTCAGGCATTCAGGTGATGGCCAGATGAGGTAGGTACCTGCACCCCAATCTGTGGATGAAAGCCTGCCTTTATAGGAGAGGTGTTCCAGCCCTCTGATCATCTTCGTGGCTCTCCTGTGGACCTGCTCCAACAGTTCCATGTCTTTCTTGTGCTGTGTGTCCCAGAGCTGAGTGCAGCACTCCAGGTGGGGGTATCATGAGAGCAGAGTAGAGGGGGGCAATCATCTCCCTTGACCTGCTGGCCACGATGATTTTTAAATCTCACCTTTCTCTTGTGTGTCTCTGGAATATGGTAGGCTGTGTGTAGATAATAGGGGGTATTTTCAGGACATTACAGTAAATAAAGCCACATGAAACTTATCCTGCCATCACAACCTAGTAGGTAAGCGGTAAAGGTTTATGTGAGAGCTAATAGGGCAACTGTTGAGCAAGTGCTGAAATATGCTGACAGATATAGGGAATTTATCTAAAACATCTGTCATCTGGACGAAAGCATCTCCATCCTAGGGCAAGCTGGGTCACCCTTCATGTTATACTAACTTTTAATGAGCTGTTACTGATTGTTTTCTGCTTGTTTGTTTGTTTGTGTTTGTTGTGGTTGTTGTTTTTACCTACAGTAATGGCTTGCATCTATCTACAGTACTATCTATAATACATGTAACTCATTTGACATATCCATAGTATGTTTATAACAGACATTAATCATCAGATAAGGTTATATATATACTACTTGTGCAGAAAGATGGCAAACTCTTCAACCGAACACAGCCTCACTTGGAGTATCATGATGAGTTTATGTTATATTCACGCTTCTCATGTGTTTTTTTCCATATTAAGGATCAGGTTTTCAGTGTTTCTGTCCTCATGAGACAGAAAAAGAGACTAATGTTTTGCAGGTTTTAAAGACTATATAAAGAGTCACCTTGGTTTCTATGCAGATGCTGTATCCCATTATTCCTGAGTCTGTTTTGAATTACCTTTCTTGTGCTGTAGGAATGATCTCACACAAAGGAAACCAGGCTTTTACAAAATGGCTATGCAGTGAAATACAGGTGCATTTATTGATAATGTTGTTGTAGCCTTGATAGTTTAAGGACATAGACAATACAAACCTTATAGGCAGAAGGAGCATGTTTTGTTAGGTCAGCTTCCCAGCCTTTACAACTTCTGCAGTTGGAAAAGCGGATAAGTTTGCAGGCACACAAGCGTTTCTTCAGGTCACTATTTGTATGGTGTCTCCAGTGCAAGCCATGTGCCAGGATATACTGACAGGTGTGCACACCTCATGCAACTTGGCCTTGAACACCTCCAGGGATGGGGCATCCACAGCTTCTCTGGGCAGCCTGTGCCAGGGCTTCACCACCCTCTGAGTGAAGAATTTCCTTCTAACTTCTAATCTAAATCTCCCCTCTTTTAGTTTAAAGCCATTATCCCTTGTTCTATCATTGTCTGCCTGAGCAAAAAATTGCTGTCCATCTTTATTATAGGCCTCCTTTAAGTATTGAAAAGTTGTCATAAGATCACCCCAGAGCCTTCTCTTCTTCAGGCTGAACTGCCCTGGGCTCCAAAAGAGACCCACTGCTGGCCAGAGCTGAGCCAATAAGCAATGTTTGCACTTCTGTGAGAGCAGATTTAAGTAAAACAAAACAAAACAAAAACAGTGCTACACAACAGCAGCTGGGAGAATGAGGAGTGAGAAGCAGCCCTGCAGCCCCCAAGGGCAGTGCAGCAGGAGGGCAGGAGGTGCTCCAGGCACGCAGCACAAGTTCCCCTGCGGCCCGTGGAGAGGCCCCTGGTGGAGCAGGCTGTCCCCCTGCAGCCCATGGGTCCACCATGGAGCAGATCTCCACGCTGCAGCCCGTGGAGGAGCCCCCGGGGGAGCAGGTGGAGGTGGCCTGGAGGAGGCTGCGGCCCATGGAGAGCCCCCGCAGGAGCAGGCCCCGGGCCGGAGCTGCAGCCCGTGGAGAGGAGCCCACGCAGGAGCAGGGGGTCTGGGGGGAGCTGCCGCCCGTGGGGGACCCGTGCTGGAGCAGTTTGCTCCTGGGGGATGGACCCCATGGGACGGAGCCGTGTGGGAGCAGTTCCTGAAGAACTGCAGCCTGTGGGCAGCCCCCGCAGGCTCAGCTGGGGAAGGACGGCATCCCATGGGAGGGACCCCACGGGGAGCAGGGGCACAGCGGGACCCTGAAGGAGCGGCGGCGATGAAGTGTCAGGGACTGACCGCAGCCCCCATTCCACGTTCCCCTGTGCCTCTTGAGAGGAGGAGGTGGAAGAGGGTGGATGAGGGGAAGGCGTTTTTAGTTTGCTTTTCATTTCTCACTGTTCAAGTCAACTGGTGACAGGCAATAAATTATATTAATCTCCCTATGCTGAGTCTGTTTTGCCTGTGACGATAATTGGTGGATAATCTCCTTGTCCCTATCTCAACCTCTGAGAACTTTTGATTGCATTTTCCCCCCTTTTCCCTTTGAGGAGTGGGAGTGGAAAATGGTTGTGGTGGAGTTCAGCTGTCCAGCAAGGTAAAACGACCACACCTTCTAAGTCCCACCACAAAATCATGTTTCTTAGTGCTACATCCACATCTCTTAAGTACCTGCAGGGATGGGAACTCCACCACTTCCCTGGGCAGCCTGTTCCAATGCTTGATCACCCCCTTTTTGAAGAAATTTTTTGTGATATCCCATCTAAACCTTCCCCGCCACAACTTGAGACCATTTTCTTGTGGAAATGGTCTTGACTAAAACACAGCCAGGACTCCTGTCCTTGGTGCCCAGGCAGCAGGCTCAGCACACACTAGCATCATCCAGACACTGTCTGGCATTGCCCTAAGCCCAAGAGCAGGTCCTTGTGTTGACATTATTCCGCCACATGGCAGGAATGAGTGGCTCATGTGAAAATCTCAGTTACAACGCACTGACAGAAGTGTTAGGTGTATGAAAATATGTGGTCTGCAGTGGACCTTGGGAATGCTGTTCCTCTTCTGGGTTTGCTGTTCCTTGCAGCACAGAAGGCTATTTGCCACCCCAGAGAGAAAGGACAAGTCCAAAATAAGCATCAAGGACTTTTTCAGTGTGTCCCCTCCAGCTCCATCACTGTGCAGGTGGTGTGCTCAGAATGCCCTCAGCCCAAACTGAGTGTTACCACAGTGTGGAGCCGAGCACACTGCCCAGAATGCATGCAGCAGCCTCAATCCAGCATCTTCCCAACCAGGATGGAGGGATGTCCCCTATAGGCCACAGCTCACAGTTGTCATTGCCTGTGGAGATAAAGATGAAAAGGCTCCAGGAGAGCTTCCAGTGGTTAAAGGGAAGCCATTCTGAGAGGACTTGTGGAGACAACTGTGACTTGTGTGGTACAGATCAGGAGTTAGCTTGGTTTGAAAAAGCTTGTCACTGGGTAACTTCCAACCACAGGCTGTTGTCAGCTCACGTAAAGCTGAATCTGATCACGCAGAGGTGCCTTGACAGGTCTGTGCAATGTTATTTTTCAACTCATTACTCAACACTGCAGCTGAAGCCATCAAACCAAGGGTGATTTTACTGCCTTTTGGATAAGCGAGTCAGTGTTTATTCAGAAGGCAGGCTTCACAGCAAGGCTATCAGGCTTTTCACTGCGTCAGACTCAAAAATGAAATGTTTCTTCTCAGCAAATGGAAAAGAGCAGAGTCCTAGAGCACAGCTCCAGGAGGTTGCTTCATGGTAGTATTGCAAGCAGCTCCCAAGGCATGCGCGTGTTTGTGTGCGTGCATGCAAGCCTGCATGCCCACACACAGGGAGCAAATCCTGCTTTTATCCTTCTGATATGCTTGAAAAAAAAAAAAAAAAAAGAGTGTTTAGAGGACAAAGCTTCTATTTTTTTATTATTATTATTTTTTTTTAATTTTTTCCCTTTAATTTTATCCTGGATATACAAAGGAAACATGAAGCCAAAATACCTACCTGTTCTCACCTGCTCATTATAGGAAGTGTTACAAGTTCTCCTGGCCAGGACATCAGGAATAACACTAACAATAATCTGATGCCTTGTGGTCTGAGCTGAGCACAGGCTTCTGCTATATTAGTTTGTAAGAAAATGAACCCAGCCTTGAGCAGCTGACAACCTAAAGAGACAAAACAGAAATGAAAGGAAAGGTCCTCTGTTTTCCAGATGATCAGCTGTGCTTTAGATACACAGAAAGTGAAATCCTAGCTGTGCTGAAGTCCATGACAGAGCCTCAGTAGGACTGGGGCTTTTATCCCAGTTGCTTAAAATAAAATAAAAAAATAAATAAAAAATCTTACAGAGCTTTAAAGTTGCCTCCTTAAAAAAAAAAAAAAAAAAAAAAAAAAAAAAAGGAGGTCTGCACATTGGCAGACAGCAAACTTGTTTCCCAGATCCCACATTTATGTCTTAAACCCCCAAGACTGAGGTTCCCTGGGCACCTTTCAGTTATGAATTACCAATGATAAAAAATATAAGGGGGAAAAAGCAGCTCAGTTGCTGGTTCTTTGACAAACTGCTTGGAACAAGTGAGTGATGCCTGGTCTTCATGAAGGAGAGCAGTACCTCATGCTGTGCTGTGATGAAATGTTTGCAAGCCCTGTGCTCTTCCTCTGCTTTCAGTGCCCTTTTCTATTAATCCGTCACTTTCAGAGTGCTGAGGCTGGCGCAATCTCTCGCCTGTCTCTAGATGGCTGCAGGATGGATGTTTGCATACGAGTTAGTCATTTCAGCTTCCTTTTCAGTTAATGCACGATGATAGGCACTTCTGAAGCACAGTTCATCTCACCCTGAGGTTGACAGCTAAAGCAAAGCGATTGCACAACAGCAAACAGGAAGAAGAACGTTGGGCTGACGGTTTGAGATGAAGTAGAAGAAAAGGAGGGGCAGGCTGAGGCTGAAGGGGAAGGACTCGGCTAAGCCATGACAAGATGCACAAGGCACCAACAGGAATCCATCCAGCTCCTGTTCTCCTCTTTATGAAGAGAGCTATATAAACTCTTCCGTGCACACTTAACGAATGATTCTTCATATAAGCCAGCTGTGGATTTCTTGCATGCATTTGGGTTATTTTTGAGGGCTGTTTTGAAGGAAGCCCGCATGTGAGAGAGGATGACAGGAAACGGTCCGACCTTTCACCAGAGCTCAGCTCCAATGCAGCCTGAAAGGACTGCCATTCGAAGGCGAAGTGTTTTCAGAAGATATAATGAGAGAAAAAAGAGAGAGAAAACAGAAGTGAGGGTGATTGCCAGCTGGAGTAGGAAGAGGCAGCTGTTGGTTGCAAAATGGCTGCCTTAGGTCTGGGACTGCTTCACCTTGCCAAACTTAGTGAGCAAGAAATTGAGGGGCACGCAGGGAAAACAATCTCATGCTTTGAACAGTCAAGTGGAAAGCTCTTGCACTGTATAATCTCCTTCAAAGCATGTATTCTCAAACTTCACAGTGCAGGTATGCTAGTTACGAGTGGAGAGGTAAAAGTGAAAATTTCTCTTTGGTGATTCACAGTTGCTTATTTTTCAGTTGCATTGGTTTCAACACTGAAGCTAAGTGGTGAGTTAATACACATAAATCCATCACAGTTCATAAACTAGATTATTCTTTACCTTGGATAGGGCCATTCTCACACAATCTCTTCAGTTTCCCAAATACAAGGCAAGACTTCCAATTTTAAGATCCCTCACAGACCAATACCCTACCTCGTGCAAGTTTCTAGTTTAATAAAGCTCTGAATGATGCCAGCAGTTGCAGCAACATGTTCAAGTATAACTAAAAACACAAACAGCGATGCAATTCTAAAAAGTCTTTAAAATCCAGGTCAAGTCCTGCAGAAGAGCAAGTCAAAGCCCCAGATAATATCCTGTTACCGAAACTAAAACAAACAAAAAATACAACCAAGTAGTACTATTTCATTTTTTCATATGATGCTCGCTGCTGGACAAAATATTTTGTCAGCAGATCTGTAGTATCCTGAATTCATTTTTACCACACAAGTCCACAGTTTTTTATTACATATGACATGCTGAGTCAAGGCATCTCACTGTTCAACATAAAGCTTGCTCTGTCTTATTAGCTACCCAGCCCATAGGAAAAGCATTCAGCATGATGGACAACATGTGGCACAGAAATGTCTCGAATGAGCAGAAACATCAGGAGGTGCATTCTTCTGCTCAGAGTGACTCCTAATAACAGCTGTTCGCAGTTTCATGATAAACTCTTCCAGTTTGGGGCAATTATAACTCTCCTTCCCTTGACATGCACACATTGTTTTGCTGTTATCTGTTGCTGTTTACTCAGAATCTGAGAGCAGTGATGTTAACACACTTGGTTTTGAAAATATATTTTGGTGCAACCATGTATCAAACTAAAAACCATATGACCTAATTATTGATTTGGGGGAAAAAAAGGGCACGCGCTTTAAACGCATTTTTTTATGAGCACATCAATAACAAGTCAATCAAATCAACATTTGACAAAAGTCTGAATGACTTCAACATCACAGTTATGAAAAGAAAACAATGGCAGAAATATGGATAATTTCTTTTTACTTTGAACAGAAAAAAAAAAAAAAAAAGAAAAAGAAAAATCTATGCTATGAAATGCTCTGCGTTAGAGTCCTTGGATTCCATGTATTCCAGCAGAAAGGTGTTTTTTATTTTATTTTATTTTATTTTATTTTATTTTATTTTCAGAAAAACCCATCTTGATGAAAGATAACTCAGCCTCCACCATCATCACCTCTTGGACTCCCTGTTGACATGCTCAGACCAGGCACTGGTGATGAAGGAACCTTTGCTCTGGGATCTGCTACCTGTTACCTTGTTAAATGTACACTTGTTGATTTGTCAGTGTAGACTTCTGCAAGAGATGCATTATTCATGTGGCTCTCTAACATGTTATTAATTCTTTTGTCCTTACATCAGTTCTGTAATATGCAGATGGATTTCAGGTATGCACAGCCAATGTGATAGCAATACTGCTTCACATGAATTACAGTAGTGGGGATATTTAAACAAGAACCGGCTGCTATAAACAGAAAACATACTGAAAGAATCAGCTCTAAAACCAATATGGGACAGAAAAGTGTATCTTAATATAAAGAGACATTGTTTATAATTTGTATGGCTAAAAAGAGAATGCAGAGCAACATCTGTGTCCTCTTTGCTCATTTGGTTTTACAAATGCACTCCAGCAGCACACACCACAGAAGGATCTTCCTGAATAAGAACTGGTGCAGATTAAACAAAGAATAAACAAACACCCGTCTATAATTGCAAGGTATAAGGAAAGCAAATGGGCAAGATCTTTCCTATAATTATCCCCGAAGCTTTGTGCCATTTCAACGATGGTATTTACTGTTGATGTATGATATTGCGTTATTTACACGGGAAAAAAAAATATCATTATATGACATCAGATATATTTTACAGAGGACAGCAAAGGCTGATATGTATCTCACCAGCACTGCTTCAGAGCAGCAACACCTCCATTTAGAGGAGTGGAGCTGCATGGCAGGGTTCAGGAGTGAGCCCAGACAAAAGACTGGGGAACCTGCTGGTAGGGTCCCCAGTGGCTCTGTGCTGACTGGCATTAGATGGTGCTTTATACAGTAATAAAGACATATTCTCAAAGAGTCTTATAGTAGATGGGAGCTACCTAGTTGAGCTTTCTGTCCTTTAAAGTGCTCAGTAGCCAACAGTGATAGGTGAACATAAGACACAGAAGGAACAGAGGAGGTTCTTTGGAGGCCTGGCCATGACTGGCACCCAAACCAGGCACTGCCATGGCATGAAAGACCCAGGGTTATTCTGCTTTCTCAGATGGGAGAGTGTCACAAAATAAATACGGCAAAAACTTTAGGCAAGGATGCACTGTTGAAAACTGGAAAATCTTTCTTGATCTGTTTTGGTGTTGAGCAGCCCCCACAGAGCCACTCACATGGGCAGCCAGTGGCATAATGTGGGGGGATTTCAGTTCCATGTCAGGATGGAACATCCATATCCATCCATGTCCTGGATGTTCCCACTACTTCATGCTCATGGCTTGGCAAATCTGCAACGGAAAGATAGAAAGGGAAGAGACTGTTGACATAAGGTGATGGCAGAGTCAAGTCGCCCAGCCCCAGTGTCCAGCCACCTAGTCCTAGCCAGATACATCTACCCACAGTTAAACAAAGGATGGTTTCCATGCCTGGCACCAGCCTTTAATTCAGTGCTGTGCTATTGCATGGTTCCACGATAAAGCTGAATGTGGAGCCCCATACCGTCTCAGATCCTCTCCTTTTCTCCCTGTGTCATCTCCATTTTTCATTACAGTCAATCTTAATTAGCTTCCAAACCTACTGGCCTCTATTTTTTCCTTGTGGATATTGTAGGAGCAGGTAGTAAACACACTTTTTTTTTGCCTCTTTGTCCCAAACTTTCACCCTAACCCAGTAGAAAGAACCAGACCTCAGTCACAACTGTAAACAGTTTATACAACTATAAGCAGTTTTTTTTACCAGCACAAGCTCCACCTTAGCCCTCCAAAACTTGGGAAATCCCATGATAAACATGGATCTTCTCTGAAACCTATGCTCTTTTCCTAGCATCAGTGACAACACCATCATTCCTCAGCAGGATCCTGCAGCCTTCACAGACTCCAACAGACCTACCTGTTCAGCTTGCTGATGCCATACCTTTACCCTCCCCTGCTGAAATATCCCAGAAATGAATGTCCCCAGCCATCCTAGCCCAGTAACTCACCTAGCCTTCCAACTGCAGTGCCACCAGCCAGAAGACCTAAGCCAGCAGCTCCACCACTGCCTCTTCGGTGCCCTCAGCTGTGCTGCTCTCCTGAGCTCTCCATCACGTACAGGTATTGCAGGCTGCATCATGGGGAAGCCAAATGCACAGTATGCATGTGTATGCAAGCTCCATGAGAAAGCAAGGGAGATTTGAACACCACAATCTCCTTTATTGACTTGTCTTTATACATAAGACACATTAGTAATGTGCTTAACTAGAAGCTAAAGAACTTCCCCCCTCCGGTATCAACACATAGCTCATGGCATTGAAGTTAAACAAAAGCTTCACATTTGCTCCCTCTGTTATTGCAGTAAATCATGCTGTCACGTTGCCATAGGAACTGAAGCTATCACAAACACCACTACATCGTGGCGTTGGACCAGCTCAAACTGGCAGGTCTTCTGTTTTGATTCTGGGGCCAGTCCTCCTTTCCCTGACCCAACCCCATGTTTCCAACTCTTTTACAACACACTGTGATTTTTTCATGCAAAAAGAGAAAAAAAAAAAAAAAAGAAAAAAAAAAAAAAAAGACAGTATTATTCATCTGAGTGGAAAGTTTTATCCAAAAGGATTCATTGTAAAGCTGTGCTTGTTTTGTTAGCTCCTAAATATCCAGGCACAGTAGGACAACTTACTATGGAGAGTGGAGACTTCGATGAGATAAATTGTTAAGTTTAGTCACATTTGAAAAAGGCAGTGAAGAGCAAACAAATTAATCACAGGTTGTTTTGAAATAATCTGTAAACAGCTTTGGCAGATAAGTTAGTTTTTTTTTTTTTTTTTTTTTTTTTTGCCTCAAATATTTATGAACCTGAAGATACAGATGGGTAGTGGGTGAGATTTTAAAAAGCCATACTAAACTAATTTATATTCATCCAAGGATTTTGTTTGGAGTTTTCTATAGAAGAATTGGAAAGCTTTAGAACCTTCCCTTCTAATCCTCCAGACCTCACTTGGACAAATATCCCATTAATTTCATTGCAAACCTGACATAACATCAGTTGCCCGAATAAAGGGTATCGGAGCCGTGGTTTGTTTAAGTAAAATGAGCAGACCACTCTGCTCTAATGTAATGATGAAGGATACCTGATGGCATGGGTATGAAATCCTAGCAATTTTTTTGTACAAGAAAGCTTTGTAGCCACATCAGCATGTGTTTCATGCAGCGAGTAGCAAAGATCATTTTAAGGTTTTTTCAGGGGGCAGTAACATGAGTTTTCAAAGACACTGTTTTTTTATTATTGAAATGCCTGTCTTTTATTTCATTTATTCTGCTTGTGCTAGCCACATGGTTAAAGTTAGGAAAACAAACAGCAGATACTTTCCAGTGAGGAGTGTTTACATTAGGTCTAGCTTATCTGTGCAAAGAATAATCTATGAACTCTCTCTGGCCTTTTGGATAAGCAAACGTAAACCTCATTTCCCTTTATTGTCCACTCCACGTAATAACTAGCCTTTGCGAAGGTCTTCACAGAGGTTGTTCAACCCAGGATGTCTCCTGGGGATTTCCTTTAATGCCTACAGGGATCACTGTATGCATTATTGAATAGTAATATTGGAGCTGTGATGGTCTAAGGATAAAGCAAGCAAGTTTATAGGAAGAGGTAAGAGCTTATATTAGACTCATCAATACAGGAAGAAAAAGAGAAGCTTCAAGCATGAGCACTTTCTCCCATCTCTGAAGGGGGACTGATACACCCCAAAAACTTGGGTGCATAACCTTACAGGCCCATCTCTTGTGAGCATTCATGCAAAACCTCTACGTGCTAATTCAGTTCAGCAAACTAGTAGAGGACTAACTCAAGAAAACCCAGTGGATTTGGGGCGGGACCCACAGGTTGAATTGGCCCCTTGCAGAGGGCTCTGCAGTGCTTCCCGGAGCCCTTGTTCCTTTTCACAGGTAGGTGCTGAGGCTGTGACTTTATCAAGGCACTCGTGTAGCTAGTACCATGGCTAGGACGAGTCATATTCCTTGCAGCTCATTGTGCCTTTTTCTCCATGGAGACATAGAAGATGAACTAGCCTGAGAAATTTATACTTTAAGGGTCTCTTCCCTAGCACTCTGGAGGTATTGACACTGCTCATGCTGATTTCAATGACATTTGGATCAAGCCTCACGTAGCTTGACAATTCAAGGCATGCTGAGAAATCTTACCCTGCTGTAGAAAAAAGAGAAGTCTTGCCCAGAACACAGGTTTTAAAAGGCAAAGTAAAGCCACCAAGTCTGAGCTGCAGACTAGCACATGCCAAAGGGCTTTATCTATGTATTGTCATATAAATCTTCATTGGAGTATTTAGATAATTTCTTTTAAGGACATATCCAATTCTGATGCAAAAACACAAGGATGAAGGATCTGCTGCACTTCTTCACATTCAGTTTGTGACCTAAACTGATGAAAAAGAAGGCAGCTTATTTTTTGCTTAAATTTGTGCAGACTTGCAGTGTATATTTTGGCTAATCCAGTTAACAACTGTAGGCTTTTAAGAAGAACTATCTTTGAAGGCAAGATTAAATGATGAGCTGAGAGACTTAGAGTCCATGTGTAGTTCTGAAAGCTCTTGTTTTTTCATTCCATAAAAACCCACCATGTTTTATGGTCTCCCACATGAACGCAATATGTGCATGAGCTGACTGGAATTAAGTTGCTGACTGAGCTATGAACACGAAATGCCTCACCCTTATCTCATTTTTTGGCTGGTTTCACCTGCTGCAAACTTCACGGTGGTTCCTTTGAAACCTACCCTTTTCTAATGACTCATTTGGAAATTATGGGGTTTTGTGCCTAAGTATTCTGTTATGAAAGAGGGAAATAAAGATCCTTCTCTCACTGTTCTCTCATTCCACAGTTACTATCACCAGGCAAGACTGTTTTTCAGGAAAGGCGTAACTCCAAGGCTTCACCTTTCTCCTTCAGAAATCTCCTTCCTAGGAAACCTTTTTTTGTTCACTCAGGTTTTCCAGGTGAGCCTCAGGTACTGAAGAGATTGTACCAAGTGTGCAAGGCTGCTGTCTTCCTGCACCTCTAATGGACATAAATCCTAGTGGAAGACCAAAAGTAGTCAATACAGTGTCCATAGGGAGACAGCAGGAGAAACAAATGGCATGGCCAATGCTCCAGGTCATCCCTTACAAAAGAAGGAGACTAGTTATATGAAAATCAGGCCAGCCTTTCAAAGTGAACCATGTCCCATATTGTAGAGGAAAGCAACTTTCCCAGATATTGTCAATCTGGTGTAGGAGAAAACTCGTGATCCCAAATCACATCTTCAGCAATTAGCAAAACAAGCAAAACCAGGCAGCTGACATACAGCAAAATACCCACACTGAAACACTGCACCGAACCATCACCAGCCAACAAGAAAGGGGGAAAATTGCTCCCTCCTCTTACTGCAGTCACCTTTTGTAATATAAGAGTGAAAATATTCTCCTTGATCCTGCAAATGCTGAAGTAGAGGGTATACATGAATTGTTGGGACTGGTCAAATACACCTCTGATCAAACCGAAGGACAGGCTGTGTAGACATGTCTGTGAAGGCATCACTTAACGGTATGGACTTCACTCAGTGCTAATGGGTACTTAGTGTGCCATGAAAATTGAAGACTTCCAACTTCACTGTACGAAGGTGCAGTGAAAAATGTTTTCAGTGGGGTACTGTTGGGCGTTTAGCATCTCTGAAATAAAATATTAACCTATAGTGCAAGCAGACAAATTGAGAAAGAAAGGGAGTTTGTTGTGAGCAAAAACTATGCAGCTGAATTAAAAAAAAAAAAAAAAAAAAAAAAAAAAAAAGCCCCAGAAAGTGCAGTGTTCTTGTTCTGAGTTTTTAAAAAGACTTGGTAAATACATCTACTTAAGTGCAGAAGAACAAGCTCACTCTCATTTTCTACAAAAATGTGATTTAAAGAACTTTAGGGGAAAGCGATGCATTCTAGGTAACATAATACAAAAATTCAGTGGTTTACTTTTTGCCCACAGATTCTCTTTAGGGTCTACAGGTACTTAACACGAAGAGACTCATTGCACTGCCTTTCAGGAATTGCTTACCAAGTATGGCCACCACTACTGCCCCAGCACCACCTATGGCTCTAGGTAGAACCATAGAATGGTTTGGGTTGGAAGGGACTTTAAAGCCCACCCAGCTCCAACCCCCTGCCATGGGCAGGGACACCTCCCACCAGACCAGGTTGCCCAAAGCCCCATCCAGCCTGGCCTTGAACACCTCCAGGGATGGGGCATCCACAGCTTCCCTGGGCAGCCTGTGCCAGGGCCTCACCACCCTGAAGAATTTCTTCCTAACATCTAAACAAAGAGGTAACTACCACCAGGTAACTACCACCATGGAAAATTCTTCCTGAAAAACTAGCTACTGGGAACTGGAGCCTAACTATGTCATGATGCCACAGTTTCTTCCTTTTCCTCCTTCATTTAAGGTTTGCATTTTCTTGCCTCAATTTGTGTGCTCACAGTAACCTCCTTTCGATCTATTGTTCTAGTGGAGTTGAATATTCTCAGTGCCACTACACTACTAGCCTTCTATTAATTTCTTGCTGGGGAGCATGTAATCCTAGGATGAGCATTTTGCATATGCCACTTCTTAGAGTGTTGTTGGAGAGAAGATCAGTGATGGATAGAAACAACCACATGTCTCTGCAGGGGGACAAAATATTTAGCTTTGGCTGCTCCAACTCGGGAGTAGTCCTGGGAGTAGCCATGGCACAAGATTCCTCACAGGGCCACAGTTAATTCTTGCCTCTCCTCTGTCCCACGATGGTAGCAAGTTGCAACTGGTCCAGACTGAAAGCAATTAGAGACCCATTCATTATCATAGCTTTGTTCTGTGGCTGATTCACAGAGCAAGGGAGGAAGCACCGCCAAGTCTTCTCACACAGGAGTGAACATACCAGGAGCCGGGCTGAAGTCAGGACATAGCACATCACCAGCAGCAGCTGTCAGAGAGCACCACAGTCCCATAACACAACCCCAGAGGTAACCCAGATAGAGGGAAAAAAGTAACCTTATCTCAGTTTCTTTGCCTCTGAAAATGAGTAGCTAAACTTCATTTCTTTCTTTCTCTGCAGTCTCACAGGCTTTCTTCTTGCTGAAATACTGGCAACCTGAGCAACAATAATTGCTGGAAGAACATCTGCACCTTAATCCACTTGGACTGCAACCTTCTAAATAATATTACTTGGATTCTCCTCAGTTACACTGGTTTGGCACTGGCATAACTCCACTGGGTGTACTGATGGCCATTAAAGAGGAAAAGTTATCTCACTCACTACGTTATTGCTCCATATTTGATTTTTCTTCTCCCTCCAGTCTATCCCCTTGCAATAATAAAGAGATCTTTCATATGATTACTAGCTAGCAAAACTACGCTGCAAATAACTCAATCCTTGCTCTGAAATTCCACGCACAAAAGTGAATGCAAAGTGAAAGCCTATTTGGAAAAGCAAATATTCCATGTCGGCATATTCGTTAATGATTGTCTCGTAGTCATTTCAAATTCTTGGCATATTATCATTATATTTTTTTCCCAGCAAGACACAGAAGTTGCTTGGCAAAGCATTCATCAAAGCACATAAGCATATGTCTTAATAGATGCTTTAAGTTAGTCATATGGTCAAGTACTTTGCTAGACTGGAACCCGTGTGTTGCACTGTGGCTGCTTCTAGAGATCTGGCACACTTGAAAGTGCAGACAGACAGACAAGGAAGTGCAGGGCTGAGAAAAGGAAAAGCAAACGTGAAATTATATGATGACTGCCTCTGCTCCAGATGATGCCCCGTCTTGTGACATAATGAAGTGTGAATTTAAATAAAAAATAAAATTATTTTAGCAGTCATGGCTTACCTACACCCTTGTCATTATCAGCCCATAAGCATGGAGGAACATCCTTGAAAAGCAGACAGGGGCCACATGGATAGGAAGAGTGTAGGGCAAAGCAAAGGTGATATGTGGGAGATGATGACAAAAGACACGTCAAAGCTGATGCCATTGGCAAACTGGAGGGTATTGTTGCAGAGGGAAGATGTGAGGCATGTATGAAGCAGAAGGACAACACTGGAAGACTGAGAAGCTTTAAGTGATAGAGGATGAAATAGTAAACAACTAAGAATAACTAACCATATGTAACACTTCTGATTTAACCTGCTGTAAGTATGGTTTGACATACATACGCTGTTACACTACCAGTGAATGAGGGAAATCTGTCTCTAGCTCATTTCACAGCTCACGTAATGTACTAGGTGCCATCTCTACACCAATTGTGGACATCTGTGGATAAGCATTTTGCTCTATTTCCATGCATGTGTGCATTTTTAAATTGTGATCTTCTATCCATTGTTTGAAGCTGATTCTTTAGACAACCAGCCTAGTCTGAAATGCTGTTAACAAAACATTCTTGCAGTATATTCCATACAAAAAATAGGCACGGACATCTCAAACCACTGTAAAGACTGTAGTTCCATGAACATTGAAGAGTCAGGATTACGGAGTGACAAGGAACCGGTGGGAATATTCTTCTGCACTTTCTGATAAGGTGCTGCAAAAAGAAAGAAATCGGCTTTTTTTTTTTTTTTTTTTTTTTTTAGTGCATTTTTCCTAGGAAGGAAATGTATCTTCTTCCAAACAAAGCTCAGGGTGTGCAGGTTTGTAGTGCAAGTTAATAAACAACTGTTTATTAACATGCAAACAAAGTGCTAAGTAAATATCAGCATCTCATCATGCTACAGTAACAAAGTTTCTGCTATTATGGCTCCCTTGAAAGGGATGTGTTATGATAAATAAATGAATTTGAGACAAATTATCACTTCTAAAAAGTTTAATAGCAAGAGCTATTTGCTTTTGTTAAAATGTGTTGTCTGGTTTGGGATGCATAACTTATTAAACATCGTTGTATAGGGAAGTGAATTCTTCCACTCCACAAAATGAAAACTAAAGTAAAAATAAGGTGGACCCAGATTCTTATCCTAAACACATGAACTTAACAGGAAGGTGTCTCCTCTGCTTTCAGCATAGTCTTTCTGGATTTAAGCAAGTATGAATGAGATCAGCATATGATACCTTTTCAGATACTTAATGAGCAAAATACTCAAATGGCAAAACAATTTCCAGACAGTTCCAGTAAGTGCATTACGCTAGTAATTTAATGACTAATTGCAAAATCTATTACCTTCGAGATGAAAAGATTTTGGAATATTTAAGATCAGATTTCAAGTTCAAGAAAAACAGGAAACAAAAAAGAACAATCAACTAAATACTGGAAAAAGCATGGATGACTCAAAGTCCTGCAATAGAAACTGCTATAAGCTTCCATACACATTAACAGGATTAAAACCAATTATAAGATATGAGGGAAAAGTTGAGCTCTGTATCGAATGTGAATTAGAAACTTACAGAGAACCATTCAAAATGAAAAGGAACGACAAAAGCATGAGCCTTGCCTTTGCCGAAACTGAACAGCAAACGACCGCGAGGCCAAAGCAGTAATGCTTACCAGGCAAGACAGCAACATCTGGACAAGGCTTAACACTCTTGAAAGGCCAAGCAGCATAATTGCCAGTTGAACAAAGTGTCTGAGGCATTGAAATGTCTAAGGCAATTTATTCAGCAGTATACAGCTAATCAAGCAGGGGGAACAACAACCCAGGAGAACAAACTATTATGTTATTTGAAAGGTAGATGTGAAAGAGCTTATAAATATTGTTACAGGGACCTGGCTGTATGAGAGGCTGATGGCTACACAGACAAAACACTAGCTCTCACTGGGTAAAATTCACCTCTGTAGAAAAGGCCAGTTCTGAAGACTCAAGTGGGACATAAATAATGCAAAAGCCTTAGGATGGCTCCTCTTGAAGGGCTCATTTAGCATACTGTGCTTACCTTAATGACTACAAGGAGAAAGAATATATTGGGGGCAAGAAAAACAGGGCCAAGATTGTCAAGAGTTGTTATGAATTTTTCTAATAAGTTTCTGGGCTGGAGGTTTCATGCATATTTTGGTGGGTTTCAGTTTATTTTCTCTTTTATCTCGGTCTCTGAAAATGAAAATAACATTCAATTTTCTAGATTGTATATAACAGCTTCAAGTGCCCAGGAGGCATGGAAACATACAAATCCTTGGCTTATCTCAGACATAAATGTCCCAAGAGTAGTCACTGAAATGCTGGAAACTATGAGCCATTAATGGTGTTGGAGTAGATACAGATAATGTAAGATGATAGCATAGGCTCAAAACATCAATACCCAAGAAGAATCAACTCTGCACACTTGTATGTGCAAAGAAGTATCAAGCAACTGCTTTGCAGAGAATGGCAAGAAATGGTGAAAAGGATATAAGCAATTGTTAGGCTCTTTAAGGGGAAGAAAAGGTATGAGATGAACCAGCTGATACCTCCATTTTCTTCTCACCCTATTATCAGCCTTCTACATCTTCTTACAATGTACCATTGTAAGACACAAAAGCACAGCTTACCCCCTTTTAATATACAGTTGTATTAACTTAAGTAATGCCAGTGCTTTGGAATCGGGAGATCAAGGATGACAGCTGTTCAGTTGTGCAACGGTGATAAGCAAATGAAGCTTACACACCAGGCAATTCAACAAGACCACAGAGGACTGGCACAAAGAACGTGTGTCTTCCTTGAAATGGAAGTGGGCATACACTTCTCCAGCGGGACACAAGCAAGATTCCTGAAACAAGATTCCTTGCTTCACCAACAGAGGGTGACAAATTTCAAGTGATACCAACATTTCCGCGTACATAGATATTAAGAACAGGGAGGATCTTCTACACATGCAGATCTTACCTTTGCAGGGGAAAGGGGGGACAGACATCCTCCTCTTCTGCAAAATGAATAGGAGCAAACAGAAAGGCAAAGAACATGAAAGAAGTATGAGCAACTCCAGTCAAAATGCACAAGGAAGACAAATGGACCATCGGAGAAAGTAACCTGAATTCCATCTAAAGAAGGGAACCTAAAAGGCGAGTTGAAGTCCAGAGGAGGTTAGCAGAGAAACCAGAAAAGCAATCCACTTTCCTAAAACTGTTGCAGTGTCAAGCTCAAATCTTCCTTCCATTATCTTAATTGTAATACATCGAAGACTCAATATGTGTCTAAATATCTAGCATCCAGCAAGTAGCTCAGCTAGGTTTTAAAGTAGTAAAAATGTCTTTAATCCCCTCTAATTTCCTACCATTATGAGCAGCAATTAAGCCTAATCAGCACACTCATCTGATTTAATCTGAGCTTTGAAAATCTTTTTTTTTTCTTTTCTTCAAAACATTGCACGTTGCAGATGTTAAATGTCAAAGTTATAGATCTGCCTCATACTTGTTTTGAATGTTTTTCCCCATTATAATGAAGAGAGAGCAATATCACATGTTTACTGAGATCTATTTGTTTTCCTTCCTATGCTTCTCAGTCCACATATCTATCAAATCTAGGGACCTGTGTTTTACTAAAGTAACTGTATTTACTGATATTTTCTAACATCTTCTATTCTCTTTACCTTATTCATATGCTTTTCTGGTCTTACTATGTGAAAACAAAAAGAAAACATTGTGTCCATAGACAAAGTAAATAGTGGTGCAATTTATAAATACAAACCTAGAAAAGGATAACTAAAAACTCCTGGTGTTGTCTTGCATGGCATTTATTCTTCCCGTAATGCCTCTTATTCCCTTAGAATTGCTTTATCCCTTGATAATTTCTCCAAACAGCTCATTATTTTAACTAGCTGATTATAATGTTGCCTTATAAAGAGTGCTTATTCTTCATCATCTTAAGAATTATTTCTACAATCTCAAGGCAGAGACAATGTGTTTTGTTCTTGTTCTTTCTGAAAGGCTTGTATTTTAATCAAATCACAACACAATTACAACACTCCACATAAACAACAACATAAAATCTAGATCTTAACTACAACCTTCTCTATTTATCCATTAAAGTACTTCTGCACTCCCCATTACTTTGGTGTTCAACCATCTCACTTTACTTAATGTATTTTTATAGACCTGAGCTATTATCCCCATATGCCTGGATCGAGAACTAAAGCAAAAAGGGAGAGCTTGTGAGCATGGTTTCATCAAAAGCATGAACAGATGTAGGCTCGCAGTGCTGATGGAGAAGCTGAGTGTGTCTTCCCCTTGTGCCATGCTCACAGGTCCCCTTGTGCAGGGCACCAGCTCGGGCACCGGGGTGCAGCCAGCTGGGCCCACCAGCCACGGAACTGCACAGTTGCTTTGCCTCTGAGCATCAGGACCACATATTTCTCTCTGATAAAACATTTTGTTGCATGAAACAGCTTCTAAAATACTCTTATGAACTGGATGTAATTTGACAGGGAATAATTTTTTATTTTTATTTTTTTTTCCTCACATTATTTAATTCAACCTACAGGATGTAGCACAGTAATATCCCTTTTCTAAAGGTCTGTACAGTGCTCCAGAATAAACCTGCCAACTCTTTTTGCTATTAGCAATATGCTGAACCTCTCTCACAAAGCCAGGACTCAGATCAAACAGAACAGTGAGCAGCAAGAGATGATTCCCTCATTTTCGTGAGCAGGTACCACAAATCCTTAATCAAGCTACTAAATCCTTTGCACTATTTGGCATAAGTGTTTGCAGAGCTCATTATTTCTTTTTCTTTGGCCAGAAGTGGGAAAGAAGGGTAGGATTACAGAGTGACTTCATTCAGTTCTCTCAGGACACCCCAGGATAGCTGCTGTACCTGTGTAGCTGACACATCAGCCCTCCAAATTGAATCCTACAGGAATGGGATTGACTGGAAGAGCTTATGCAGCAGCATAGACTGAAATGCCAATAATAGTTCGACTAGACACATTTCCAAAGGATTTTCTTAGACCTCTATAAAATGGCATAGATTGGAAGAACATCACAGAATAGTTGAGGTTGGAAAGGACCTCTGGAGGTCAGACACACAAAGAAAGTTGCTGAGGGCCACTTCCAGATGTTTTTTTTAA
Organism: Oxyura jamaicensis; assembly: GCF_011077185.1. Taxonomy (NCBI): domain Eukaryota; kingdom Metazoa; phylum Chordata; class Aves; order Anseriformes; family Anatidae; genus Oxyura; species Oxyura jamaicensis. The sequence continues at coordinate 193,288,452 of NC_048893.1, read as the reverse complement.
TCTCCAAGGAGGCAGACTCTACAACCTCTCTGGGTAATCTGTGCCAGTGCTTCCTGATGTTCAGACAGAACCTCTTGTGTTCCAGTTTGTGCTCATTGCCTCGTCTTGACATTTGGCACTGCTGACAAGAGCCTGTCTCTTTCTTCTGTGCACCCTCCCTTCAGGTATTTAAAGACACTGATGAGATCCCCCTGAGACTCCTCTTCTCCATGCTCACCTTTCTCAGTCCCAGCTTTCTCAGCCTCTCCTCACAGGAGAGGTGCTCCAGTCCCTTCATCCTCTTTATTGCTCTATGTTGGACTCTCTCCAGTATGTACATATTTCTGTCACACTGGGGAGCCCAGAACTGGACACAGGACTCCAGGTTCAACCTCACCAATGCTGAGTAGGCAGGAAGGATCACCTCCCTCAGCCTTCTAGCAATACTAGCCCAGTGCAGCCAAGAATACTGTATAATCTTTCTTAGCAGCAAGGGAACATTGCTGACTGACTCATGTTTAACTTGGTGTCCACCAGAACACCCAGCTCCTTTCCTGCAGAGCTGCTTCCCAGCTGGGTGGCCCCCAGCATGCCTGGGGCTGTTCCTCCCCAGGTGCAGAACTTTGTACTTGTTAAACTTCATGAGATTCTTGTCAGCCCACCTCTCCAGCCTGCCGAGGTCCCTCTGGGTGGCAGCATGGCCCTCTGGTGAATCAGCCACTCCTCCCAGCTTTGTGTCACTCATGAATTTTCTGAGGGTGCACTCTATCCCATCATCCAGATCATTAATGAAGGTGTTAAAGAGGACTGGACCCAGTATTGATCCCTGGGGTACCCTGCTTGTTACTGGCCTCCAACTAGACATTGTGCCACCAACCACTGCCCTCTGGATCTGGCTGTTCAGAAAGATTTTATCCACCTCACTGTCTGCTCATCCAGACCATACGTCAACATATTCTTTACAAGGGTCTTATGGAGGACAGTGTCAAAGGCCTTACTGAAGGCTGTCCAGATAGACTATCACTACCCTCCCCTCATCCATCAGGCTAGTCATTTATTAAAGAAGCTTATCAGGTTGGTCAGGCAGGACTTCCCCCTGGTGAATTCGTGCTGACTACTCCTCATGATTTTCCTCTTCTTCATGTGCCTCAGAATGTTTTCTAGATTTAGTCATTTTGTTACCTTTCCAGGGATTCAGGTGAGGCTGACCAACCTGTAGTTCCCTGGGTCCTCCTTCTTGCTCTTCTTGAAGATAAGGGAGATGTTTGCTTTCCTCTGGTCTTCACTCATCTCTCACAGTTGTGATGATCAAAGACAGAGTGGCCTCAAAATTGCATGTGCTGGCAACCTCAGCACTCATGTGCATCACATCAGTGCCCATGGACTTGTGAATGTCCAGTGTGCTTAAGTCTTTCCTGACATTAATTTATGAAATTTATGGAAAAGGAGTTTTTCTAAAAATCTCTGTGCGCTATCAAACTCCGAGGGAGAAAGGATCCTTAAATCCTTAAGACAGGGTAGAGCCTGACAGTCTTCCCTATTTTGGAATTCTCAAATATCTGTTATCATGGAAAGAATATCTTTGCTATCAGTATCTGGTTCCTCTTTCAGGATCCTGTCTTTGGCCAGAAGGGAGTCAAGTTTCCAAGACATGTTCTCCCTCCCCCAAATACAACTAATTATTGTTAGATTTCTCCTCTCTTCAGGATGAAAAGACCCACTTGTGAGTGTTGGTCCAGATCCCAGGAAGCCATCTGTTTGGAAGACATAGGCTTCCCAAAGTGCATTAACCTGGCATTTAGCTTCACTCCACAATGTCCTGCAGACTGATATTTGCAGAGGGAGGAGAACAAGGGCAGTGTGCTTCCTCGGCTTCTAGACCCTGGAGATCACTGACCCAAATAACCTCTCCTGAAGTTAACAGGAACTTCCAAAGAGAGTTGTGTTCTGGCTAAATGCTCAAATGGTGGGGTAGGAGGAGGCAGACTTTGTACAGTAGACTTGCTAATAAATTCAAAAAATGACAATCAGAAGAAATCTGGGTAGTCATGAACCTCAAGACTTCAGAGGTAGGCAAACCTCCCACCCCAAAAATCCATTTTGGAAAAAACAGACTCATAGACGAGATAATAAGAGACAACTATTGAGTTACAGGCCAGTAGCTGGAAGGGAGAGAGAAATGCACCTCTGAGTACTCCATGAATTTGAGAAGTATTCAGCTGGCAAAAGCATTAAGGATAATATAAGACCTATAACAAAAAACATGGGGCAAGTAAAATTGTTATTAAATTGACTGTTTTTGAGTATTCCTATGATGTTATTTTGGCTCTACCACTATTAAATTCATTACTTTTTTCATATTAGCATGTTTTCATTTACTTGGCAAAACTGATGACAAAAACAAAAGTTCTATCAAAATGTCACCAGATCACATGAAAAAGTAAGTACTTACAATAATGGTTTGGTTAAATTATCTCCTCTGGCCTCCTTGGCGGTAAATCTGGATTACTTGGCTCTAACATTGTCAAAAGAGGCTTTGTAGAATACCATACGGCTAAAAACATAATGAGCTTTACTAGAGGGGAGAATAATTCTAAAGTTCAGCAGAAGGTGTATGTTTGTATGCAGTGACTAAGCATATGCAAGTAGGAGGCAATTACAGATGGCTGGAAATATGCTACTACTGCAAAACACATATGATGTTTAGTATCCCAGAGCAGAAAGCAGAAATGCTCTAAAGTACACAAGCTCGACTACTAGCTGATACAGTGATGCTGAATTTGTGTTATTTGGGACCATAGCATCACACTCAGCAGCTGCAGATCAGCAACAAAAGGTTGCTCACTTTTTTTTTTATTATTATTATTGAAAAGAAGTTAAGAATGTGATCATGGAGAATTTGCAGAGATAAGAGGAAGGCACAAAGTGGAAAACAGTTTAGTAATTTACATCCAGTAGGAGCTTGACTGAAAACCAAAGTATGAGCTAACTATGAGACAGTACGCTTGGGGCATACAGGAAATGAAATCTCTTACCTACATTCAGCAGAGCGGCTAGCCTGTACTCCTGCTCATTTTGGGGTTACCTTATCAGGTTTTTTGCTGCACTACAGCTCTGAGATTGGTTTGGGCTTACTAAATACTGCTGCTGAGTGTAAAATATTAATCAGAGGTGTGCTAATTCTTTTAGGTATGATTTATGTGTGTATTTTTCACTTTTATCGAAGCTGTTGCCTGTCCATTGAGAGATTAGCCCTTACAGTACTCACCCATTTGCACCTTAACTTGGGAGGTGTCCTGCAGGAGGCTTATCAAGGCGATTGCTTTGGAAATGTTGAGTGGGAACTGTCATTAACATGTTATTTGTTGGAGACAACAACAGATCCCAGTCCCTCCCTGCGGGGGAACTGAGACCTTTCACTGGATGACCAGATGTACTTGGGAAAGAGATACTTGAAAAGAAAAACACACACACAAAACAAAACAAAACAAAACCAAAAACTTCAAAACCACTCTTCACTCCCTATTCCACCCATTTAGGTTTCAAACCAAAGAAGAATCCTACTGATATCTGCAGACTGATCAGAGGTCAGCTGAGTGGAAAGAGCCTCCCTGATTTTAAAAGAAAACAAGTCTACAAACAAGAGAAAGCATGACTAGGGCCCAACCTACTGTTTCCAGAAGTTGTTAGCTAGCTTTGCATTGGGCGAAAGCAAAGGCAGGTAACCAGACATTCTTAATATATCCATAAATTAGAGCTTCTCAGATACTTTTCTTTTATCTTTTTTTTCTTTTTTTCTTTTTTTTTTTCTTTTTTTTTTTCTTTTTTTTTTTCTTTTTTTTAAGGTCTGTTCAACAGCCTTATTGTATGGTCAACAGGGCACAGAACTCTGCCTGGAAATTGCATCAAGTGCAATTGTGTTTAAAAAGACTGGAAAAGTGAAAAGAAAGAAGGATTTCCTGCAGGAATGCAGGAGGTAATATACATTAGCATATTCTGGCTAGAATTTACATGTGCACTCTGCTTTAATAAATAAGTCCATCTGAGACCTCTTTTGGAAAAGTTACCCTGTGAGTATTCACACTTCCTGTGTTAGGGAATTGTGACACATACACACTGATGCAAATAGGCTCATCCAGAGGACAAATTTGAGAGTTCATGTTTTACTCTACATTGCTGACTAGAAGAACCTGGTAACTTGATGGGAAGCCTGGACTGACTGTCCTCCTCATGCGGGCAGCACAAATGGCCTTAAGAATGTGCTGGGCCTGATCAGTCCCCTCTGGTGGAACTGGACATTGAAATATCTCAGCTTGATCTTGAGCTAGCTAATAAAGACACAACTTGAACAGTCTGCTCTCTCCTTCAGGGGTCTACCACCTGTATTGCCCCTTCCTTCTCAAATAAGCTTCATATATTTGGTCACCCCAGAGTTTCCACCATCTGACTGTACCCCAGTAAGTGTTGTTAGCTTAACTGTACACCTTCTAACACCCTTTCATTTAACACCCTTTCCAGGGACAAAAGGATTGAGAGAGAAAATCCAGCCCAGGCTTACTGCCCGGCAACACCCTATCCCATGCTTAAGAAAGTGGAACTCTTTTTCTGAAGGAATAGTTCCAATTTTTCTGTAACTGTGTCTTGCTGTGAGTCATTAAGACCATGTGCACTGCACTACACTCACTAACAGATGTGTAACTGGACACATTGCAAAGGCACCATGCTTTCGCAGACGAGCTCCAAACTACTTAATGATTACCATGGGGCTCCAGATCTGACATTGGGAACCACTGCTGTAGAGCATATTCTCACCACCAGATGAGCATGGGGACACTAATTTGTTACCATCCCTACAGTAGGATCCCTATTCACCCTCCCTCACCTCTCTCATGCTCCATCATGCACTAACACACAGTGGTGGTCGGAGAATTAACATGGGTGGACACGGGATGGACCATCCATGGTTCTATGACCTCGGTCAGCTCAATGGGGGAGGTGGGGAACTGGAGAGCAGAGTCACTTCACAGAAAGCCAGAACAACTCTTTCACTAGCTCCGGCACCCAAACCCATGAATTTTTACTGTTGGCAAAAAATAGCATTAGAACAAGAGTCAAGAAGAAGGAAATGCATTTTATGTTGAGGAGCTGATGGTCCTTTTTCTTTTATGTGCACTGTGACTAACATATTTACTTCTGGAAGAACAAATCTTGCAAAGAGAAAAAGTCATTGGTGCTGAGTAGCAACAGACTAAGTCATTTAACTGAATAAAAATGCTAGGAGAATCTCTGAATATGCTGCTCTCAATCCATTCTCCGCCCAGCCTGTGTTTGTGCTTGGGATTGCCCCAGCCCACGTGCAGGACCTTGCACTTGGCCTTGTTGAACCTCATGAGGTTTGCACAGACCCACCTCTCAGGCCTGTCCAGGTGCCTCTGGCTGGCATCCCTTCCCTTTAGCACGTCAACCTCACCACACAACTTGGTGTCATTGGCAAACTGCTGAGGGTGCACTCAATTTTAATTGCCCACGTCACCGATGAGTATGTTAAGTAATAGTCACAATACTGACCCTTGAGGAGCACCACTCGTTACTGATCTCCACCTGGACATTGAGCTGTTCACCACAACTCTTTGAGTGCCACCATCCAGCCAATCCCTTACCCACCTTGTGGTCCATTCATCAAATCCACGTCTCTGCATTTTAGAGACAAGGATATCACAGGGGACAGTGTCAAAAAATGCTTTGCACAAGAGCAGGTAGGTTACGTTTTGTGGACCTTTTCCTCACAATATAAAGCTGAAATTACAGCACAAGATTTAATAAACAAATTAGGGTACAGAAAAAATTTCAATATGGGTTAAAAAGAAAACTTATCTGCCAAGAGATTATTTTGTATCAATTACCCAAAATCTCTTTCACTTCCTACTGAAGTAGCAGTGATATTTCTAGACTAGATAAATTACTGTTTTTATAAGCTTTGATACTATTCCAGTAAATAATATATCAACATCTATGTTCCTAACTATAATCCAAGTATGGGAAACATGTTGTTTTGCTGTTTTGTAAAACATACTTTTTTCTTTTTAGAGATCAAATGTTTGTTTATCAGCCTGATAGCAATCTTGACAGCAGAACGAAGTTTATGAGTGTACTCTGAATCACCATAAAATTTCTATTTACTGCTTTTCAAAATGATCTGGATTATTTTTTTTTTCCACTATCACCTAGTTTACTCGATTTAATGGAAAGTATGACAGTATTATAAATGGATTAAGATATTATCTGATTTTTGCTGTGACTTCTATTTCCCTGTGTTTTCACTAGAATAATGTTCTGCGTGTTGTTGGAAAGATACTTTTTCAGAAAAAAAAAGCATCAGTTCATATCAAAACAACAATCTAAAGGGAAATTACATCCGTCACTGACCTGCAGGACTCTGGGCTCCTGCCACGAAGAAAGAAGTGAGGAACTACTCTGTACTTCAAGTTAGCTCTTTCATAGAATGCATAGGCTAGACATATAGATTGCAATAAATGCATAAACTGAAAACACATAACAAAATCCATCAGTTCCAAAATACTGCCTTTCTGATTGCATGCCCTGTGATTTTGATGAATAAGCAAAGTTTAAATTAACACGAGCCCTGATCAGACAGCAAGCTAAAAACAAAACCAGATCAAACACAACAAAAAACACAAATTCCTCTAAAAATACAGTACTTAGGACCTTTTTTTTTAAAAAAAAAAAAAAAAGAAAGATGATATATATACTAAATGCTCTGTTGTCAAAACCAGTGTCCAAAGAGCATACAATGTCATGTTACCTACTGACATTTCACATATGACACTACTTAAAACATACATATTTAATAAAAGATATATGACTTAGGATAAAGGGAAAATACCACAAAAACTATATGTAGTCTTAGCATCATACAGCCTTCACATCAAACTTATTTAGAATGCTGTTACTAACCATAAAAAAGTAATGGAAAGGACTTCAAGGTTTTGGATAGTGAGATAAGCATTCTTTGGTACTTCCCTATTTTCAGACAGACTTATTCTGATCATAAAAGAAATTATGCCATGCTGTAAAAGAATGATATCATGCTGGCAACAGATTAACAGGAAACAAATAGATGGGAAGTTACAGCTCCCTGCTCTGTTTACTTAAAATTTGTTTCCAAAAATAGCTTATAAAAATGCTTCTTCAAGCAAAACAATTTATTTTCCAAGCTCAGCAAATTATCTTGGTGGTTATGTAAAAATTATCTACTTTCAGTTACAGTACTTCACTATGCAACACTGCTTAGCAGGTGAATTTTATTTTTTTAGTTCTATTAAACGGAACCCCGTGAATAAAAAGCTGAAAACATCAAAACATTGTTTAGCCTTTTTTTTTCTCATAACAGAGTCATGTATTTTAAGAGTTCAAATGAATGAAAATACGTTTATCCACTTAAGTTTAAAGATTACAGAATCACAGAATGGTTGGGGTTGGAAGGGACCTCTGGGTCCATCTGGGCCAGCCCCTGCTCAAGCAGGGACACCCAGAGCAGGCTGACCAGGACCATGTCCAGGTGGCTTTTGAAGATCTCCAAGGAGGAGACCCCACAGCCTCTCTGGGCAACCTGTGCCAGGGCTCAGGCACTGCTGACTCATGTTCAACCTGATGTACACCAGGACCCCCAGGTCCATTTCTGCAGAGCTGCTTTCCATTTGGGTGGCCCCAGCACGTCCTGGTGCCTGGGGTTGTTCCTCCCCAGGGGCAGGACCCTGCACTTCTCCTTGCCAAACTTCACACGATTCTTGTCAGCCCACCTCTCGAGGTCCCTCTGGATGGCAGCACAACCCTGTGACACATCAGCCACTTTTTCAAGTTTTGTGTCATCTGCAGACACAGATCCCTTAATCTTCTTCCTTAAGATGTGGCATTACTGCTTGTAGAAAATATAATTACAATGCAAAGGATGCCTATAAAGCGTACAAATTAAAAAATGTATTCCTGTGCTACAGTTAGGTCTTTGCGAACCCAAGACATCTTGCCTTTAAATGATGTGCAGACCTCTCTCTTTCACTAGAAAGCTACAAGATTTTAAGTACATATACCTACTGAACTGAACTGGGGAAAACACGTATCAGGAGTGTATATCAGACTCAAAGAAAAAGGAAAACAGTGTGCTTTAAACCTATTTTTCCAAGTCAAAAGTATATTCTTTTCACCTTGTACTGCTTACTGCACGATGAGTAAATCATTTACATTATTAATCTATGGTTCAGATGCTAAGTCAGCTGACTAATGCTACGGATTTATTACACATCTGTATTGACTAAGTAAGACTTCAACATATTCCTCCTGACTTATAAAATGGGGGTGCTTCTTTCTTAAGGTAAATCAATCTGAGAAATCACTATATAGTATCATATGTATACATCTATATGTTAAATAAACTTAATATCACTGTTTATGTTTCCAAAATATTTCATTTTTTCTAATATATTTTCCAAACAATAGTTAGGATATTCTCATTTTAGCATTAGCGTTGTACTTGAACTGGAAGAGCTATCCACTGTGAGTGCCAGATTGTGTGCAAAAAGCATTTACAGCTGAACACTTCTGAGAAACTGTGTGGTTTAAGCAGCATCTAGTGGTTAATCTGATGTAGGCAGTCATTCCTATTTAGCTCTAGCTTCAGTCAGAAGACTTAGAATGTAGGAAGAAAGGGTTTCATGCCGACAGACTTTTGATAAATAAGATCCAAAGTTGGGTTTGTTTTAAAATTAAAATCCTCAAATATAATTACTTTTAATGTAAAACACGAGGAAAAAGACTATTCATCACACCCTAAGAAACTGGAGCAGAGGCATTACAGGAAGAAAGATTGAAGGATCTTTAACTCAGGAGCACTGGAATTAAATTTCAGCTGAATCTTGCAAGGCAATTTATTTTATTTTATATTTAAATCAAGATGACTTCATGCTTTTCCAGGAAGAGTAAGAACGAGTACTCACAACCTTTGGTGGATGTTGTTTTTGTATGATATAAAGGCATCTTGCACCAAGATAACTTTGATGAATGATGCACAGCCTGAGTCAGACAAGTCACTAGCAAGCAACTTCTTGCAGATCCCGAAGGAATTACTGAAATTACTGTTCCCAGCTGCATTTGGTAACGTGTTGTGCAACTATGGCACTGTCCAGGTTGTACGAGAGCTATTAGACTGCTTCAGTGCACTCAGCTGGGTTAACACATCAGACTCAGCAGTGAAAGAAAATGCCACACTTTTACCTTCACATCCAGCAAGCGGAATAATCTTCACCTGAAAAAGACATTTTTCTGGCAGTAAATCTGTTTCAAACACTTTTTTTGTTTTGTTGATAGTATATTTTCATAAGTTGAATTCTAATCAGTATAGGCATATAATATTTTCAAGAGCAGACCATGCCTGGACAAACACATTCCAGGAAATAATTTTATCATTTATGTTGCAGTGGAATTTTGAGCATACAAATATAAGGGGAAATTAACACAGACGGTTCTGCAAAATATGCAGCAGTATGCAAAAAGCTGTCTAAGAAAGTTTAAAAAGTTTCTCAAGAAGCATTTGTAAATACAACTTGCTCTCAAGATTTCCCTAAAAGGGAAAGAAAATGAATGGATGTGCGTGATGAAGGACAAATTGTGAATGTACTTATCTTTTGTTGAAATAAGGCAAAACATGTATCTGTTGATTCAAATAGGGGAAAATATTTCCAGGTTTTCAGCATACAGCCTGAAATAATGTGCTATGAGTTACTACTGAACGAGGGGTTACATCTGGAACTAAAAAATAAATTTAGGCTGCAAATTGTAATACCTGTAAAAGCCACAGCAGGAACATAACAAATTCCCGTGACCCAACCCAAGGTACAATCACCATGGCCCAAAGCAGCTCTGACCTCTTTGCTGGTCCAATTGATTTTGTTTGTCCACAAGCCTTCTGTAATCAAAACATATCACTATAAAGGCAGTCCTCTGCTTATGCATGTTAAAGGTTGGTTTTAGAGGCAAAGATGTTGCAGGTTTGCATTACCTTCAGCCATTGGTATTCTTCAGAAGCTGGAAGGCTTCTTTTCCAATTGCAAATGAAAAATATAGGAACTTAGATAAGTACTCTAAAAATCAGAAAACCTTAAGAGAAGGAAAATCTACACTTAAAAAATAAAAATTAAAAAAATAAGAAAGCCCTACTGTCACCTGGCTTGTTCAGTACATCAGTGTCCATGGTACTTAAACTCCATTTAGTCAAAAGCAAAATTCCCTTTACTCAGCAGGAGAAATACAGATGAGAAATTCCCAGAGTAAGAAGGTCAGTTACAATAGTGCCAGCATACTGAAATGAATTTTTTTTTCTTTACAGGGAAACCTGCAAATCCAAACTTGCTTTCTGTTTGGGTTAAAGCAAGGGAAAACATCAATGATTCATTTGTTGTTTATGTTCAAGGATGATTTCTGTCTAATGTGTAAGATCAGACAGACAAAATGAATTCAAGTTGTATCTTCTACCATTGCAAAGGTGTACACTTCTCTTACAGTTTTACCTATTTTTTTTCTAGGCCTGAACAGTATGACTAACTTCTCACATGTATTTTACATTGCACATCTTTATATCAAGCTCTTTACTCTGATTATTTCTTGAATTTGTACTCTACTATCATGAAACGAAAAACAAACCCCAAACCCTCCCTTAAACAATGCATTTAAGTGTTTTACCTTAAAGAATTGCCATCTTTGCCTACATAGATAATCTGTGGCTGGAAGAAAACTTCCTTGTGATTCAGCACATAACTTGAATAAGTAGCACAGCTCAGAGATTTCTTTCTGTTAGCCTTTATCATCCTGCTTCATTCCCCAGGAACATGTCAAACATCTGTCTTCTACTCCAATAGTCCCCTTGGCCCGCTTCCCCCTACCACTTCTGTGTGATTCAGCATACGTCATTTTATTTATCAATACCTCTTTCATGAGGAAGCAACAGGAATTGCACGTAACATGAGAAAACATATTTTCTATTGCAATATTTTCAGCTGAAACAAGATTAGCAACTCATCTGAAGCCACAAAACATTACATGAACAGCTTTTACTCCATTTTTAAAAGTTTGTTAACATTACAGCTTGCAACCATGAACTTAAGTGTTTTCAAAAGATCTGTGTGGATTTAGAGCTTCTAGATCTACTGAAGACCATCAGAAACAGTTTAAGTGCTTATACACAGGCTGTATCAGCTTTAAATAAAACTTCTTTAAAGAAATTTGCTTCTAATGATGCAAATCTCTTCTGGGGAGGCAATCTCTTGCATAGCCAGTTATACAAGTTTAGCATGGGTTAGGTGGAAACTACATCTAAACTAGATACCACACATGGCTTTGCTTTGTTGTCAGCTTTAAAAATAAATGGCTTCACCAAATCCACTGCAAATTTGCATTAAGATGTGGCTAAAAACAATTCAATATTATAATAGGTATTACTTATTATTACATCCAATATAAAATACACACTGCTGTAAGAGCAGGGCTCTGAAATGCAGACATTCCCCCCTTGTAGATAACCGTGTTGATCAGAAAGCTACAGATTCTTACTTTCTTGTTTTGACTTTTTTTCCCCGTTCTGCACTTTAATTCTTAAAGGAGAAGCATTCTGCTAATTTTGGGAAGAGGAACTGATGTCTGAGAAAAATACAAAAAAAAATCCTCTATGAATTGCAGCACAAAAGCTTTAAACACTAGGAGCTACAGTGAATTAGAGCATGGTGTATGGGCGCCCAGCTTCTTAAACAAAGAAAATGGACCCAGAAATTGTCAGCTTCACTTCCAGTCTCAATTACCTCCTTGTACACAACATATGTAAAGGAAGAACCATCTTGTAGGTAACTGACCAAGAGAGAAATTCGTGTACTTTTAAATACAAGTGCTGATGCTTGTCTTCCCTCCTTGTTTAAAGAATATAAAAAGCCTGATAAAGACTATTAAATTTCACTAGATTTCAGTTAGAGCTTTTTTTCTAAACTGAAGTTTTTTCCTTCTTCTCAACAACAGATTTCTATGTATTACAATCGTGCTGTAGAAAAACAGAATCTTTTCTTAAGAAATTAATCTGAAATCCTAATTTGCAACAATTTGTAGACAACCCAAGGTACCTAATCTTCCCAGAAATCTAAGTATCAAATGCAAATGTTAAATTCTGTCTTTTTTGTGCCACAGTCTTAATTATTGACATACCCTGAAGGACTAACATGAAATATGAATTTATGAATAATTTTAGAAGGACACATTAATGTTTTGACAAGATTTTATTGTGAAACATTGGATTTAGAAAAGGTACAAAATGTCAACAGTCAGATGTGTGCCAGTACAGTATTTCAATAGTCTATACATGTGGACAGCTGAAGAGCCTCACTGCAGAACGCATATTTAGACATCCTAGCTAAAAGGGGGCCGCAATATTCACGGGCTTAAAATACATAAATAACTTGAGCCAAAATGGCCATTACTGGTCAACGCTAATCAACATCTGGAAACAGGCTAAAAAGCACAATACATTACAACAATCTCCTTGCAGATCCACGTTTAAAGAACATCAGTTTATTATGTCAATAACCTACAGCTCCAGGACACTATTTTCAAGATCGGGATTCAGTTGGCTTGTTTAGAACTTTAAAAAAATCAAGTTAAAAAATGAGGTTATGGAACAAAAAGAGCAGGTATTTAATTAGAACTAAATACTGTGAAGCCCCTAAAAGTTTTTGTTTTTGTCTGGGATTATATAAAATGAATTACTTCTTATACAGAACTTCAGTTTGATCCTTTAAAATGTCCTTACTGCAGCTTGAACAGGTATCAGTAAGTGATTCTAATTTAAATATTTCAATTTGCTATGCAGTTTCATGTTTTAAAACCAATTTCACCAAACGTGGGTTTCCATTCAAATGGAAAAAAATAGTATCAAAATACTACTCTGAATTAACGAAAGTCATAAATTTGTATATTAAAAACCAAAAAAGACTAGCATCCCAAAAGGATAGCAGCATTCTCTAGCCTAGTTTAGGAATTTTAAAGAAGGAGAATTTATAAACATACGAAGTTGACTGTAGTGTATAAATATACACGTAAACCATACAAAACAAGCTAGCATGATTTTTCAAATCATTCACTAGCCTGTCACTGCTGGAACTTGTTTGAACTGCTGAAAAGGCATTCACAGCTGAGTACATAGGTGGACAGCCAAGTAACTTTAGTTACTTGTAACTTTAGGTACAGTTCTTTTATTAAAAGGTGAGTAGCTTATTCTACACAGTTAAACTTACTGAAATACAGTTACCCTGTTATCAGCCAGTACCCAGAGCTGAACTAAACCTTTACTCATGTATGTCTACTTTGCTTTATGCTGAGTTGTAACTCACCTTCCTGAACAGAGACCTTGGGGTATATACTAGGTTATGGTTAACAGAAATTTCTAAATATGACTGATGTCCATAAGGAGCAGAGTTAAACCTAAACTGATGTAATTTAGAATCAAAATCTACCCCAAAACATTAAAACACCCTCCCTCTGACAGCATACCCACTCTCCATTTCAAGATCATTAGTTCTGGCTACTCTTTTCATGTTGTCTGTCTTTACCAGGGGGTGAGAACCTTGCAGTTCATTAAGAAGAGTAACCATAATTTAGAACTAAGTAATTAAATCAGACAGTGGGGAATATATATTTAAATTTGAGTGTATATTGCTAATTAAAAATGTTACATTGGGGGTACAATGCCTGCCATGGACTTAAAATTATAGCACGGTGCCAAATAGAGAGAAATATAAACAATCTGCTAAACTTTAGTGTCACAAAAAAAAAAAAAACAACAAAAAACATTTCTGTTTTTGTTCAGGACGTGTTTGGCATGAGCAGCACTAACAAAACTCTACACCTCACAGACAAGCTACAAAGGTTATCTAAAGCCAGTACTCACTGTCCATGAATTAGCTAGCTCTTGATGCTGCTTCAAGCACTGCACTAGCCACTTTGATCTGTGATTCAGATTCCTCTGTACACACATTTATATTTACATAAAACATTTATTAAACATCATTTTAAAACATAAAAACCTTATGTACAAAATACCAACATTCCTATAAATAAACAGTTGGAGAAAGGCACTTGCAAGAAAAATCTACAGTAAATCTTACAAAAAACACGCTGCCTCTGTTACTGTACAATAGATAATCTTTCAGTAAATCCCTATCACAAGAATGTAAAACACTAATTACTTGTTATAACTAAGAATATAACCGTTACAGTTGTATTTACAAATACATATAGGTCTTTTTTTTTTTAAGTTTCACTTGAGCACCATGTTTTCCATTCTAAATTTGTATTTTGATACAAAGTAAAAGAACAGTTGCCAGAAACCAGTGTTCAGCATCACTGCGGATTCATAAACTTTTGGCTGACATCCATACAGTTTAAAAGACTCAGTTGCTGTTTTGTAAAAAGTACACCTAGTTTGTTATTGCATGTTGTCCTTTTAGAGAGAGCACTGCTATGTTCTCTATGCCATTTTTAATACTATTGCTGGCAAAAAGTTTCCAATATAAAAAAAATAAAAAACATTCTTCAAGCCAGTTGAAGTATTTTATCTGAACAGTAACTAAAAAAAGCTGCTTATTAATTATAAAAATGTGTAGGAAACACGCCAACTAATCTGGTGTGCAAAAATATTTTTTCGACTACACAGGATTTTAAGGGCTTCACAGAATTACTCAAATTTACGTTGAGTAGTAGACCCCATGGATAACCAGTTCCTCAAGGAGACGTTAATATACTCCCACTCTTATCAAACTTTTTACCCTTTGATAATGCTGCAACCTGCTTCAGCAGTTCTCTGTTTTTGGCCTGCAATACAGGTAAAAAAAAAAAAAAAAAGTTTTATGAATTACTGTAAAGCCTCACATAGTACTGCCATGCACTAATTTCTCATTGCATTTATGAAACAAATTTTCAAAACGTACATGCTGAGAATATTCAAAGACTTGGTATGTGTATTCCAGGTTTAACAGAACAAGCAAACACATTTCTTGCATAGCAAAATTCAGTGTCTGAGGTATTGCACTGAACATCTGTTCATTCAGTGATTTATAAGGCAATTAATTCAGGTTTTCTTCCTGTCAAAGTAGACACATAGTTTAACATGAAATATTTAACTGTTGATTGCATTATGCTAAGACAAAAAATCAGATCAACAGCACACTGACAATTGATGAAGTATCAGAGGACAGACAAAAACCAAAAACCTTTTAGAAAGCTCTTGATGTAAGCCTCTATCTCTTCAAGTTAGAAAGCAATTCTTATGGTAAGTTTAATTTGTATGGAGATTTTTGACTGCTGTACAATGCATACAAACTTAAAGATAGGAATGATCATTCCAGACTTGTACTATTTCACTTCAGTGAGTGAACAGCCTGATACATAATTCCATATGAAATATTGCTCAGCTATTAAGAAGCAGCTACTTACCTGCAACTGTTCCACAGTTTCCTTGTGAGCTTTCTCCATACTGTTCATTTTTGTCCTCAAGTTGGACTCCTGGTACTGGAAGTCTGCCTTCAGCTCTGTCAACTAAAAGCACAAATTCTGTGAGGATTCCTTGGACTGCTGCGGTATGCCTTCTAATCAGTCTACAGAATCTTTATGGATTATGGATTATTTAGAGTAAAGTATGCAACCAGAACTTTCAGGAAATTGTGCCTCCTTCCTGAGGGTCAAATCTCCAGAACCTATGGAAATGTCTCGGTGCCGCGCATTTTATCCAGAAAGTCAAACAACACCAGTACTGCAGTTGGTAAGCACTGGCAGTGACATGGCTGAGATCTTGACTAAAATAAAAGAAAAATGAGTGTTGCACAGTACTACAGAGCTGGTGTGCTGAGTGGCTGGTTTTGCCCCAAGTTACACATTTGAAAGATTTTCCTTTTGGAGCACTCCGAACTGTTGAGGCACTGTCCTTACAGAAACCTTAGGACAAGAATCTCCCGCAAATACGGCTCAAGACTGGTATTTGCAGACTTTTATCTAAGCAAGCATCTTTATATTTACTATTTCACAGTAAAAAAAAGAAACAAAACCCCCACAATGCATCAATTTGTTGTAAACTTCTCACATACGCAAACACTGTATTGTGTGCTCAGCTCTTCTTCCCCTGCCCTAGTAGCTGAAGAAACTGAATAGCTCATGCCTCAGGAACTTTTAGGTTCAAAAATCTCTGAGGTTTGAACAAATAGTTTTAACAGTGGGGATATTAAAATTATTAAATGCTCTCCCTATGGGAACAGCATAAAACAAGTTACTACGCAGAAGTAGGTGACACTTCCTTACCTAACCCATTGTTAGCTTTACCCAGCAGATGAAATTAAAAATAGGCAAGTGAATTTCCTACTGACTTATGACCTTCTACAGGCTTTATAAGAGAGAGATCAGGGCCTTAATGCCTGTCCTTTGAAGAAACAACCTAAACAGTATCCATGACAGACTACCCATCTCTTTCACGTTAACCACTTAAAGGTTTGAAATAGCAAGCAGTTCTGAAACTTAGCAAGTATATTATAAGAGTGATACTAACTAAAAAGGTTCAATACCCTTCACACAAGAGACTGAAGCACAGAAGTTCAGATTCTGATCTATAGCTTCAAAGTGGAAGCAATTTCCTAATTTCCTTTTGTGATCAACATTCCTAACCACTAAATTTTAATATATACCACCATGCATATCTATAATCAAATTTTTAATTGAAAACATTATAAATGTAATTACTAATATAACTTACTCAATCCTGAACAGACTCTAGAGCCACCATTACGGATGGTGTCTTAAAAACATCTAATTAAATAGATGGCAAAGAACTACACTCTAATAAAGGCTAAATGAAGCACGCATTTGTTGCTATTTCTCTTTTCTTGCCAGCCATTAGGTTTTTTGAAAGCTGAACCTCTTGTGTGAGTTTCACTGCAGCCATTTGGGCCTAACTATATTTTGCTTCATTTTTGTTGACTGCCAGGCAGCTAATTCAAGCTTCTCTTCCAGTCGCTGACCAAGACTTGGTAACCTACAGTACACGTATACTAACAATATTTTTTAAAAACTAAACAATTTTCATGCATTGTACATGTACATTTGTACACCGTCTCATGAATTATGGCTACAGTAGCTTAAATTTAAAACTAAGCAAAAACTATGCAAAACTTGAAATGCTTACTACTCGTATTCCTCCTCTTATCTCGGGTGCCCATCAGCCTAGAGAGGTAATTTGGGACCTTTGCTGTGATTCAATTTAAAATATCTAAAACACAAAAACTACTGTCCAGTATTTTATCTGCCACCTGTGGCACATGCTGCCTGAGTAACAGCGGATCAGATGGTGAATTTCTAGATGGCTGAGGTAAGGCAAGGTGAATTCCTCTTTGACTTAGAGCAAGAATAAATTCAAGATACAGTTTCATGAATATATATGATATATACGATATATATATACTTATCCTTTAAAAGGTTAAGATCTGATTAGTTACAATAAAAATAAAAATCAGATGCAGTTTTTTTAATCTCACCATTTTGACGTTGCTAACAATCCACAAAATAGACAATAAAATTACAAAGTTCTCCTTGAGCAGATGAAATGTTTACCTTTTTATCTTTTTCTAAAATAGTCTGATCTCTTTGCTGCAGAAGACGTTTAAGCGACATTACTTCTTCTTTCAGCTGACTTATGAGAACAAAGTTGTCAGTTCCCCCACTGTCTGCTGATTGATTTATAGAGCTACTAAAAATAGAAAACAATAATTACTTGCAACATCAATAGTAAAAAACAGTTCATTTTTTCAAAGTTCGTATTGTATAATTAATAATTCCACAAACATCCTTACGGACTAACGCAAAAAAGTATGTACCTGACAGAAATGGATGCAACTGGCAAATTACCTTACTAATGGCACACATTACATACACCTGCAGAAATATAATTATTAGCTTTGAGGGGGACAAATAGCTTTTGACTGAAGCAGCCACTCTTACATTTATTCCAACTGTTTGGTCAGAGACAGAATAAAGATTCAGTCTCACACTTAAAGGCCCAAAAGACTTCTTTAGATACTAGGTTAACATTAAATAGCCGGTTCAACCCTGCATGTAATCTAAAAAAACAGTGATATTAGGGAATACTATTTCATTAACTGTTGCCTTGTTATTTAACCTTTAATGTTGCCCCAAAGAGCCTTAAAGAAGGAATGCAGTGCCAGGTTTCTGCTAATAAAGTAATTTAGTTGACCGACAGCACTCAGATGCCACCCAATAATGTTTGGCCAGACAACAGTTTCACCTCCCTCATTCTTCAAACATAAAGGAAAAGGAAGGACCTGGCCAAAATAGTGCTCTGTTTGGTTGAAATGGTTCAGCTTTACAAAAATATAACTTTACCTATCTCCATTTGATGGCTTGGATTCCAGTTTGGGTTTTTTCTTTGGAGTTTCATTCTGAATAGCTGCAGAGGATTTATGGCTGAAATCAAACAAAATGTAAACCTAAAGCCTTGTACTATGTAACTCTCTATTATCACCATTTGGTACATGTAAAATAACTAACTCATGCTCCTAGCTGGAATGCTAGAGACTAGACAGAAATGCAAGAAAAAGAAAGTCCTTTAAATAAAAATTGCAAGATAAATTAACAAGAAGTTAACAAATAATATCATATTTACCTCTGTTTCCATAGTCCCTGATCTTGTTCTGGACTCAGACTGCTGATTCTGAAATATGTGAAATGTACTTGGTAACTGACCAAACACCATTATTTCTAAGCTACTGAGAATTTTGTAAATAAAGAAAACTACCAATTTTGGATTTTCAGTTGGGCAGTCGTATTGCCTGTGATCATACTCATGACCACTCTTGACATAATAGTCTGCACTCTTGACATAATAGTCTGCACACTAAAAACTATATTTTAACTAAATATTCACACTACCGCAAGATGCAAGGGGTAGATTTCAAAAGTGACAGTTAAAGCTTCTTCTGATATTTTCCCAATTTTTGTGTACTTCATATTGCTAATCGCGTGCTCAGCAAGCTGACCTAAAACAGCATTCTTGGGATTCCCATACTGTAATATGAACATTGCCTAAAATGGTGCTTATGTGGTGGCATATAAGCAACGTTAACTTTTGGATCCCTGAAAAGAACTTTTTCAACTCTAAAGACATGTTTACAATAATTTAAAAAGTAACTTTGCTGAACAGCATTGACATAGGAACAGTAAAATTTAGAAGACTGCACTGAATCAAACAGTTCAATGATTTTGTATTTTGTATCTTGTATTATTCTCTCACCTCAACAATAACTGAAATGGAGAGGGAAAGAGATTCTTACTTACTGAACTACAAGCAATGGACCCGGGGCAGGATATAGAAAACGTTGCTAAGCAAGGAACATTAAGCATATCTCTATACAGGTCATATTTTTTTGTAACTCTGGAATATATTGGAAGCTCTGTATTGTAGTAAAGAGAGAACTTTTTAAATTTAATCCTCACCACACCTGTCACATGCATTAAATTAGATGTTGTAATTTGTAACTCAATTGTCAGTGGAATAGAGAACAGAAACAGTACAATAATTGTCTGTATGCCAAGAATAATTTTCTTCCTCAAGTGCCTAAAAAGTTTTTTGTTGTTGTTGTTGGTTTTTAATTGTGAGCATTTACATTTCTCTTCTCCTCATCCTCAATATTACTGTAGCTTATTTTGCTCCTATCTTTATGCTGCGCTTAGTCGGACAAGTTTCAGTCAAAAACAAAAAAGCACTGGAAAAGTTAAGCTTGAGGAATGAAAAAGTTTGCGTGTCTTTTCATGACAGGGGTCATTATCACTGCAGCTGTAGTATTCACTATCCAACAAAATACAAAAACCAAAAGAAGTTCTAAAGTTACACTGCCATAAGCCTGTCAATGGAAATAAAAATAATGACAGCTATTGTACTAGTATAAGAAACAAATCAATCCTGGGAGGCGTGATTTGATAAGCTGGGTATCTAAATTAAAGCTGATATGCTGCTTATACCACAGGCAGAGATGACACGCTGAGAAAACTTGCAGGAGATTGGACAGATCTACGTGAAATGTTATCGGTGACAGTAAATGAACTGACAGCGTTATCTTCCTGCGTCTTCCTAGGACAGCCACTCACAAACTGCCTCTTCCAGGAGGATGTGATTAAAACTAGCAAAGAGACGCAAACTGCTCACAGATCAACGGTGATCCCCTGCCTTTCCTGCTTCTCCATTTAACCAGGATGTGCACATAAACAAGGCACAGTGAAGTAAGTTCGGGAGCTAGTACATACATGGTAACTGCGTGCCACATAGCAGGTACCGCACAGCAGTTGCTGCTTGGAAGTCCAAGTTTATCCCCAAGTAACTTGTTTTTTTGCAGCCATCCTGCAGGTATCTTTTCTAGACCTGCTACCGATCGTAAAATCAACAGGTTTGATGGCCACCACGAATTTCTGCACTTGGCTGGCTTCTCTTCAACCAAATGTTGAGAATACAAAGGTTTTGACAGACTTTGACAGACCTTCTGCTCCTGAGTTTGATGCCGTATTTTAAACCACATTTCTTATTTCCTTTACTTTGATCTCAGTACTAACAGCACACTGAATAAGAAGAGGTACCTAAAGCTACTTCAATTTTTGAAATACTTACTTATGATGACTACTGCTGTGACGATGGTGGTGGTGGTGCTGGTGGTGGTGTTTCGAATGATGCTGGTCTTTCTCAGTAAGAGATGAAGATGAGGAGTTAGAATGTGAAGATCCTAAACTCTTCCTCTGTTCTTTCGTCTTCTGTAGCACTCGCTTGTAGGACAGGGTGCAGAGCCAACACAACAACTTTCCATCAACCTGTTGGGAAATAAATCATACGGGTTTTTTTCCCCACATATACTTGCACTAAAATGATGCATTTCAATATTTACTATCATTATTGTTATTATTTGCAATTGCTTCAATTAGTCTGATATCTTTAGGAAAAATCCAGACATCCTTTTGGTACAAAACAGCACTACTGTATCTCCAACATACACGTGTTATTCTTTAATAAAGTGAAGCTTACTCCTTTTCCTTTTGTCATTGGAAATTACGGCAGAAGGCATTCTTAGCAAATATTGGATTTACTCTGTATCACAGAAAAGACAATAACTTTTATAAGGGGCAAGTCATTTTTAGCTTAGACACCGTGTAACCTCTCTCAACCCATGGTACTCCAGGCAGAATCAAGATGTCCAGCCAACGTGTTACTTGTACCAAGTAAATTCTTCTGTAAAAACAGCACTAGTCTTGGGTTCGGGCAAGAGGCTTTTGAGGTCATTTCCTCAGCACCTTCTGGAATGAGAAAGTGGCACTCACCAAAGCTATTTAAGAAAACACGGGGAGGTTAAAAGGACTCTGCCTCTCTGGTGCTGTATTTTAAGGCAAGGCAGGCAAATTGGAAGAGGTAAAGTGACAGAATCAAGTTAAGGACATACGTAAGAGGCAATGGATAGGGAAATACAAAAAAAAAATCAAAGCACCAAGAACTATTCAGCTGCTCTGCTCCCAGCGACCACTGCAAGAGTATTCTTAAGCCTACTTAAAAAAGAGTGATTTAATTTAAAATAAAATAGCCCAGTAGTGAATCTAAAAACTGCAAGTTAATGAACGTAATTCAGATACTGCAAAGCACAGCATCTTTAATCTAATATTAGTGAACTTGAACACTCCTGTTCATCTGTCTTTTATGAAGCAGGAACATCTTCTTTTGTCAACCTAAGCCATTACAGCTCTGGAACAAAGCCTACCTTCCTTCTTCCCTCTTCTTTTCGATCAAAAGCACACTGCTGTTTGCACTGTTCACACGTCTGAGGTGGGCCATACTTCTTTTCTGAGTTGGTGCAACGCTGACATTTTGTGCCAATAAACGCTGCAATAATATTACAATACTGACAAGGCTTGGGCTGGAAAAGAGGTAAGTTGAACTGAGGTTAGTTCACTCCAGAAACCGGAAAGCATTAACACAGTTCATTCAAATCACACGATGCTTCTAAACTACTATGGGTTCATATGGTATGCCTTAAAAAAAACTTTTTTCCTGCCTTTTGTGTCTTTAGTAATGACAGTAATAGTCCTTCAAAGATCAAAAAACACTGCACTTTCCATGAAAGCTCACATACAAAATCAGTGAAAGAAATACTTTTTGATTGCTATACCCGTCTTTTTTTTTTTTAAAAAAAAGGATGATATTTATCTCTCTGTTTTACTACATTACTAAACAAATTACGTAAATTTAAAAGAAGAGTAATCAAGCCATTTTTAGACTTCGGAGGTTCCGAAAACATCCCTCTCCACTCAACTACTCAGGGATTTGATAGCCCTGCACCTCCAGGATGTGTATCTTCATCTCTGCAATTCTGTAAGAAACTCAAAAAAAAAGGAAGCAACAAAAAACACCCTTCAGGCACCACTGGGACAGATAATCAAGTTTCTGATCAGCCAGTAAGCTAGAGTTATATACTGGTAGAAAATAAAACTCCTGACAGTTTTCAGAGGTCAGAAATAGCTGATTATCTTCCCTGCAGTTCCCTTTTTTTGATGAAATACCAATAAAACATAGCTGGATCTGCCCTGTTCTTAATTGCGCTACATTTTCAGCTTTTCAAAGGATGTTCTTTGTTTAGTTTACATCATTTACATTCACAAAATGCCTGACTACATACCAACAGCTGTTACGTTTCTCCTGTAAGCTGAAATTCATCTAGTGTGCTTGATGGTAAGTATGAAGAAGTTACGGGCTTTTGTTTCCCAAACAAGATTATCTTGATACCTTCTCTAAACAAGTGTCTGCAGGGCACTCTGCTACAACGCCTGCGTTCATATATTAAAAAGGTTAATTTCTCTAACGGAACCGACGCTGAGATTCAAGATGGGCAAATGCAAAGTAACATGAATAAAGTCAATCTTTTCTACTTAGCAGCTTAAGATGATTAATGCGCCTCTAAAAATTGAAGACTTACATAATATAAGCGATGTGGTATGATTAGATTTTCCCATTTACCACTCATTAAGAACACAGGCAGCTAATAGTCTTCCTGCTGTCAAGCGTGCATTCATGAGCATATGCAAAGAACTACTTTACATGCGTAAAGTGAATTAACATTGTTTTTGCTGTGAATAACTACATTGCAGTTATTCATAACTGTTAAACCACACATAACCACAACGGCTTTAAGTCTGAAAAAACAGAAACTGTGAGCCGTAAAGGAAACGAAGAGCTGCCTGTCGTTTTCATCACCTTTCCAAAAGGTTTTATTTTTTAGCTCTGAAAGCTTTTTAATTTTAGGAGGTTAATGGATCTAAGTTGAGCTTTTAGAGCTGAGAGATGGATGGATCTAATCTGAACTTTTAGAACTGAGAGATGGATGGATCTAACCTGAACTTTTAGAGCTATGAGACGGCTGGACCTAATGTGAACTTTGAGAAACAAGAGCCTACTCACCGTTCCGAACTGCTTGACGTTCTGGGCACACTTCTTGCATATGGTGTTGGTTTTGCTAGAGACACAAACGTACAGATATTGAACCAGCCCCTGGTTACTCACTCACGCTCTGTCCATGGGTGCTGACGGCATGGACCAGGTGCCCCAACACCCCCCAACCCCAGTACCTCTCCTGCTGGAACTCGGAGCGGCAGTAGGTGCACTTGACAACGGGGTGCGCGATGCGGCACTCCTGGGGGGGAGAAAACACCGGGGTCAGCTCCTTCTGCCGGCACAGGCGTCCGACCTCCCTTGAGTCCCAGCCTCTCCCTCCCTGGCCTCCCCTGGGTCCCAACCTTCCCCGAGCGCTGGTCTCCCCTGGATCCCGGCCTCCTCCGGGTCCCGACCTCTCCCTGGCCGGACGCCCCCGGGGTCTCAGCCGGGTGCTGGCCTCCCCCGGATCCCGGCCTCCCCCTGCCCAGCCTCCCTTGGGTCCCAACCTCCCCCTGGTCCCGGTCTCCGCCAGCCTCAACCTCTCCCGGGTGCTGTCCTCCCCTGGATCCCGGCCTGCCCCCGGTCCCAACCTCCCCCTGCCCGACCTCCCCCGGGGTCCCGGCCTCCCCCTGCCCGGACTCCCCCGGGTGCCAACCTCCCCCCGGTCCCGGCCTCTCCCTTGTCCCGACCTCCCCCTGGATCCCAGCCTCCCGCCGTCCCCGCCCCGC
This sequence comes from Oxyura jamaicensis, assembly GCF_011077185.1. Taxonomy (NCBI): domain Eukaryota; kingdom Metazoa; phylum Chordata; class Aves; order Anseriformes; family Anatidae; genus Oxyura; species Oxyura jamaicensis. The sequence goes on along the minus strand of NC_048893.1, from coordinate 193,264,182 downwards.
CCCCCCTCACCTTACACAGCTGCTGCCCCTGCGACAGCTCCTCGAACGGGTAGCGCTGCGTGCACTTGGTGCAGGCGTACAGAGCCGGCCCCGCCGCCTGCGCCGCCGCCGCCATCCGCGCCTCTCCCGGCGGGGACGCGGGGCCCGAACCCGCACCCGGACCGGGGGGCGGGGGGCCCGAGGGGAGGCGCCCCCCGAGGATTGGCCTTCGATTGGCCGAGAGCCCCCACCCTTCTTTTTTATTGGACGTCTGGCACGCCACTCAAACGTGACTCTGTGACGTCCCGCCAGCCCCGCAGGGGGCGGGGCTTACCGCGCCGTCTTCCCTTTCCATTCGCCAGTTGGGCCGTCAGTCAACCCGCGCCCCGCTCATGGCCGCCGCATGGCCGCGGCGGCCTTAAAGGGACAGGCCCTGGGGGGAGGGGGGCCGCCCGCGCACAAAATGGCGGCGGCGGCGGGCGGGCGGCGGCAGCAGCGCACGGTGAGGGCTGGGGGTGGGGGAACTCCGGGGGGGGCCGGGGGTCGCAGGGAGCCGCAGGGCTGCCCAAAAAGACGGGTAGGGAGGCGGCTGGGGGCTGGACCTAATTATAACTTCTCTCATCCTCACCTGTTTGGGGCTTTTCTGCTTAATTTTCAGCGTTTTCCTGAGGTAAGCGCACCGTGGTGCTCCTCGTGGGGACGTCCAGCGGTAGACAGGGGCTGAAGTGCATCTTAAAAATGGGTCATAACCTTGGCTCTGCTTCCTAAATTCTGTCACTTTCTTCAGTCAGGAGCATTTAGCAGTCGTTATTCGTGAAACAGAACGCAAAGGTGGCTAACAGAAATATACCTGGTAGCACCTCGCCCTGCGCAGCGGAGCCTCAGCACTAATTTTGTGGGGTTATTTCAAGCCAGGGGCTGCGCTGACGGGATGCCATCGAAATTCGTGCCCGTGTCCTGCAGCCAGGTGATAGGAGACGTACAGCTCGTCAAAAAGCCCATGTTTGCTTAGCTCTGTCTAATTCTGGCCTAAGTATATAATTTTTTTTTTTCCGGGGTCAGTCTGTTGTGCGCTAGGTAAGTGTCACTTTTGCCAGTTTGAAAAGGAAAAAGGAAAAAAAAAATGCAGCAGGTTAGGTTTTTTGTCTGCTTTTGGTTTGTTTTATGTAGTTATTCTTAATTCTGCATAGACAAGGTTTTCCAGGTGAAAAGATACCCTTTGAAAATTCTAATGTCTGGCATCCCTGCTTTGATTTCAAACTGATTCCCGTCTTTTAGCTTGGAGGATCATCAGATGCTTTTGTTTTGCATCTATAGCAGATGAAAATAGCAGACTGGTGTTTGAATCAATGGGTTCTGCCATTTGGGCTTATGTTGCTGGTGCTGTGTTGCCTATTGCGTGAAATGCTGTGCTTTGCTTCGTTCACTTGTACTTGGTGACTTGATCTTGTTCCTTATTCTGCTTGCAGCAGTCCGGCACCGTGTAACGCTGGCGTTTCTGCAGGACTGAGCCCTCTGCTAACAGGCTTTCCTTCCGTTTTAACACGACTCGTTCTGCAAAGTTTGCTCTGTGTGGCTGCTGAGCGTAAAACAGTGCCCATATGCACAGAAATCTACTCAAAGTATTTTTGTTAATATATTCTTAATTAGGCATTTGTGTTTTAATCAGCTTTCCGTGGTGGCCGAAGTTCTTGTGCAAATGCAGCTGTTCCAAGAAAAGCACTTATGTTGTGCAGGAGATAACAAACCCAAAGTACTGCTTTACAGATAAAACAAACACTGCCTGAAATGTTTGGGGTCTTAATTTTCTTGTATTTGTAACAAGAGAAAAGTGTTGTCTGATTTGCTACAAGATATTTGCACAAATACGTTCTGAATTCTAATTAAGGTCACAATATGCTTCCAATAATTGGTATTTACAAAAGCTTAGAAAAGCCCTGCCAAGGGGAACGACTGCTCAATTGCCTTGTTAGTGAAGTAAATGTTCTGTGAGGAGCTCTAAGAGCATCGCGTCTTCTTGCAGCCTGTTTCTACCTCAGGCTGCAGGAAGCACCTTCAGCTTGTGTTCGGTAGCGTTCAGTGATGGGCATGGTTGAAAGAAACTCCTCTAGCACATTCAAACCAGGCAGCCGTGCTTTTATTTCACCCTTATCCACCAAGGGTGTACACAAAGCTCAGGCCGGGTAGGTTTGAGTCAAACACAGCATGCAGAGTGCTGTGGCCCTTTGGCTTTGGCTGGAAAGCGTCCAATTGCTGGTGTCCCAACTGTGTAGCATGTTCACAACAAGGTGATCCCTTCTGATCATTGCATTCTGCAAAATGTAGCAAATGCTTGGGAAGTAGATGTAGAGTGCTGGAAAATCCGTGGCATTCATGGCTGTGTTTTTTTGTGACCACTTAACCTGCTCTAGCAGCTTGTTTACACTGGGAGGCAGAGGTGCCTTCTCTTTTGGCTTTGATTTTTCTGCTGCTTTTCTTGTGCTGATGCTGCTAATTGACTGTGGGTTCAAGTCATCTTGGTGTGTCTGCTGGGGAGGCTCAATGTGTTCGTGGAAGGATGTGAAAGATAAAGGTGGAAAAGGGGCTGGGGCTGCAGTGGGGAGAGCTCCAGTCTTCCCTGACTGGTGTGTACTGCCTTCTCACAGTAAGCAAGCGTACAAATAAGTTGCAAACAAAAGCAGAAATTGGAAACTAGCTTGAAGAACTTGTTCTGATACTGTTTTTAGCAGAGGGGACTTTGATGTATGTATTTAAGACTCCAAGAAAGGAAATACAGCCATTGAGCTATTAGTCTTCTGCAGCAGTATTTCTCCACATCTTATAAACTGATTCTGCTTTTATTATGACAGAGAAACAAACCTGCTGAATAACAGCTTTGCTGTATTTTCAGGGAGATCTACACAAAGCTCCTAGGTCTACATCAGCCGCAGATGGACTCTCTGCAACTTCGTATATAGATTACCCAAAGTACAAGCCATTCATCAACTCAGATCTGCTGCGCTCCCCACAGAAGCCAGTAATTCCATATCCTGAGAGTAACAGCAGAGGTAATGCTCCAGCTAAGTTGTGTTTTTACCTGTTCCCAAGTCACCTGTGTGGTGGGTGAAAGCATCACGTATGAAATGCTCTGTGTGCCCACGGAGGGTGTGGTGTCTTTAGCCTTTATCCCTTCCCAGATGTGCAGGTCACCTGTTTTGTAGCATGCCTAATGAAAAAGGCTGTCTTACACTTGGAGGAGGAGGATGCCCTTCAGTAGGAGAGAGCTGTAAAATTGGCTCGGTGAAACGGGCTTGACATGTCTCTTGTCCCTTCTTTGGTCTTCCTGTCCCTCAGTCATTCCACTTCCCAGCTCACAGCTGGGTTTGAAATGAGACGGGAGTTCTCCAGATGGTTTGGAGCGAAGGAAGAGGTTTGGTGTTGATGAACTGAGAAGGCTCCTCACATACAAACGGTGTGTTGGGAATCAGTGAAGTGTTTACGACATGCAGAAAAGAGTGTTTTGTGGCAAAGTGCATTACCACAGGGGGAAGAAAGTTGTACTCCCACTCTTTTATTTTTCTGGTTTATTCCTTCTCCTTTCTTCCCCCCTTTCACTGGAAGTGAACACCAGAACTAAACATTAATTTTGCCTGACCTGAGATGAACAAAAACATTATTTGCTAGTTTTTTGTTGTTCAATGAATTGGCCTCTCATACAAGGAGAGGAACCCCAGAGCTGCCTCGGGGTTGGTACAGGAGGGAGCTGGGGGAATTGGAGGCTAGGGCAGGGTGGATCCTTTGTGAGCTGCTTGCCTCAGGGTCCTTGAGAAAATAATCCCTGAAGACTGGTGTTGTGTGGAGGCTTAAGGCTATGAAAAATTTTATTTTCTTCATTATGGAAAGAAAAGTGAGAAAGATTCAGGATGAACCCTTAAATTACTCTAAATATAAAACGGAGGGGGGGAAACCACAGCACAGTAGGCTCCAGTACCTGTTCCACTAATGTAATTCATGCTGAAATTACTGGAGACTTCTATATTAATGATCTAGTAGATGAAAAATGAGTTCCTGAAGTGCCATTTAAAATGTGATATATGCTCTGGGATGCACAATACAATCAGTGTTCAGTGTGGGTAACACAGAACTGAAGGACTGGTATGGAATAAAAACTGGATGTGATGCACATGATTGATACAAGGGTGTTTCTGGAGATTGTGTTGTGTGCTGCATTAGTGACAAAGTTTTGACTTCCAAGTTTTCATCTGGCAACTCTTTTCAAGTAGGTAATCTGCTAACTCTAAAATAAGTACAGATAGAGGGATAGAATCTGAGAGCCGTATCCCTTTTAGGAGTCATAAAATGCCTTTAGCTTCAAAAACTGTTTTTGTAAATATCAATGCATATGGAAAACAAAATCCAGCAGGCCGTTTATCCAATGCCTTTTCTTGCAGAGGCTTTACAAGTCTGAAAATGTTCAGGAGTGTGCAGTTTAGTAAGGTTAAGGATTTGGGAGTTATCTTCAGATGGGAAAATAGGTTTGGTTGTTCCTGGGGCCCTTACTGCTCCTGCCTCCTATTTAAAAATAAATAAATAAATCCAGAAATTGAGTAAATTCTGCTTACTTTGGTTTGTGTTATGTCTCAGCCAGCCACAGATGCTTTACTACTCCAGTAATGACTGTTACAATGTGTCTGTTACTTTGACACACATTTCCTGTCCTGCCTGCTACCTGGCATCCTGTTGGGTTTCACCCTTATCTGCCCACTGCTCAAATTGCTTCATTGATGTGTTTTGATTGTAGTTACTGTAAATACGCGGAGGTTTTACTTGAGCTCCAAGTATTACGTAACAAAGCTGTTTATGGTTCCAGTTGTGCCCATTTCAACTGAATCCTGGTAACAGTGCCATAAACTCGGGGAAGAGGGTGACCCTGCTAGTAGGACCAGGCTATCGACAGCTTTCCCTTTAACTGTGGCTGCTGTCACCCACTTCCTAGTTACTTAAGTTACCTCCAAGTAGGTAGTTCTGATACTCTGTTCTATTTTGCGTTTCAGGATTTGATGCATTTTCACTCTGGAAAACTCATTCTGATGACTATTTTTCCTTTTTTTTTGTAATCTGATGCTCAACCAGATACGCAGCCTCAACTTTTCCTGTGTTTCCATTCTTTCTCTAGAGCGTGCTTAAGCTCAGAGGAGTAGGCTAATGTGCCCTCGCAGATGCATCTGCTATATGAGCTGCCTGTAGGGTAGTTCTCACGTTCTACTTTAATAGGTCTGTGTAGGGGAAGGGGCTGATGGTTCTGGTTCCCTTTGCAGGTTTAAACAATACAGCCAGCAGATGTAATACATCAGATTGCCAGCAGATGGTCTAACCTCAAGATGACGCGAGTTACGTTACAGCTGCTTTCTTTTTTGTGTGACAGATATATAAAGGCTTCGAGTCATTGTTAGAGCAGGGAAATGGATGGAAAGTGGGAAAGCTGCTTGGCACAAAGGAAACACGTATTTTGTGGGCATGAGGCCATCACAAATGCAAAACCAGAAGAGCTGCTGCTTGGGGAAATAAACATCTTTATAGCTCTTCTGATATCTAACACTTATTCTGTTCAGTGATCATCAACAGGAACACTGTTTTATATTTGTCACACTAGTGTGCACTTGTAGGGGAATAGTTACAAGCATACAAAGAACTTCCACTGCTTCAGCTATTCAGTTGTCACCTTTACTTTCCTTTTGATAATAAAATCAAACGAGGCACTGTTTGTGCTTCATGTGCAGAATATTTATTTGACCTGTCCTGGGCAATGTATGCCTCTTCTCTCAAACGTTTCAGATGAAGGTATGCACCGAAGGCATCTATTCATTTCAGACTTGGATTAGGATTGGTTGCAGTTAAGGGAATAATTCATGGAAGGGATCCTGGCTGGTGGTGAGGAACGCTCTGGCTTTCTCATAACGCATTTCAAACTCAATGTGATCTTGAAGTGTAACTAACAAAAGGTACTTGCTCAATTACAGCAATATTTTCTGCTCTGAAGAATCTCCAGGAAAAAATTCGTCGGCTGGAGTTGGAGCGGCTTCAGGCAGAAGAGAATGTCAAACACCTCAGCAGAGAAACAGCAGACTACAAGAAAGTACTGAGCGAGCAAATGCAGCACAGGGAGCAGGACAGAACTGAGGTGTCAAAGAAAAATCAAGGTGGCTTGCAATGTTTGTGTACATACTGAACACTGACGTGGATAAAACTGGAGTGTTACCAATGCACGAAGCTATTTTAATTATTTTTGTTCAGTCTATTTTACAGAGACAAGTGGAATTTTGAAGAAATTTTAAAAGCATACTTAATTTTAGGAATTTGCATACACGAATGGTTAATTCAGCTTAATCTGAGTTTTAGATGGTCTTTTTCTTGGTTGTTTTTGAACTGTCCTGAAAACAATAGGCACAAGCAATGCATGACTTCATTTTTCTGCCTTGTTACCTACAGAGCTGGCTTCTCAGCTGGCAGCTGCTGAGTCTCGGTGCAGCCTCTTAGAGAAACAGCTGGACTACATGAGAAAAATGATCCAGCACGCTGAAAATGAGAAGTCACATCTCTTGGAGAAACAGGTGTGTTCCCAGGATTATCTCAGGATTAAATAAAAAAAATAATGAAGTGACTACATCACAACTTCTCATATTTACTATGATTTTGATACCTTAAGCTGTAGATGTCTTTGAGCTGGCCTTTATATACTTAGAGAAATTACTCATACCTAATTTTCAGTCTTATGAGGACCTTGGTATTTTCTGCCTTTGTGCATCTGTCTCTAAGGCAATTCTGTAGGTTCTGATGTTAATGAGAATTAACTGCTTCTGTGTGACTGGCTTGTCTTAGCTCATCTGTATCCCTCAGAGGATAATACCTGTGTGCCAGTGGAAAAACCTTCCCTTTTGTGTTTACAGGCTTTAACTCTTCGGAGATTTTTTTTTTTTTTACTGGTACTTTTCTTGATAAATGGGGTCTGACATACTGATTCTCTAGAAATAATAAGGAAATTTATTTCCTGTCATCAGTGATTGTGAGATTTGACCTATATCTAAACCAAGCTTGAATTTTGTTTTAAAGGAGTATCTGTCACCTAGACCTCTCTGTTCCACAGTCTCTGTGGCTATCCTATTTCAGTCAGTTAAATATTTACTGAAGAAATAAAATTAAGAATACTGCTGCTAATAGCTGAGTAATAAAGGGTTTTTATTACTATTTTTGGCTTGGGAGGGAGGGGAGACTGCAGAATTTCACCTGTTACTGGCTGGGTGTGAGATTCCCAGTGATGCCCAGTTGCTCCTTAATTGTAGCAGCACTTAAAATCGTGCAGAGAAAGTAGTTCCTTTGGTCTGTTTATGGTCCTTCTCTATCGTGGAGCTGTAAGGCTTGCTATAGAGATGTTTCATTGTGCTTATAATAGTTTTGCTTTTCATTTCTCCCTTCCAGGGCTCATTGGAGAGAGACCGGCTCAATCAATCCCAAGTCCAGTCTAAATTGGAAAAGCTGGATATGCTGGAAAAAGAGTACACCAGGCTTACTACCATGCAGTCCATAGCAGAGGTCTGTCGCTTGCACTCGCATCAGATTTATCTTATTTGTTGTAATCAACACTGCATAGTTACATGTTAATAACAGAGCTGGGCAAAACTTTGTCCTATGGGGAAAGAGCAGCTAAACATCTTTTTAAAACTGAAGTGGTATAAAAACTTGCAGTCACTGCTGGAAGTCAGGCTGTAGGTCACTGCATGCTACAAGAAAGAGTTGGAGTTTAGCTGAGACTTAACAGGGTCTGTTGGTGTTCATCTTTTTTTTTTTTTTTTTTTTGGTGGCGCACAGGCACAGATTTGAGCACTCACATTTTGTGTTTCTGAACACTTTTGAGTTACTTTGTACTCTGCTGAATGCTAGCAGTTAGAGTCAATTATGACCCAGATTTGGTTTGGTGGGGTTTTGTTTTGCTGGTGTTTTTTTTTTTTTTTTTTGCGACTTGCTCTTAAGAAACACAATTATTACTAGTTACTTTGCTGGCAGAATTTCAGAGTCTGTTGCTGAGTCTCCAGCGCTGCTGCTGTCAGCCTGTCAGTGCATTTCAACCAATCTGCTTTTTCAGGGTTCATTTTGAATTTCTGAAAGTTCAGCGTGGCCATGTTTGCTCATATTCTGTATACTGTCTGTGCTGTTGGCCTCTGAAATCCATTCCACATCCTACCTGTTTCTGCTGCTGTAGAGACACCACGAGACTCCCAAGACTGGGAACTACAGTAGGCTTAAGGAGGGGGAGGCTTCCACCCCCATACTTACATATTTTTCTCCCGTTTCAGCAGTGGTTAGTGTTATTAGATTTAGATTTAGGTTAGTGGTATTAGGGGTAGCTCTGGCCTCTTCATCAAAATTTTACACTTGCCACCCACTTACCAGCCCTTCCCATGTGCTTTTCCAGGAGTATTTAAGATGTTTGATAGTAAATCTTCATTGGGCTGGTCTGCTACAGTACCTTTTAGACACTAGAGCTCTTCCTGGAAGTCTCTGATCCAAGGCATCTTTGACAAGCTGTTCAAGATCTTGATACCCCATTGTGGTGGACTCCCTTTAGTAATAAAAAAAACCTGCGTTCTTTATCTGGGCAAACCTCTTTCAAAGAAGCGAGCATCCTGTGGCTCTTGTTCCCTGAAAGTAGCAGTAGGTTCTTCCAGGGTCAGGTTTGAAATTACTGGTTTGGCAACAGGAATTGCTTTCTCACAAGCTCTTAAAATGTTTTTGACTGGTAGCAGCTGAAGTTTGGAGCTGGGTTATTTGTCTTTTTGTGCCTAGCTAGTGCACATAATTTCAGCATAAAATTTAGATTTCCTTTCCAGGATCAAACTGAATCTTTACTATCTTCAGAAATTAGTAGTCGTCATAATTAAATCAGTTTTAGTGGAATTGGGTATTAAACTTACAGTTTTGAATCAGTTCTCAGAACCGAGAGAAATCCAGACCGAGCTCTGTCTAAAGCTGATTTTCCTTACAATCATGTTCCTGCCACAAGTCGCCCTCTGGTCAGCAGGTCAGGCTGCCTCTGTGCTTGTTGAACCTCCCTCTGTGTGCTCAGTGTCACCTTACGGTCCTGAAGGGGTGGCTGCGTTCTCTACTCAAAGCAGTCACAGCTGTTGATTCTGGTGATCTCTGCTTTAGTTGTGGCAAGACCACAGGAACATCTGCAAGCTTAATTTGAAGCTAGAAGTAAATAAGAAGGACTATTTCCAGTCACAGTGTACTGAAGCAGACAGAAACTGGTGAGATGACCACTCATGGGTGAGCAAGGATTTCAGACTTTGCCTGTGTGTGTGTGTCTTACTGAGAGCACTTAATCACCCAGACTTGCAGACCTGCTACCTTGCCTAGCCATATAAGCATATAAAAAGGAATTGTGGAGGTCCTCATTCATGTGATAGTCTCCTAATCAGAGTGCTGACCTCAAAAACATCTTCTAGTGTACATTCATTGCAACTGTAGTCCTGCAGTGCAGTGTCTGGACAGCTGGTGGAGAGGCTCTGGGTGCCTCAGTGTCAGAGGATGGAGGTAGGGGATGGGGCTGTGCCCTAAAAGAGCGATTAGGGTTCTGGTCTTGGGTGTCAGATGTCCAGAATCTGAATGCATGGGTTTTGAAGAGCTGCGGTTGGTAGTAATCAATCTGTTCTTAACACTGAGACTTAAAAAGAGAGAACAAAACCCCTCCATTCTGTGAACAGCAGAAGTGACTATAGGTATGCCACCCAGCCCTCTTTTCGTGTCTCCCCTGCTTGCCAGGTGGGGAGAAGCAACACCTGCACCAGGTGCAACACTTGACTGCTCAGCTGTCAAGCAGGTGCTGATTTGCAGGGTTGTGAAGCACAGAGATGTGAGCTGTCCTCACACCAGAGGCACTTCCTCTCTGATGGACCTAACTGGGTGTTTGTCCCAGCAGCCCTGTTTGCAGAAATCAAGGCAGTCTGTGTCTTTGATGTCATACCTTTCTGCCTCTGGTTAAAGTTGTTTGGAACTTTTTCATGTAAGTGTCCATGTTGGAATCAAAAACTTGCACATAAAGGGTGGAACGTGATTGTTAAGTTACTTGGAATATTTCTGATATGTATGGAAAGGAGAAAAAAAGGATTCAACAGGAAAAGCTGGTTCCTTTATACAGTGCCTTTGTCCTTGATATGTATTCAGGGGTTTGCATTTTAACACCTTCGTATAACAGTTGGTTATATTAATCTTACAGTTCACACTGAAGTAAAGGTGAATTGAGATATTTAACACCTCTTGGAGTTTTCAGGGTACTGGGTTTATAAACAATGCAAATTAAAGTGTCCAAAATTGGCTGCTGCTTTGAACTGTGTGCTTCTCTGGCTGAAGTTTGATTAGTGGCTCTGTGAATCATATGCAGTCTTTGGGGGAAGAGAAGGGAAGGTTGTTTTTTTGTGTGCATTCTCTGGAACTTTGGATCACTTTCACTCTGCTGTATGAAATTAGAAGGTTGTTTAAAAACTTTCATATTGGGAGTTTAATCATATCCTGCTTAAACAGGTTTTTCATCTTGTTGAAACATCTACAAAGATACATGTGCCTCTCCTATTAACCCTTTCTGAAAAGGGCTTTGAAAAATTCTTACAATATTTTTACCATAACAAGATTAAATCAATTCATGTTTGCTTAAAGGTAACTCAGAGGCATCACATGAACTTTCCTCTCTGCTCTTAATTGAGGAGGTGGCTAGACCTTCAAAAATTCCTCTTGTCTAATAACCTCGCGTACTACTCTCCCTGTAGGCTCTGACTTAAATTCATGCACCAGTTGTGGAAGTAAAAATAGAAAACTCAATTCAGTCTGAGGCATAAGACTTTGACTGTGCTATTTGTGCCTGTATAGGTAGAACTTCAGCAGTGATTTTAATTCTGAAATCTTTGCCTAGTTTGAAATTGCAAGTTAAACTCGTGCAGTTTTGCTCAATCTCTTGGTATTGTACACTTCAGGAAAAAAATATTTTGTTTCAGTAATAACACTGTTTTCATTCACCTTTGACTAGAAAAAAATGAAAGAGCTGGAACAGAAGCTTCAGGAGGAAGAACATGCAAGGAAGCTTGTTCAGGAAAAAGCAGCTGAGGTAACAACAGGAAATTTCTCTTGTACTAGTACGCACAGTAATTAGCTCTTCCTTTTCATCAACTTTCCCAACTAAACTTGCTGATAGTGTCTCCTACATAGAGAATAATGAAAACCTTGTCTTCCCTCTCCATCCCACATCTGAAGTTCAAGAGAAATCTCTTCCTACCAGCATCTGCACTGAAGCTTCATTTCTTCAATGAAAGACACTAGTTGGAAAAGAAAAATAATTCAGACTGATTTGTAGTTGGGGGCGTATAAGGATCTCTGCTTTAAATAGATCAAGGTCAAAAAGTGTACTCCTTTTCTCGTAATTGCAACTAGATATATTGCAGAAGGAGGCAAAAAAGGGCCCTGTGCTGTTGGATATGGGTCTGTAGGGATGGTGGCCTTCTAACCCTGAAGTGTTATGCTCATTACATACTCATCTTCTGTATGCTAAGAAGTATGTAAGAAATGTGGCAGGCATTAACCTTTCTAATGAGTGCTAACTTCAAATTAATCATGTATAATTGTTTTGTGAATGCTTCTAGATGAGATTGTTTAGGAGACAAGATCTAAAGTCACACTGTAGCTTTTAGTTGATAGAAACAAAGTGTATAGAGGTCATTGACAGTGTCAGTTCTAGTCTTAGCTCTTTCAAGAGATCTCTTCTTCCTGTCAAATTTAATAGATAGAAGGAATAGTGGTCATGCTAACTGTATGCCACAGAATCAATTGAGCAGTCAGAGTTGGTTACCTGACTTCCTGAATATTTTGTCAAGTGTAAAACACAGCTGATGTTTTGGTACTTGCCTATGTGGGAATAATTCAGTACGACCGTTTCCTTAATTTACTAGGATTAGTGATGAGACATGTTATCTGAGGAAAAAATCTAATGTTTAAATTAGACTGCAGAGGCATCCTACACACTTGCAGACCTTACTTTCGGGGAGCTTGTATTTTAAAAACTTGCTGTGTTGCAAATCTTAGCACATCCTCTCTGATAATCTATTAATACAACTTCAATAACTTCCCTCATTCCTTCAATTACAGCTTCAGACAGGCCTGGAAACCAACAGACTGTTGATTCAAGCAGCATCACCATTGCTTTCTCCAAAAGCAAGAAAACCCAAGAAAAAAACTAAGCAGCCAGAGAAGGTAATGAGTGGGGGAGAGAAGGGCAATTACTGAGGGGTAAAATAAGGATCTGTGCATGCAGTCAGAAAGTAAGCTGCCTCTTGTATTGTAAAGCAAAAAATGGGTTTGCTGTAGTGTCATCTTTTGATAAACATTTATCTCTTCTTTCCTTGCAGAAATGCTCTCTCACAGGCCATCTCACTACGCAGCCCCATTACAGACTGTGTCTGGGCGATGTACCCTTTGTAGCTGGGAAGGTGAGCAGCCAAATTGCAAAGCTTCACGCTCAGTAGCTGCAGCTCCTTCAGTGGCTTTGGCTTGGTGCACTCCTGACACCCAGCGGTCAGATCATCTTGTTTTCTTTGAGCTTCTTTCAGTTTATCTTCAGAAGGCCTGCTGCATATCAGGAACTTGCTGAGCTGCTATTTCCTAAAATGAGCTCCCTCCATGCTGCTAGTCAAGCTGTTCTTGTTATGCGTATTCAAACAAAAATAAATATTGTTTTGGTGTTCTCCATTATAATCAAGTAGGTTGTTGACGATGTCGTTTAAAATAAGTGTCTTTTCCTTCCAGTCTACTAGTCCCAGCCATTCAGTTGGCGCCAACGTGCAACACGTCCTGCACCTGATGAAACAGCACACCAAAGCTTTGTGTAACAACCGTGTGGTCAACGATACCCCGCTAGCAAAATCCATCAGTACTGGTCATCCTGCCAGCAAGAGCAGAAAGTCATCACTGCCAAAGGACTCTTCCTCATCCCACGAAGAACTCTCAGAAGTTCTGCTGACTTTACAGGATGAATTCGGGCAGATGAGTTTGTAAGTTTTGTACATTTGATGTTGCAGATTATGAATGAAAGCCTTATATTTTTGTGTTTTTGCTTTAAAGCTGTGGAAGTTTTTCTGGGGAAAGGTTTTTTTTCCTCAAATATCTGGCACATAATCCTTTCTAGTGGCTACATAGTCTGTCGTTTCTCCTTGCAGTTAAAGGTAGGCTCTGATAAACAGTGTGGGCTCCATGCCTATCAAATTCCTGAGGAGTAGGGGAAAAATGTGGTAACAGCCCCAATGCAGTGGACAAATACTGCATATTCCAAAGCGTGTTTTGTTCATCCTGGCCAAAAGGATGTGAATTGTTACCTAAGTGCACAACTATACGAGATAGAAATGTACAAACAGTAATGAGACAAGTGCTGAGATGCCTTCCTCTAGGGGTCATTGGGTAATTTTAAATGTGTGCTGAAGTTTGAAGCTGCTTGTTATTGACGTTTTAATGTTGCAGCAGTCTGCTGCCAAGATGTGTTACTTGAGTGATGCTACTCACCAGAAAAACTGTTCAGACTGGTTTGTTATGACTCCTTGAATGTGTTGGGCTGCTGATGCTGTGGATTCCTGGGAGTGTTGTTTCTGAACTATGTACACAAGCTCTAGAAACTGAGAGAGCCTAACACAAGCTTTGTTCTGTCTAAATCCCATGCTAGTGACCACCAGCAGCTGTCAAAGCTTGTCCAGGAAGCTCCAACCGTTGCAGTGAGGGAAGATCTGGAGAGGGAACTTGAGACACTGGTGGGAAAGATGGAGGCCAAGGCAGACCAGATCAGCAAGGTCCGGAGGCATCGGCTGCAGGTGGGTTACATCCCTACATTCATGCATCTGTGAAGTTGCTGTCCTAAGACGTTTTTCTACCTTACATTCTAATGTAGCAGCAAGAGAGTAAAGCAGAAACAACTACCATAGATTATTGTGCCTAGCTTTATTTAGCTTGATGACCCAAAGTTAGTCTGCATGCCTCTGTCTTTGCATTTCTTGCCATGTTACCTTGTGCCCACTCTTCATCCCATCCCAGGCAGAATTTTGCATCTGTTCTTACACTGCTTCCCCAAAACAGGGAAAAGGTAGCGTACAGCCTGATAGCAAATTCCACAGCTGTTGGAAGTCTGTAAACACAGCAGGAGCTGGCTACACAGCACACAAGCTGACAAACAGCACACAGGGCAAGACGGTGTGAGCCTACTTCCTGGGCGTCCAGCAGTCAGTCTGGGAAGTGTTTCTGGTCGTGTCTCCTGACACATCAGGTACCTGGCCGTTCAGATCAGTCCCACTCCTGCTTCCAGCATATGTGAAACAGCAATGGGGAACTAACTAAAGCATTTGCTTTGCAGGAAGATCCTAATAACAGCCAGCTGCACGTAGTGTGCAGAGGAAGGGCCTCATGAAATGCTGTTCTTTACATTGAAGAAAACTCTGAGCTACTAGTAACCTAAACTGCATTTAAAAAGAGGAAGATTCCCAGAGGCTTTCACTGTTGAGCTAACTCTTAATGGTTCTCCTTTGGTGTTAACGGCCTATTTATAATGTTTTGATTTGCATTTTATAAAAACTGAAATATCTGTTCATTTCAAACCCCTTTCAAAATTTTTTGAATAATATAACCTGTTCATTCAAAGCTATAAAAACCTTTTTGATTTTCTCCAGTCTTCATTCATTCTAATGAAATTTTTCCAAAGGGCGTAATACTGATGTATCTAATCCAGTTCAGTTCATGTGAACCAAGAAGATTCACCCTCATCTGGTGTAGCATAGACATCAAATGTGTACTGAGCGCACTGTGGATGACATTCATAGTGGATGCATGTGAAATATGTTTTCAAGCAGTTAAAAGTATTTTACCTTTGATCTCCCCTGTGATCTGCAGAGGAACAGATGCGTAGTAGTCCCCAGTAGTAAAGATTCTCCATATACTCGAGCCTTCTGACTAGCTACTGACAAACATTCTCGGAGTCAGCATTTAAGAGAAGTGCTGCCTGCTATAAACCGGGAGGGGAGCTCACCACTACATAAAATGAGCCCTGTGGAAGCTACCCATTCTGCAGTTTGGTAGCCACATCTCTAAAGATGTGACTAGCAATGCTGTGTAAGGAAAATAAAATACCACTTAGGGTGACATGGAAGCATCTGTTTGCCTAGCTGAGTGAGATGAGCGGTGGGATGTTCCAGCTGTCTGGAGGAATTGCAGAACTCCAAGCAATGACCTTGTTTCAGTTTGTTTTCCTTTGGGCTTCTCTTTCAGCTAGAGAGACTGAAGAGAGAATACAAGTCCAAAAAGACTCCTGCTAAACAAATAAAAGACAGCAGGCGCC
The DNA here is from genome assembly GCF_011077185.1 of Oxyura jamaicensis. Lineage (NCBI taxonomy): Eukaryota > Metazoa > Chordata > Aves > Anseriformes > Anatidae > Oxyura > Oxyura jamaicensis. The sequence continues at coordinate 193,248,812 of NC_048893.1, read as the reverse complement.
CCGTCAGTGAGGTTAAAGTAACAACTACAGTAACCACGAAAGGGAAGGATGCTGGTCCCATCAAAGTGAAACCTGGGGAGAAGAGTCGGAAAAATCTTCAGTTGTTGAGAGACATGCAGAGCATACAAACCTCGCTACAGAAAGACGATATCAGCTGGGACTACTGACTGGCCTACGGGAGATGTTCCTGAAACCACCCCAGTCAAGCTTGCTCACATTCTGGATATAAAGCAGCTGCCTTTCTCTCTGTGTGAAAGAGACTACTGTATGCTAAGTGCACTTTGGAAATAAGGGTCCTTAATTCTCCCACCTGTGGGTTTGGTTGTATATACTGTGGCCTAGTTCAAAGTGCATTCTATTTCTAAGGTATCCAAGCACAGGTCTCCCCCTGCCAGTCCCTCTCGTGTTAGGATTCCAGCAGTCCTTCCCTTTTTTCTTTCAGCGCACCAAACAACGCGGTGTTTATGTGGGTTGGCTCGTGTGAAATGCCAGTGTGATTTCACACTGCTGTTGAACTCCTTTGTGTTGGGAGGCTTCTCAAGATGCATCCATTTGAAAAGTGCCATGTCCCTAAGTCTTGAGGGCTTCTGTCAGTTCTGATCTGTGTGCAGCTGCAGTTACTGCAGTGTTTTAGTGTAAAAGGGAGAACAGGTAAACTCCTTTTTTAAAGTGTTTTTAGTTCTCAAAAAGCTTTCCTAGTTCTGCACATTCCATTAGTCAGCATTAATGGCAGTGGATGTTTGTGTACTCAAAAGGAGCAAAGTGACTTCCAAATTATTTTGCTTAATGATTGTGTTTAAGTCTGAAGAGTAAACTTTTCTTCAGAACTTGTACTTTACGAAAAGGCTATAGGAAATGTGGATAACATCCCTTCTTCTAGTCCATGGCTTTGGGCAGTGAAGGAGTGAGATAAACCACAAGTTTTAAATTGCAAGTGCCTCAATCATGCCATTCAGTCCTGGCATCTTGCTTTTAACTTGAAATACGTGCTTTAATGAGCTATCGATCTTGGTAGTGGTGCAACTCGTTTTGTACTGACTTGCACAGCTGAGTGAATGTTATTTATTATGTTAATAATGTAAAGAATTTCCTATTAATGGAATGTATAGAAGACCCAGATTATCTGTTTATACAGTCGAAAAACAATAAAGCCAGCTTGCCTGTTGAATCAAGTGTGGGAAAGCTGCAGTTCCTCTAAACTCCCTGAGCGCTTGCTGCAGCGCTGTGCCTCTCCCAGTATATTTTATTGGTGGTGTGAGCAAACTGCAGGTGAGGTGAGGTCAGTTGTCCAAGCTTGTGTAGCTAAACCAGCAGAGACTGCGGTAGGGTCAGTGCAAGTCAGACTGAGTCTGCTGAAAGGGATTTGAGTTTAAATTTGAGTTCAGTTATCTCTGGGTGATGCGCCCTGGTCATTTCCTTGTGTCCAAGGCAGAGGAGGTTTTAGCTATGAGAAGTCAGGCACTGTCTACCACACCTGGTGCCAGCCTCCTTAACTTTGTTTGGGCTGGGGACATGGGCTCTGGGTAGCTGGAGCAACCCCTGGGCTAGCAGTTCTTCCTGGAGGGGCCTGAAATTGGTAGCTGAAGTTACAATCATTGATTTTGCTTGGAAAGGATGGCTGGAGGAGGGCTGATGTCAGTAGTAGCTCAGGCTGTCATAAATGAGCCAGGGCTTAGGAGCATTGTAGGCTCCATAGGTATCTCAGTCACTCTGCAGTGCATAGGTTGGAGTTAAGCTTACTGGGAGTGTCAGGGAGTAAGCGCTGAGGTGTTGATCCCAAATTATCCCACTGATGTTGGACTTAACATGAGTTACATGGAACAATGTGAACATTCCTCTTTCACAGAAGTTACTGTGCCAATGCACTGCAAATTGCAGAAACGGGTTATTTTCATTCTAGACATGTTTTTGTGCTACTACACAGCCATGTACTGTATCTGTGCTAGCAGTGGTCTGTACGGGGTAAGATAAACTTGTCCAAAGAGAAGTTGTTTCCCTGCGATTCTAAACTTCAGAGTTGGAACAAGAGCATTTTGCAAACCCAACTCTGAGATGCTAAGGTCAGTGCTATTTTTGTTTACATGCCTACACATTCTTTGGTTTTGCTAACCACATAGCTGAAAATGAGCCCAAGAAGAACTTAATCCATTTAGCTATTTTTATTAGTGTTAAGGAAACCAAACAGCCTTCATTTAAAAAAAAAAAAAGCAACATATACACACAGCCAGTTAGCTAATATTCAATAATGCTATGAGCCATCTTTTAGAGTGATTGTACATAAGAGCAGATCTGCCCTTCAACCTTAAAGCAAATTCAAGTCCTTCAGGAGCTATTTTGTGTGGGTTCTTTGCACTATTAAGCCATGAACTCTCAGCCCACCCTGTAGAAATATGGAAATGCTACACAAGCTGTTAATCATTCTGTCAGAAGGTGGCAGTGGATTTCCCTGTAAGTACTGAGACACTGATTGCAGTAGAGCAGGCTGAAATAGACTGCAGCTAGAAATCCATCCTTCCTCGGATAGAAATCCATCCTTCCTCAGATGGAATGTGGCTTTTGAAAGGCAATTCCTTAACGTGGAAGTTGTCCACTCCTCTACCCTCTCAAAAAATACTGATCTTGGGAGAAAGGCTAAGACTAAAAGCATGCTGATGAGCAGATTAAGCAGAGACCCCAGTGTGGGTCCCCATTGTTCGAGAGCAGCACAGGGACCCAGCCCAAGCCATGCATATGATTTTCTTCCTTACAGAGGTGAGAAGCAGCCTGGAGTGAATGAAGAGCCTTGGGGATATACCACGGCAGTGTAAGCCCTGCCACCTACAACCCCTTATTTCTGTGTTTGAAAAGCAATGCAGCAGGTGTGGTTTCACCAAATTTTTCATCACTACTTCTACACTAAAAGTTTCTATTAAAACTGAATGTGTATTTAAGTTTAGCCAGGTGACACTAATTCTTGAAGTGTGCTATGAGGAAAAAGACTTCAGAGCCAGGGCTCAGAAACCAGCCAAGCTGTTTAGTCTACCCCAGTAGTGTTAAGTACCAGTTGCAACGTAGGCAAAAAGGCTTCTTTGGTTGATACGATTGCTTCCGTTAAAGTAATTCAGTTTTCTGTTAAGTATGCCACTATGAGCCCGCACAGAAGCACGAATGCCACTAGTTATGCTTACCCAAGCAAAATGAAATGACTGATCCCAGCAGTTTACACGTGCCCCTGGGTGTCCCACTACCTTCCTCCTGCTGTGGATGAGGCACTGGAGAACAGAAGAGCTGCAGGAAGCACAGAGGGATCCATGCTCTGCTCCATCCCTCAGAAACAAAGGTGCTTTAATTTACATCCTGGCATGATCCATGTCAGCCATGGATCAGCTTGCAGAGATAGAAGTAAACACAGTCCTGTAAAGTTGAGTCATGGAGGTTGCTCCTCTACCAGTGTGTTCTCTGGGTAGAACATGCCCTTTCTTAAGTAAGGCATCGTTTACATGGCTTCCTAGATCTAAGTAAAAGGAAAAATAACTGATATGTTTAGGATTCTAGCACTACTTCTCTTTTAGTGTGTTGGCAAACCCTCTCACGCTGCTATGCATGTGTTATTACTGCAGTTTCATGACTTGACACAGGTGAAGTCAAGGCTCTGACACAGAGTCAGATTCTATACCTTTAGCCAAGGGGAGCTTTTTCAAACTCCTGAGTAGACATTTTTCCTACATAGTACTTCATTCTAGCACACAGTCCCTTTTTGAAAGTGAAGTGATTTCCAACACAAGTGAGCAAAAAAAAAAAAAGTTCTAGGTTTCTTTTAAGTGGCAAGTGCAAGTGGCTTGTATCATCATCTAGCCACTGAGAAGGTTAATTGCATAGGGGGCCTTGGGTGTTCTTCTGTTCTTGCTTAAGCTTCCTCTAGTGCTACAGTACTAATAAATTACCCTGGAGAGAAATAAATAAATATGTTGGTGTCTCCCAGACACTGTAATGGGAATCCAGAGGGTTTCAGAAAAGCTGTCCTGGTGGTCCTGGGAAAGTAGTTGGCGAAAAAAACAGTCCCTATTATACAACAGTCTGTACAGGGGTGACGCACTGTGCGGGAGAGCCAGCTCTCTCTGAGGACGAGGTGGAACGGTTGGTGATTTCTCGCTGCAGTTCCTCCACTTTCTTCTGCAGCTCAGCCCGCTTGGCAAGAAGCTCCTTGTAGCGATTGTGGACAGGCTCCTGCAAGGAAACACCTAGCTGAGTGCTGGAAGGGAAGCATGGAAGTAAGAATCTGAAACACACAGCGGTGTCCTTGGGATACTCTTCCTTTACCCAACACATGTAGCTACCGTAACAGTGGCTAAACAAAACTTAGTGTGTATTTTGAAAGAGGGCAATTACAGAGCTCTGATCTCTGACATTTCTGGGGGACTTCAGAGCTTTGGAGAAAAGAGCAATATATATATTTTCTAAGTATTTTCACAGTCCTGGCTGTTAAACAGTTAGTACTGAAAAGCATTTGTTGGGCTCCAGATTTGCAAAACTTTGTTAACTGCAGTTAGATATTGAGGAAGAATTTGTATCCCTTCTATCTAAAAGTGGTTTTAGAGCCATCTTCAGACTGCTCGTCTCAGGTGCCTACCTTGGGGGAGCCAGTTCTGCTCTTACCAAAGTTGCAGCCAGACCCCGTGCCTGAGGCAGACAAAATGAGCAGCAGGTTCCTCCTGCCAGTATTCTAATTGCAGCCCCAAAGCTCTGATACCCAAAGAAGGCTCAGGGTTTTAGGGCTTCTGTAAAGAAAAGACGCTTGGATACTTTTGCTGCTACTCAAAACAATTTTACAAATTGCTGAGCAGCTTCAGCTCCTGCAGATTGCACAAGGTGGCGATCTCCAGCCAAGCAACAGCCAGCTTTAATGCTGCTCTTTCCATTTGCCTGCATTCGAATTTAGGCTTTTGTTTTGAGATTTAAGCGGTGGCAGCTTAAGTTTGAACATTACTTTTCTTGCTTTAAAGGCCTGGAGCTCCACCATGACAGCGTTACTGCTAGCACAGAGGGAGAGGAAAGCAGAATCCTTGGAAGAAAGTGAAACAAGCCTGGTACCTGTGGCTTCATCCTGGGGTTCCAGCGGATATAGTAGCCGACCCACAGCTCGAGGTGGCGCATGCTCGCCACGGGGTACAGGACGTGGTTGGAGTAGCTCACATACAGGGGGTTAGTGAAGTCCTCGAGCTGGCTGTTGATGTAAGACCAAAGTGACACAGTCTTTTTTGGAAGGCCCTGCAACAGAAGGGGTAGAGGAGGATTTATTTCCCATATGAAGACGAGCATTTATCTACAAAGCGTTGTGAGTACTTACAACAGCATATACACATGCCTGTCATTAATACAGATCTGATTGCCTTCGTGTAGCTTAAAAAAAAAAAAAAGCACTCTTCTTTTGATGTGGTTTCTGTAATCATAGCACATGGATGCCTGCAGGCAGGCACACACACATGTGCCCTGGCACGGCAACACCCTGCTCCTAGCACAGCCCAGGAATTGCCACCAGTGCAGCAAGGGGACACCACAGAACTGGTACGTGAACCCTCAGTGCCTTGGTTAAACTTCACCTCTTTAAGGAGCCCCGGGAGGACTTGCTGGAGTATTTAATTGGAGGGGAAAGAGGAAAAAAACAAAACCAACCACTGCATTTGACTCAGGCCCTGATGTAGTGGAGTAATTAGGCCTGTGACTAGTCCCAGTGAAACGGAGTTGAAGGGCTTCATCAATTAAGTACTCCACTAAGCTCAGGCCTTACAAGAAAAACAAAAAGCAAAAATCCAAACCCACAACCAGCAGGCAGGTTTTCATCTCTGGAAATCACAATTATTCAATCACTGTGGACTCCAGAGATACAGCGACTCTCTATAACACTACCGCTTCGGTATTGTAGTAATTTTATTTTAGTTTAGTTTTTAACTGGTGTGGTGTCAAATGCAATCACAGCAGGCCCACACAGCACTGTCCTCGGGGATGTTAGGCTGCAACCTTTCAGTGATAAAATCCTTCATCCTCAGGTAGGAGAGAGAATGCATATCACTCCCTTTCCTTCCAGGTCCCAGCTGGGGTTGAGCAGGGCAGTGAATGAATGTACCTGAATGTACACATCTACACACAACTCCCCTGCAGCTAGTCACAAACAAACCTAAAGCAGCCCGCAGGGCGGAGCTGGCTGATGGAAGGACCTAGAGGCATGTCCTGCCTTGTACGTGCAGCAAAATGCAAGCACAGCAAGAACACAGATTGAGGCCTGTCACCTGCTGTAACCTGTGTGTACACATTGACCATGCACACTTGTTAGCTCAAACCAACCTAAAGGGAAGGTTTATAAGGAAATCCAATAAGGATTGGATATAAGGATATCGGAATAAGGAAAAGGGAGGGCAAAAAAAAAAAAAAAAGCACCCTACCTTCACCTTGGAGAGAAGCAGTCTTACCTCCTTCACTCTCTGCTGCTCACTGCTGCACAGGAATGTCCCAAACAAACAGCTGTACAGGTGATCCAGGATGGTTATCAGGAAGTACTCATTGAACTCAAACGCTGTAGGAAACTTCGGACAAAAACAGAAAATAGGTTGAGTTGGGGTTTTAGAACAGCAAATCGCAAAAAACAATCTCCCACTCTGTGGTCCTAGTCTCATTACTAAAACAGGATTTGTCTCTGTTCTCTGGCTGTCTGGATACTCGGGATCATATTTGCTCCTTCCAGGAGCAGGAGTCTCTCTTGGAAAGCTGCTTTACATGTACAGAGAGGATATTTGAGCAAAAGCCAGAGGTCTGAAGGGTCTGACCGCTGTGTTTACACACACTCTGTGCCCCTTCAAGTCGAAGCTTGTTTTCCCCCTAATGACCATGCAATAAGACCATGGACAAAAGGCTGGTGCATATGTGAAATAATACATAAAAAAGAAACCTAAATTCCCTGGCACCAAAAGGAAATAACCTGTGTGCCCAACAGAGCGCTTCCCAGAGGGAAGAGCGGGGAGGCACCACGCAACACCGCCCAGCAGGACGAACGGAGGCGTGCGGACGGGGCCGTGGTTGCTGTTGAGGTACCATGCAGAAACGATCAGGCGTAACAGGGAGAACTGGCGCGCCACGAAGGGGCAGAAGGAATGCATGCAGTGCATTGCGTGTATGTGCAAGATGTGCTGGGCAGGTGGAGAGGGCAGCTGGAGGCCTTCTCTGCCATGCCTGATCTCAAGTGAGGAACTCGGCTCCTGGCTCTGTAACTCAAGCATGAATGAGGAGCAACGTGTTTGCCTTCAGATGTACTTTGTGGAGACGTGTGCCACCCAGCAACTTACCTGTCTTGTCATTTGCCAGACACAATCGATGAACTGGAGGAAGACAGGAGAGCGATCTGCATCTGCATGATTCTTATCTCCATGGCCAACTCTCTGAAACAGAGCAGGACAAAGAACACGAGTCACTCAGGGCTTCATGGGGAAAAGGTGGGGGTCTCATCTCCGTCACCCAAGCCTGTATCAACAGCTTTTAGAAGGTTCAAATGAATCTGGATTTTGCTTTGTCCTCATTAGTGGGTAAAGGAGTAAATGATAGCTACTCCCTTGGTCTTTGAAGTGAAATTTCTTTATGGGGATATTTTCATGTTAAATTAAAACAAGAGTTGTTTGAGTAGAGGCTCCAGATGCTATGCTGGCACTGATTTCAGTTAATAGCTCAAGTTCAGAAGGAGGGGAAGAAAAAAGAAAAAGAATGCTTTTTGCTTTGGTTGCAGCTGTTGTCCTGGCTACTTCAGTAGTAGGGCGTGCTGGATCTAACCGCTACCTACAGACACAGCGCGTGGTGATAACCATCACGCAACACCTCGCAGCTTCCAAGCCCTGTACAAACAGTAACCCAGCCCATCTCCTGCCACCTCAAGAGAGGCAATTATGAAAGGATCCCCAGAAGTAGGCCTCCAACCCCGACCATGCTGTGTGGCCTTGGATAAGACATGTAAGGCAAGATTCCTTATTCCTAGGATAGTACATTGCTGGCATGTGTTACCCGTGAGCCCTCAGCACTGTACCAAGACAGAACAAGAGCACGTAAGTAACGGAGCAATCCCCTGCCTCTCCTGTAACACTGTTCTGTTAGCAGAGCAAATTGATATCATCTCCTTTTTACAGACTTGGAAGCTAAAATGCTCGTAGTTCAAAAACCAGTTAACAGTTTTGCTGAGGCAGAACCTGAGTTACTTGTTGCCTCAGTTATCCTACCTTCTTTGGAAGTGGCGAACAGCATTCGTGCACACAACCCACTGTCACTGCATACACTGTAAGCAGACTTTGTTCTGGCCCTTGCCAAAATTAAACAACCACAAGAGAACATCTATGAGCAAAACACGATAGGAAAACACGCTGAAAGGTTACTACTGAAGTGCTCTCCCAATTCCCATCAATGCAAATCGTAACGAACAGCCAAGCCACAGGTTGACAAAGCTGCCCCTCTGAAGACTCTAGGCACTCATCCACAAACTACTCAAGCTGCTGGTCCTTTGCCTAAAAAATTAACAAGCCTCCCCAAAAACAAAATGTGCCCAAAGAAAATGTGAGATCAAGGCCACCAACAAAATCCCCAGCCTCTTCAACACGAAGGTATTTGTTAGATGACAGTGTCCAAGCAGCTTTAGAAAATGGACTGAACTGAAAAAGCCAGACAAAATACCCCAGTGGTCCCTGCCAACTCCCAGCAGAAATCCTTATGATTTCAAGGTGAGCAATAACTTTCTGTTCAGTCCCTTCCAAGAGGTAGTAACTCACCAGCTGAAACCTGTGGCCGAAGCTCAGCCACTCCTTCTCCACTAGTACTTCAAAGCCCCTGATAGTTCGGTAGTAGCCATCTAACATGAGCAAAGAGAGGGAAGTGAGCTGGGCTGTCCGGTCCCAACCATCGCTGCAGTGTACAACCACTGATGTCTTCCCTGACTCCACCTTGTCAGCGATCCGAAGGGCTCCAGCAAGAATGAGCTAGGACAAGAGGAAAAAAAAGAGAAAAATATCTTTGGAACAGAAACTATGCATGAGAAATGGCTAGTGACAACACAGGGCAAAACAAGGGCTCTGTCTGCCTCAAGGAGCACGGTAAATCAGTTCCAACTACTTCATAACTAGGACAGCAAATGGGTGAGCACATTTTTTGTTCCAGCAAGATGACAACACATCTAAACCATAATGGAGGCACAACTCTAAAAGAGCCCCAGCACTAAGTTCAGTCTCTGGACAGGTCAGGATTTGAGCCCAGGAGCATTCTGTGTTTGAACATGAAAACAAATGGTCATTGCTTTGCAACTGCTCAACAAGCAGACTGGCTCCTTTCTGCATTAACAGGCAGACAGTGTGATCTGCATGTTTGTTAGGAGAGACAGAGCTTAGTTTGAAAGCCAACATTTGTAGAAGCTGAAACATTTTGCCCTGGTCATTCTGATTCTGCTTGGATTCCTGAAAGGCTGAGGGGGCAGAACTCCCAACACCTGCTCATCTAGACCAGGCAGTAATACTGGGATGCCACGAATCCCAGAGTGAAGAGGCTGGAAACTCTGGGACTCTTGTGCTCTGCCAAGGGTTTTTATGATTACACATTACTCAGGAACACACTTCACTTTGAAAACACCACCTTTCAGTATTTCAAAACCTCCCTCTCATTTCATTTCCAACCTCTTCAAAATTCCCCATTCCAGGAAACTGTGGTTTTGTAAATTTAAAATTTCCTATTTAAAAGCAACATTTTTAATCCTGAAATTTCTTATTAATTGAAAGTCTGTCACTGGAGTAAGCTCTGGATAATATTTGCCAATGAACAGACTGGGAAAACCTGTGACTACTCAGCCTCATCCAGCGGATGCATACCTTGATATGCTCGAGCCAGTGAGTTGATTCTAAATTAGACAGCCAGTGAGTCTCCTCAATATTGGGATACACAATTTCTTTCAGTTTTCTCAGCGACTCTCTCATGACATGAATATTGTGAATGTCCAGGAACACTAATTCTGCATTCTGATAGGCATCCTCGCTCTCATAGCCTCCTCCTTTAGCCTGAAGAAAAAGAAAATACATAGAAAATTAACTAAGTGAAAGCATATTTGATACCTGATCCCAATAGTTTGTCCTGAGCAGATATCAGCTGACAAAATACTCCTGTGACTATGCTATCTAAAGCAGGCAGAAAACATTGGATTTATCTTACAATTGAGAACAAATATGTACATGGACACACTTTGTCTCTCTTTCCTGTGATAGTAAGGAATGCTATAACTTTTACTGAATAATATCACATTACAAGCTTTCTTTTTCTCAGTAATTATCATTTATCCCCATTCAAGCTGCTAGCTCATTAGATTCACTACTCTGTCATTTACAAATTTACCATTCTATTATAGAGGAGTATATCCCACACACTAACTGCCTTTCCTAAGTAGTGGGAAAGTAAGAAATAATTCAGCATTAGTGCAGCAAAGCAGTTCTACCATTAAAACATGGATTACAGTGACTGCATGAGACAACAGCAGGAAGGACACAGTGACATTCCCTTCTCAAATTAAAGATCATGATGCCGTATTTTCAGATGTGCTGAGCATCTCCTGCTCCCTTCAGGGTTAACAAGGACGGAGTCTGGTACAGCCAGAGGAGGCAGTTTTTCAACTTACGTGGAGTGAAGAATGGTGATGTACATGATTCAGCATGCTAGAGTCTCTCTGGCAGATACTACTGACCTCAGCAGCCTGTGTCTTTTTAAGCCACCTTGTTTTTTCCTCTTCCAAACTCATTTCGATTTATGGATTAATCCAAATGGACCTTTAGCAGTCACGTCGACATCTACTGCTACCCGTACAGGTGTAAAACTGTCTAGAAAATCTTGTCTAGCAAATCAGATCAGCGTGTGTGTATCCTCACTGGAAAACTCGTTGTGATCCCGAGGAATGATCTGAAATGTCGGTGTGGTGTGCACTCTAGATTCCTAGCTTTTCACAAAGGAAAGAAAAAACCTTACCTTATTGGCTACAGCATTTACACTAGGCCTTGCATCAAATATGAAGATTTTATGGGACTGAGCATTAGAATCCATGATGGCTTGAAGGTACTTTTCATCTTCCTTGCTTCGTTTGCCACTCACCCCCACCATTGGCTGGCTACTGCGAGTGATGGTTGCTTGACTTTCTGGGTGAATCCATGACAATACCTGTGGAAACAAATGAGAAAGAAATGAAGGAAAATATGGATTCATTAAACCAGTGAAGTGTTTTACCTGCAATGGCTTGCTCTGGGACCCTGCCATACATTAGTTGGTTCCAAAAGGCTGGAATCCATTAATTTGTGATTGAACGAAACTTACTGTACTTATTCATTCTGGTTACCTTCCCAAAGTTGAAACAAACAAGAGGTGATTGAACAGGCTTAAGTCAGAACGTTTTCCCACTGTTGTATGAGTCACAAACACACCTTCTCGCTCTGCAGTCTCTGGGCTATGTCTTACCCCATGTTACACCATATAAAATGTAAGCACTTTGGGAACAGATTTAATTTTCTGTAAGGATGAGAAGTAAAACAGTCCATTTTCTGTTACTGCTGAAATAAACATCACAGTGATGTCATTTGTCTTGGTTTGATTTAATAAGCATTTTCACCACGAGTATCCCTAAGTATTCCTCTATCCAGAAAGTAAGAGCACGCCAGACAAATGTCAACAACCAAACAGGACTACTCTGCATTTCCCAGGAACTGAACTGAGATTCAGTCTGGGTTGTGCTAAGCTATCTTATCTCCTCATTTTGGTTTAGTCTACATCTCTTTCACAACAGTAGTTGCAGCAGATAATGCTGTTTCTAACTCCTCAAACATGCTCCTGTCACTTTTATTAGCCATTGACCATTTATTTGCTCCCTGGAATCCACTCAGCCTGATCTTGGCATTATTTATGGCCCAAAGGTATGTAACAAAGCCACACTAAAGCAGCTCTCTTGTTGCACTCACTGGTATCCGTCCTCTTGATCTGAAAGATGCTACTCTTTTTAATTCTTCATCAGGAATGTTTACGGGCACAGCTAGAATGGCAGGGTAGGTATCACACAGCTCATAGCGCTCGTTAATCTTGGTCAACCTCCAGCTTTCATTGGGAATTCCCTAAAGAGGAAACAACAGCAGGTTAGCAAACAAATTCCTCTGAGGTCTCGGCACAGTCAAATCCCAAGACTTGAAATTCAAGGCAACTTTTGTTAATGAAGGACATTTAGGGCTGGAGCCCAAGACTGCGTTATGTTGGTAACTTGCATTTCAGAGAAGTAGATGTTTTGCTCAGGTCATTTAAGAGAACAAAAATTAGAAGACTGCAGGCAGGCTTATCCGTGGAAAATGGACCGTGGACACTATAGATGAGGCGATCCCTTCAGAGCTTCTTTAACATAACTCCTGTTCTCCCAGTGCTTACATGAGGGCCAGGAGCAGGGCAGAACTGGTGGCTGACAGCCCCGCTTCTCCCACAGCACTCAGCTTAAACGTGGTGAGCGGCAACTGGAGACAGACAGCAGAGTTCCCAGACAGGATGGAGGGGAGGTCAGAAGGGAGAACAGGCAGTAGAACACCTCAAAAATCAGTGCCAAGGGACATAAAGAGACTACTGGGTCAACAAAGACTTTCCATTTGTAAATAAGGACTATTGTATGGCACAGGGGTGTATCAACTGTTATTTGCTCAGGGGCATTTTGTATAGGAAAGTAGCAAAGGGTACTTCTCTTTTGGGCCTTATTCAGTGCTTGTAGCACAGCTGCACAATCCCCTAAAACCACCAATAGCCTCATAACTGTGTGTTTCCAGCTGTGTCTGTATGTGATCTGTACAGGGATGTGTACCTGCAGCGTTCCTGTCAGCCTAAGCTATGTCAGTCTGACTCGGGCTGGGAGAGGCACACACTGACCTCAGCGTGCCCTAGGTGAGGAGCAACTCACAGCTTCCCAAGCAACGTCCTCCAGGTAACTCCTGAAGCACAACAGGATCCTGAAAAGCTTCTGACTTCGTTTGGCCAACGCTGGGAGGCAGCAGAAAAGAACAGCCCTCTGCATGCCTGCACGGAGAGGTTTAGACACATGCTGGGGGTGAGCACCGACACCAAGCATCTCTGGGAGAAGACACACCTACTACAGCTCCTCTGTGCAGTGAGTATGGCCAGGGCGTTGAGCAGAGAGCCTGTTTTAGAGGAAGATCAGCTCTTAATATACGCTTTTGCTCTAATAAACACTGCTTCACTTTAAGGAGGGTGGTGGGAGGCTGATTACCGCCGTCAAGGCTCCCAGGGGAAATAAATGACAAATCTAACCCAGGTCAGATGAGCTGTGGTAATTCGGACTGACCCACCCCCACGGCAGGCAGTTCCCCACCGGAGCAGGGAGTCATCCTGTCAGAGCAGGTCAGGGACAGGAAACTGAGGAGGCAGAGGACAGACCTCCTGTCTCGCATTGCTCACACCCAGCCTGTGAACCACCCTGGTCCTGAGGCACGCCCTGGGAAGGAAATGCTGCTACAAGGAATTAGCAGAGCTGCCAGGATCACTGGCATCCAAAAGCATCTGAGAAAAGCTGTTTTTGGTGCTGTTTGAAACCAAAGAAGTGGCAGAAACCTTGAATAAACTACACATACACACAGCCCAAACTTACTGATAGGTATGGGCCCTGCAAGACCAACTGCTTTTGTTTTAAAGTGTAACTTCATGAAAAGTGTTGACCTCAAGTGCTGTGTTCAGCTTTGGGCCCCTCAGTACAAGGACATCAAGGCCCTGGAGTGTGTCCAGAGAAGGGCTACAAAGCTAGTGAAGGGCCTGGAGCACAAGTCCTGTGAGGAGTGGCTGAGGGAACTGGGGGTGTTTGGTCTGGAGAAGAGGAGGCTCAGCAGAGACCTTACTGCTCCCTGCAACTACCTGAAAGAACGCTGTGGGGAGCTGGGGGTCTGCCTCTTCTCACAGCCAGTGATAGGACTAGAGGGAATGGCCTCAAGTTGTGCCGGGGGAGGTTCAGGTTGGAAATGAGGAGACGTTTCTTCTCAGAAAGAGCAGTCAGGCATTGGGATGGGTTGTCCAAGGAGTCACCGTCCCTGGGGGTGTTCAAGGAAAGGTTGGACATGGTGCTTAGAGACATGGTGTAGTGGGTGACACTGGTAGTAGGGTGATGGTTGGACCAGATGATCTTGAAGGCCCTTTCCAACCCTAATGATTCTGTGATTCTATGCTCAGCGTGTGCTGTGCTGTACGTAGTAAGGCTGAGACCTCCTAGGTCCACCAGCTCTACAGCCAACCAGGGAACAGCAGGACTCCTGCTCCTGGGCGATGGTGCAGTGCAAGGATCCTGTGCCAGGGAAAAGCTGGCACTGTCCATCAGCAGTGATCAAACAGATTGCTACCTGGAAGCGAACTAACAGTAAATGACTAAGTTGTCCTCAGTCCTATCCTAATGAGTACTGTGAGAAACTAAGTTGTGTTTTTGCAGTAGATAACTAATTTTCTGTATTCCAAGGTAGCTGTGTAGTCATAATAAGGAGAAATGCTAAGTAGATAAGTGGACAGTAGAAGGCCTCCCTGTTCCAAAATAAGGTGGAAGCTTGAGAAAAACAGGATGAGCAGTGTGAGAACAGAAAAACAAAGATCACAAGTTCTCAAAACATAAGAAAGGAGAAATTAAAGGGTTGAAAAAAAAGAAAAATTGTACATATATGGTATAGAGGAGAGTTGAGTAGCTTGTGAACCTGTAGTACTCAGCCAATGAGGAAATGGGGGAGGTGATCAGGCGTCGGGTAATAGGGAATAAAAGGTTATGATTTGCTTACTAAAATGCGCTCCTGATTGACAGGACACCCGCCATTGCAATCGCGAATAAAATAGCTTCACAGAAGATCCTGTCTGAAGAAAATTGAGATGTTTCTCACAGTACTTGACTGTGCCACATCCATCAACAATGCTCAGAGATTTCACCCCCTCCACCCCCAAATTTGAAATCAAAACTATACTGTTGGCACAGTCTTGGCAAGTGAAATGGGCTGACAAGCAGTTGCATGGAAGAGCTTCCTTTCGTTCTACTGATGCTCACAGAGAAGATGAAGCAGTCAGTGGCAGTGCAAAGCATCCTCTTCACAACACTGGGCAGGATGGCTTCAGCAGACGCTGCTCAGTCCAGAACTGACACCTCCAAAGTTCCAGGTCTTGCTGCTGCCACTCTTGCTGCCACCATGACAAATCCAAATGAAATTCTTCCTCTACAATATCCCAGACCAAGAAAATCCATGACAACCTCCAGAGAAGGAAAAGGGTGTGTGTCACTGAGGTTGTCACTTTGAGTCACAGGGGATGTCTGCTTTCCCCAGCACAGGAGCCTTGAATCACAGCACCACCCAAAGAGGACTTTGGATTCAGATCATGACTTTCTCTAAGGACATGAAGCAAGCAGAAATAAGCAAAGTGGGCTGGAAGAGGAGCTGAATTCACATCTTCCCAGGACATTTGCTATGATGCGGTGTAACTAATGCATTTATTTGTGTTGCTTCAGATTTGCACTTTCTCCAGCTGGAATAAATAGAATAAGCTAAACATGATGTGAGGAAATACCAGTGTGCTTTATATAAGATGCATTGCACTGCTTCTTGGTAAGTGGTAAGCACCCAAAAGCCTACCATCAAGTCAACCCAAACCGTTACAACTCAGGAATCATCTGAAGGCTCAGGACCAGCACCAGGAGCAGCCATTTATGCACCTGCAGGAGGAACCCAAGCATGCCTCACTAACAGGGTACAGCGATCCAGAAGCTGCTGGGGAACGTGGCTGCCAAATAACCATGTTAGTTGGCATGTTAGAGACTGAAGCTATGCCTGAACTCACAAAGAAGTTGCCCCAGTGCTCAGTTACCACAAGTAACCACAAAGACACAGCTATAGCATCATCTCCACGCACAAAGCAGGCTTGGTTTTCCTCTGGCTAGTCGCTCCTGCCTTACTTCAGCCACCCAGTTATCACTTGACCTACATGCTGCATGCCTTTTGGAATTCACTTTGTCCACAGGTTGAAACTGCTGGACAAACCAGCACAGCACTGAAATCAGCACCTTGCAAAGCACACAGATGTGTTTAAATTTAAGCAGATGACAATCTTTCATTGACAGGATAAAAACATCATGTCCTTGCCGGGCAGGATCTCTCTGCTGGACCCAACCGACCGATGCTGAGCTCAGCCGCACAGGTGCACCCTGAGCTGCAGTACACAAGGCAAGGAGGACCCTGAGTTACAGACCTGCAGTTCCCTTCCCAGACTGGTTTTGGGCCATGAGATCCCAGGAGGCTGAGCATATTAGCTCAGGCACTTCCCTGCACCAATAGAGGCTACAGCTGCCAGTGCCGAGCTGGCCCCTCTGCCATGTGCTCAGCCCAGGTTGTCTCCACTTGTCATGAGAGCTGTGACCTGTTTTGCAGAAGAGACACACCTCGCATGAGCAGAATCTCAGTTAAACTACGGGACATTCAACGATTAAATTATCATTTTTCTCTCCTAAATTGTACACACCATTTCTCTGTAGGTCTCTGTTCTCATGCTTTAACTCCCCCACTCTGGTTGTGAACCAAAGCTTGCCACTTCCAGCTTCTCTTCTAAATAATTCATTTCCACATGCTTTCTCTGAAAGCAGCAGCCACAGCCCTGTCCTGTGGCTCATTGGTACTTAAGACCATAGCATAGGATTAGACAAGCACAACTTCTGTAGGGAAACATCACACATTTCCAACTTCACAACCCCTTGTAATATTTTCCAAATCCTCCCCACCTTGTTAAGGAAAATGAAAGCTTTAAGTTACTCCAAAGGCATCTCAAGGCCTCTTGGTTTCAACTGAGTCTTACTCACTTTGCAGTTCTGTTTCATACTCTGCCAGCCTGTGTGTAATAAAAATCAGGGAGCAATTTCAGTTTTAAATTTCATTTGCCACATGTGATTCCATTTACTGACTAAATCCCAAATCTCTCTGAGTTCCTTTTGTTCTCCACAGGTTGTTTATTACTCCCTGTAGTTTTACACAATCACAGATTTTTAATAAGTTACATATTTCCTTCTTTCCCAAGAACACTAGCAGCAAAGTTGGAGGTTTACTGAATGTCTTTCCTAATTGCTACGATCTCTATCATATCAACACACTTATATTAATCTGAAAAAAATCCTTACCACACGCAGAACTTGCCACGTCTACCAGTGTAGACATAGATCCTACCATGGATCCTCCTCTAAAAGTTTTTTCTAGATGCCTTGTAGTTGGCTTCTGCTCCCCTCTCTGTGTCCCTGCTCCTGCAGGGAACCAATTGGCCTTGCCTAAAACGCACCAAGTTAACGCCTGACCGTACTGCTGGGTTGCTTATGCCCTAGGCTACCTCTTCCGTATTAGCTTTTAAACCAATTCCAAAAGGTCCTGCAGATAGTGCACACGTCCTGCTTTTCTATTTCTGATCACAATTCATACAGGCAGAGACAGGTAATCCCATTATCTGATTTGATGATGCCAGTTTTGTTTCACTGTTAACGAATCCCTGCTGCCATTTCAGGACGTAATCCTGATTTATTGTACTAGTCGTTATTGCTTTAACAGAATATGTCTGGAGAAAGAAAAAAAGGCTAAGACATTCACACAGATAAACTGAACATCCATAGTTATAAATGCCAAAATTAAATAAACAGACTGAAATATCTTAAAGTTTTGGAGGGAAAATAAAACTTCATGTTGCAGGACCTAAATCAACTCTAACGAAAGGGGAGAAATTCTCCTCCTGGCCAGCTTACAACATAAACATCTACCGCAGCATGGTTTGCCTCTTCTTCCGCAGCTGCTGTTGGTCACTCGGGAGATAAGCTGTTGGGACAGATGGATTGTGTGATCTGGAATGGGAATGATTGTGGTCCATCACGGGTAAAATTCAGATAGGCCATGGCTGCAAATATCCCGGTTTGGATTCATTTTTGTGGTTACCAGTATATGCAAATGGCTGGGGGCGTTAGCATATGGACACCAGTTCAGTTTCTTGACGTAAAAGCAGTCGGGCTAAGTTCTTCCTGTCCATTCAAAAATCATAGAAAGGCAGGTCATAACAAAAGGAGCTCATGTTGAAGCAACGTCACAACTGTGACATACTTAAACACAAAACCTCACACAACCAGAACCAAAGACCCCGTGACACTAAGTCTTTTTTGCTTTCCAGAAAGGCCATGAAAAGCTTCATTCCCATGCACATAAATAAATCTGTATCCTTCCATTGTATATCCAAGCTCCTGGCAAATCTAAGGTATGGCCAATCAATATACAAAAGCCCTAAAAACAGACATGCCAGGATTGAGAAGCTGGACTAATTTTCCTTGAAATCCTCAAAGATCACCCTTCCTTCTTTCCAGGTATTGTAAGAATGTCTTCTGTCCTTCATCTTTTTGACTGAAGCTTAGCAAAGTGTATGCTGTGCTTTTCAATAGAGATTATTTGGATAGCAAACACATACCCTTTAGTCTTTACACCAAAGTTCCCAGTCCTATAAAGAAACATCCTTCCCACACAACTTGGGTTGCAGATCCTTCTTTACAAAACAGATCATTAAAATACTACCAGGAGGTAAGATTGTAAATGCAGCAATAATCTCTGCGTTATCTGGTGTAACTAGTCAAAGTCAGCCTGATCATAACTAATTTGAGTTTGTCTCTACAATTTTACATTGTGGTATCTCATTGCAAAATACATACTTTTTTTTGCAGTGAAGATAGGGGGTAAAATTCATCTCACTTGCAAATAGCAGCCTAGAAGCCAGTGATCTATCTTAGGCAGCTATTTTAGGAGGGAACAAATCACCCCCAACAGTGAAGCGCTCTCTCCCCATCTGTTAATGACAGGCCTAGATAAGCAATTTAGAAGGCATGCCCAGATTTTAGAGGACTAAAGCTAGTAAAATGAATCCCCTCCCTAGGTTTTGGATGTTAGGAATCAGATGAACAACTACACTGGGACATAGGTCTTGTTTTCTTCTGTTTTATGGGAAAGATCCAAATAAATCTTTAAGTTACATGGCTGTAAATGTCTTAATTTTACACAGGAAAATTGATTTTATCCTGACAGATCTGGATGAGGCAAAAGTTTATTGTATCCAGGGCAGAATTGCCACCAAATCGTGTTGTTTCCTCAACTTGAGGATTTAACGACAAGAATGATTTCATTATATAAAAAAATAATATATATACTTTTCCCAGTGAGAAACATTCTTTTTTTTTTTTTAATGCTGGTATTCCTAATTGACAGCCTGTGACTCCATAGTCATTAAAACCTTTGACCAGTCTATTCTAGATGCATTACAACTGTCTCTACTCTGATTTCCAAATAAAATGAAGGCATTCTACACTATTTGTTTCCTCCCAGGTTCCTTTTTGAAATATCTTATAGAAATCCAGAAGGAATTAGAACTAATACAAGCACAAATAGAGGCGTGAAACTCAACAATGAGATGCCTATACCTGCAAAAATACCTGCCTCAGTTCCTTACCACCAGCAGTGGCTGACGACTAAGCCAGAGCAAGAGTCTTTTCTACCAAAGTCTGAAGTCAGCCTTCTGCAGCCTGAATAATCCCCCATCAGTGGGTGCTGCTACCTCTAAAGCTGTACTGCTGCCATCAGTCACTGAACTGTGGAGAACAATGTCCTAGTCCACTTTGCAAGACATTTGTCAGCAGGATCGTTCTCTGTTCCATGCAACCTGTAGTTGTATTGCTGCACAGAGCCTCACTTTGGAAAAGTAGAGAGGATGAGGAAGGATATGGAACAGTACTCACCTGTCTTCTGTACTCCCAAATGGGGTCATACACCTTCCACCCATTTTCTGGAAAAACCTCTTTGTACTCAAACGCGAAAAGTGGCTGAAAGAAAAAGACTTGCCCTTAAGAGCCCACTCAGAGCCCATTTTCAGGATATTTAATATCTACAGTAACAGCTCCTGACTGGTCCTTCTTTCCCCCCTCTCCCCCCCGCTACTTTTCTTTTAGGGTTTTGTGAAAAAGATCAACACACTTGCTGTTGTAGGTAATTTGTACAACAATGTACCTTCCTCTGTACCCCTGATCCTTCTTGTCCACGACCCAATACTTCATGGACAAAAAGGAGTTTATCCTAAAAGAGAGAAAGAAAAGACTACTTGTGCAAGAACACTCTCACATATTAAGAACTAGACCCTTTCAACACGATCATGATCCTAGGCAGCCTGCTCTAGGTGGCCCTGCTTGAACAGGAGGGCTGGACCAGATGACCTCAACCTCAACTACCCAGTGATTGTGTGATTCAGCCCGTATTTGAAGCAACAATTGCAGAGTCATAAAATGACAAAACAGATGAACTGAATTCCAGATCTGGAAGCAGTGCAGTCACCATTAGTTGTAAATCTCTGATGGATGTCACTGTGCTTTGAATATTTTCCATCCCTTACGGGGATGATCAGTATGTCATTCTCCATTCACAAAGTAATCCAGCCCCATCATAGTAGACTTTTCCTGTTTTCTACACAACCTAGATTCCTACAGAATTAATCTTCAGACAGATTTAAAATTGAGCATTTCTATTTGTTCAACAAAAAATGCACCATGTGAATGTTGTATCAGATAGATGAGACTCAACAAAACAGCTTACAGCCACTCTGCATCTCTTGGTAATGGGGTGGGGGGTAGAAAAACTCCAAACACTTACCAGATTATTTGAAACTGGGAAAGCATACTTCATCAAGTTCTCAAATATGGATCGTCTAGTTCTCCCTTCAGGCTTATGAGCAAATCGTAAGTTTCTAATGTCCTAGGAAAAAGAAGGAAGTCAAACTATAGGATTTCTAACTCACTTGAGCAGCCAAAGGAACTCCAAAACCCAGCATTCAACACAGGCTCAGGTCATGATGTTCTTTCTAGTACCAATTTAGTATTGCACTGCAACTCAGCTTGGCTCAAAGCCTCTAACAAAGCCTGCCACAACCGCAGCAGAGCAAAGGGAGTGCAGAGGCGCCACTGATCAGCAGTGCCTTGCCTCTAAACGAAGCTCTCTACCTGCTGAAAGCCATGGGGAGAGACCTGGCTCAGGGACAGGCTCTCTCTGATCGACAGGACTTTGTGAGGCAGACCTCCCAGCTCTTACTGGGCTCCCAAGCTGAGCTGTGCCAGAAGACTGCTGGAAGGGACTGCCTCACAAAGCATTTCCATAGAGCTACTACACGTAGGGAGCCCAAGTCCAGCTTGTTTAGTGCAAAGTAACTAAAGCCCTTTAAAGCCTCCATCCCAGAGCACTCAAAAGGCTGCGTGAAGCTGACAACTCCTCCACTTTGCATAGCAACACAGTTTCCACAACAAGTGGTAAGCCAGGACCTCCTTTCTGCACTCATCTCCAAAATCAAATTCAGAACCTAAATAAAGCATCTCTAAGGTGCCAAGATTTTTCAGCCAAGCCTACAACTCAAACACTTGTAGTAAACAGTTTAAAAGCCACCAGCAGGAAATGATCCATCAAGGTCAAGCATATGAAGACAGTACAGCAAGCCAGGGAGTGAGAAAAATGGCTAAAGACGTAGCTGTCTTACAAGACTGAGATGAGGTGGCAGGTCTCAGACAGAAAATTTCAGGATGTAGAAGCTGTATCTGTAACTCTGTTACCAGCAGTAAACTTCTCTGTGTTGCCTGGGCCAGGTGGGCTGGCATATAAATATATATATATAAATACACTGTATAAGTCCAAGGTATCTACCATTTACTCTGTGCCTGGGTTTCCCACCCAGGGAAACAATGCAGTTCTCTCCAAACCTGACTGTGTGCACGTTTGCATCTAGGCAAAACGGCTGAGAAGAGGACTACAAATCCAAAACAGGGAACAAACTGCCCTGGCAGCACAGGCACCCCATGGTAGCCAGAGGATTATGACTGCAGTAGGCTGAGGGAGCAGCTGGATGATTTGGTATAGATAATATCAAGGCTTGTGACTCAGCGTGCCCGCAGCTTGAAAGTCTGCTTCGCTTCCCGGTGCCTCCACATCACAGCAGTGACCAGAGCTGTTTGGGGCTCGTTTTCATGTCTCCATCTGTTTTTATCCAGAAAGTAGCATTCTTTCTGCCTTCAGGGGGGTCTGACTGGAGCTCTAAGCAGCCCGTGACCTACAAGGTTCAGAATCCAGCTCTTCCCACACTGCCGCCCAGGAAAGCAAAGCGGCTGTGCCCTAGGTGGGTAGGAGGTACGGATTTAGGTCTGGAGGTGGTGGTTTTACTTTTGGGTCTACAGTAAATAGACAGTGGGAAGTGAATTGATGATTTTTATTAAAGCTTACATTTTGAAAGACTACAAGGGGTCTTGAGAAGCATACTTCAAATGTCTACTCCCTTGAAAGGAAGGGAAGTACAGCCTCACGGAGAACTGAAGGCTACTTGCCCATCCCTCACCACAAAGCACAGCAGCAGGTGGACACATGCTAATGATTTAGAGAGAAATGTGCACCCCATTCTTGCACTTGAAATACAAGTGCCTGAAAGTCATCCCATGCAGCACGAGTCGAGTCTTCCTGGGATATCCTAGTGAGCAACACGGAAGCCTTGAGGATTGCATTACAGGGATGCAGACCTAGGTTTCTACTACGAAGAAAGACATTATCTAGCATAAAGCCTGAAAAAAGGCTTGTACCTCATCCAGAACTTCTTACAGTACTATAAAGAAAACCTCATAAAATATGTTTTCCCCTTCCCCCACTGTAAAACAGACATAAAAATTTACCTTGCATACAATCTCCAGCCCATATGAATTCTCACCACGACTGGAAGCACCTCCTATTTTCTCCACTCTGTTGATTACACCTAAAGATGCATCTAGGACAAAAGGAGGGTCCTGTAGACAGTTGAAATTTGTGAGTTTAAAAAGGGGAGGGGGGTGAAAAACCCAGCTCCTGTTCCCTTATGCCTCTACGCCCAACCATACAGCTGTGATTCACACAAAGCTACACAAAAAATAAAAATAAAAAGCAAAGAAAACAACACACCTATGTCTACAGACTGAGCAACCCACAAAAGCAGATGGTTACAAAAGCTTACCCGTTCCATGCTTTTAAAATACAGTCTGTAATTGGTAACAGTGAGCGTTCCTCTGATTGCTCCAGTGAAGGGGCAGATGTATGTAACATCCTTAGCTTAAAAAAAAAGAAAAAAGCGTTAATTTCATGCTTAATTTATGGGAGAAAAATTATTACTGCAAAAGCACTCAGGGGGTTCTACCTTCCAGACCATGAGATGAAGAAAAGCTCAATCAGGGGTGGGAGCTGAGGGCTAAGATGGAAGTTTTAGTTTTGTTGAGAAGAGTTTGGGTGTCAGTCAAGCTCCAGGCAAGCAGCCTCCCCTGGAATCCCACATCTGTGCAGAACCACTACCCCAGTACGGGTGTCACTATTCGGTGCAAACTTTGGTGCAATACTTACCAAGCAATGCACTTAGCTGAGAACACCACGTGTGAGAAGTGGATGCAATTCCTGCCTGAACGCATGTATTTGAAGCTGACAATCTGCATAAAAAACTAATGATTGCCAGCAATCTGTTTTGTGCCATCAAGAGCAAGAGAAAGCAGCTCTCTTACAGATGGATTTTAGGATGCTGAGGTCCTCCTGTACACCCTTACACAGAGGCAGCCCTGGGATGTTGAGTCCCTGTTAATGGCCCTGATTGAAACCAGTGGAGCTACAGTGACTTCCAGCAGCCAAAAATCTGGATAGCACCCAATTGCCAGTGATTTTAAGCCTTAAGCCGGTGCTCAAGTTACTCTGCAACAATTCAATTACTTCTGAACCTGAGTGACGGTGACTCAAAGCAGTCCCCTTCGTAAAAGAGCCTCCAACGTTTCTCACTTGCGCCAGCAAAAGGCGAGAGGTGCTGCTGGTTTTCCACAGCAAACACCTCTCCTAACTGCCTTTCTGGTTTACATCAATTAAAAACACCAACATTCAAGTTGTTCCCTCCCCCCAGCACCATGTCACACCTTCTGTCACTGAACAGTTGGCTGGCTGTGCTGTGGCCACGGTTGATGCTGTTACTGACAAGTAGCAATACTCCTCAAACACACAGGCATGCTTTCAGAAGGAGACCCACCGACTATAGCTGCCAGCTCCATGAAATTTGGAAAAGAAAACAAAAATCCCCGGGCCATTTTAATAACCTTAAGCCTCTGAGCCCTAGGGGATTCATTCTGCAAGGGCTGCGTGAAATCGGTAAAGAAAGCTTTGCCTCCCAGCCAGATGACAGCCTGCACAAGAGGCATGAAGCTGCTGGGTCTTCATCCTGACACCCCAAATTTCCTGCACCTTTATCCCACGACATTCAGCCTGGAGGGAGGGAGGCAAACAGCCTTGGCTCTAGGGCACTCGTTTCATCCTCACATCAGCTCTGCTTCTACATAGTCATCGCTGACTCCCGAGGAATCCTGAAAAATCAACAGCAGGCAGGCAGGCAGGGTCTGCAGGGCAGCGGTAACGTCAGCCTGAACCAGCTCTGGTTGCTTTCAGAGCCTCAGCTAGAAAGTTCAGGGGAAAAAGGGGACGGGGAGCGACAAGTTCAGAGCAAAACAGGCAGCGCAGAATTTCTGGTTTCAAATATAAATAAATAAATATGCTAGCGACTTCATTATTTACTTAAATTGAAATGTCTCTGTTGGAAGGGCTATTAAACACAAAATGTTTCAGCTCTAATTAAACCAATACTTCATTACTGGCTGATTATTAATCACTTTTTTCAAAGAGTAGATTGACGGAGGTTTGAAAGCAGACTCATGAAACACATAATAAGGGTGAGGGCACCCTGCCTGGCTTTTCCACTACAGTTCTCTTTATTGAAAATGCAGTTTCCAAGTGTTCTAAAATAACAGTAGTAGTAATAATAATAATAATCATTGTCATCATCCATTAAGAGAAATATACACATGCATCTGACTTCTCAGTAAAGGGGAAAAAGGATCTAGAAAAATGTTTTCCAGGTAAGGAAGCCTAGGCAGGATCTCAAGCTGGTCTTATCAATTTATAAACCACACCATGCTTCATGTTTACATTTTATTAGCTTGGTTTCCTAAGGAAACAATTTTAGCTAATTACCCTGCACATACCAACACACATGCATACATACGCCTGGCTATTTGACTTTAAACCTACCATGGTTGTATGATCCCAGCAGCGTCCATCTGATGAACAAGGTTCTAAAAAAATATTAAATTCCTTCACCGTGCAGGGAAGGGATGCCAAGTATGAGAGAGAGGTTGTACCAGTGCTGCTACCACTGGGAAGTCTAAGAAGTTCAGTTTTTGTTAGATTTAAGAATCCACGTGCAAGAAAGATACTGGAAACCATTCCCAGGAACAGAACACAACCTTGCTGTCAGGGCTAACTGTGCCTGTGGAGTGAGTTAGATGTCAGTCTGCAGTCCGTGGTTAGAGGAAGAGTTCAGAGCCTTTAGGAAAGCAGCAGAGAAAAGGACTGAGCATTTAGATGTTCTGGTTTGGGGGGTTAGCTTTTTTTGGGAGGGTTGGACAAGGTAGTATGTTTGTTTTTTTAAGACGGAAGTTATGTTCTTCAATATCACTTTCAGGGGAAGGGAAGACTGAATAACGTTGTATTTGCTCCACGCTAAGAGGAAACACGCAGTTACCCTGGCCCATGTGATGCACAATGATTAATGGAACAACTTGATCATGGGTCACAAAACATCAGCGAATTGCTATTGTTGGTCAACGACCACCAAGGCATTTTGCTCTATGGATATTCTATTTGGTCGGGCAAACAATAGGAAATTTACTCTTCACTTACCCATGTCTTTAATGGTTTCTCCTGGTAGCAAGGGTGGCTCTTCCATTTCAGCTAATTTATTAGTCTCCCTCAGGACCTACACAAAAGAAGTAGAAAAAAAAAGTATTACTTTTTCATAGAGTGAGAAGCTTACACCTACCTGCAACAGGCCGACAATGTCAAGAACAACAAATATGCAAAGATCCTGAGGTACTGCCTAGTGTCTTATGCTCTGTGAAGGTCAACACAGACCACATGAGAGACCTCGGCACAGTCCTGCAACCTCGGAGCATGCCACTGGGCCATGCAGAAGTGTTTAAGAGAGGATGCTTGAGATGGAGAAGCTGCTGGGGCGGGCTGTGTGCTCTGGCAGCAGGCTTACCAGGGGGCTTCCACTCCCCAGCCTTCTCCTCCTCAGCCTATACACCACCACAGGCTAAACTCTCTGTCACGCAGCTACACACAGAACCAAAGGGATCGGTTAAAGTGAGCAGCCAGTACCATGATGCTATCGACTATTACTTAGAGAAAATTGTAGTTTACGCTACGGAGAGTGTCAAGAGACACCTTATCATGTCGATGTCCTCGATGAGGGTCCAACAACTGCAAAGATCTTGATCTGGCTCAGTAGTCATAACTTGTAAGAAAAGGTTATAAGGTTTGGGGTGTCTGGGTTAGGGGGTGTCTGCCAAACAACCCCTCCTCCACCTTCTCTGGGGTGGAAGTTGACCACAGGGCATTACTTCTCACAGATATAACTGCACTTAAACGAGAGTTTTCACTGGGACAGCAGGGCACAAGGAGGCGGACACTTTAAGAAAGCACATCCCTAGCTATGGAAGCATAGCCATCGGTTTGGACATCATGTAAAAAGTAGGCAAGAAGAGCACATGTGAGTGACCATGGTTAAGGCTAAGTCTACACGGCCAAACATAGATGGATCTGAATCAATGCCCACACCCTGAAACAGCCAAACAACCACAGTCAACCACATTGCTCAACCTAATAACACAGGCAGAGAAGAGCAGGTAAGCTAGTCCAGCCTCTGCCTCATCCTGTAGCAACCACAAGAGTTTGGATTTAAAGTTGGCGTTCATCTTTCCTGGTGGAGATAGGCAGAGAGTGGTTATGGCTGCTCACAAAAATGTGCAGACCTGGCCAAAATGCCTCCTTTACCTTAGTGTGAGGAAGGAGAAAGAATTAGTTTAATTTGATATCAGGAAATCCCTACAAAGGAAATTCAAAGACATGGCCTAAAGTGGCACTTACAGCCTGACACATCTGCGGTCAAGTTTCATGTAGGATCAAGCCAGAGGGAGAGCCTCGGGGAGGAAAAATTCTCTAAACTATGCAAAGAAATGAAAAGAAAACCCAAAGAAATCCCATGCCACAATAAAAGCACGCTCCAGCATTTTCACACAACAGACTGATGGATAGATGAAAAGATTACCGAGATCAAAGCCTTCTTGAGAACAAGATGTACGTTCAAAAAAAAAAAAAAAAGCATTCAAGTGACTTAAAAAAAATACAATGATAAAAAAAAAAAGACAAAATAGCAAGCGCGGTGCTGACTTCCTACCAGGAAGAGCAATACAGGAACGCACCACACGCACTTCCAGCGGCTCTTACCTGGGCGGCTGTCAGCACAGCAGGGCTGGGGTACAGGGGATGGACAGAGGGAGGTCAGCACTGACACTGCTCGCACTGACAGCACTGAACACGCAGGAGAGCTTCTCCTTCCCTCTCCCCCCCAAAGCAATACACCGGTGAAAACAGGGCTTTGCTGGTGTAACTGTACTGGGGACTTCTCGTCAGCACAGCTGTGTTGGCCAAAGATCACACACCCCATCAAAGCCCTGACTGACAGCCTCCCCAGCAAAAGCCTGTGATGGAGCCCCAGTCCCAACTCCTCTGCGTCAATTTCTGCACTTGAACAGCAGCCTTGAAATCAGCCGGTTTGAAACTTGGTGTAATCCAGATGTTCTCCCGATTATGCCAAGTGAGACGGAGGCTTCTCGCTAATTAGTCCTTAAGCGGTGGGCGTCTTTGCTGCCTTTTATCTTGGAAGGACGTGAGTGAACACATTTGTTCAGGACACGATGCACGACTCCTCTGCGAAGGTCCATGCCCAAGCGGGCAGCAGCTGCTGCAGGATGGCCCAGGCCACCAGCTGGACTCACTGCCCCCCGCAGATGTCGGCGGGAGCAGGTCCAGCAGTAAACATTCAGAGCATGGAGCTTTATCTTAAGCCAAAAGAAGTATGGGGTAAGATATAGAGAAAGCATTCAGAATGGCAAAGAGCTGCTGTGGTCACCAGGTGGGCAGCACTCAGGTGGGCTTTACACTGCACTGAAAGCAGGGGAGGGAAGAACAAAGAGGAAAGCAGGAGGGAAGACAGATCTGTGTCCACACCATCCTGTCAAAGTTGAAAGCCTTTTTGGTTTAAAAACTGGCTCTTCTAAGCCTAATAAAATCCAGCTGCTCACTCACACTCTTTGAAACACGGAGTCCCCAGGGTCAGAAGAAGGGGTTAGCGATCCAAATCTGCGCTCGCTTCCACGCAAGGCAGCAGACAGATGATCTGCTACAAGCACAGCACTTAAGGGTCGAGGCTTTTGCCTTCTATTCCCCCCACACACTTTATTTTGTTCTTTTGTGCAGAGTTAAGGACCGAATCATCATTTTTACCATCCTCCAGCTGACCTCAGGCACACGACGCACCTCAGGGCTGCACAGGCTGCTTTCCTGATGGTTGCAAAGCCAGCACACGCGCATCCCCCAAGGATAAAACATTCACCCCTCCCTAGAACCTGTGACAGACATGGTCAGAAAGCCCAGCCCAAAAACTTCTCTGGTGTGCCGGTCTTTGCAGCGTCTGCCTAGCTCTAGACCTTGAAAGAGCCTCCGAGCTGGAACAGGAATACTTGAAATCCATCCTGGCAGAAACCTAGAAACGAGCAGTAGGCATTTTGCTGAAATCCGCCTCCACCGATGGCTCCTTCAAATCGATTCTGGGGAAATGCAATCTGTGTGCAGCTGACAATGCAGGCAGCGGGCACAGGAGAAGACATCTGGGGCAGCACTAGAGTACAGGCTGCTACGGGAGGGAAGAGAAATGGGTGGACAAGAACAGAACATTTTTGGAAACAGATCAAGGGGAGAGAAAGGGAGGGGATGATGAAGTAGCCTTGTGCAGCTTTGGGAGAATACTAGCTCCCTGGAGGGACCCTCTGTCCCTTGGATGAGCAAGGAAATGATGTGAAAGCCTCCCCATCTCACTGTGTGTGTCCCCCGCCCCATAATGGTTCATCAGCTGTCAGAAAAATCCTTTTTATGTACTTTAGCCTATTTTCAAGGCTCTAAAAATTACACTCTTGGACCCTAAAGAGAATGTAAATTTAGCTCTCTGCACATCTTGCAAAACAAAATGAAGGGCTACAGAGAGGCAAGGAAGCAGGTAGGTGAGCTCAGGGACACCAGTCCAGCAGCCTTGAGAGGTAGGCTGGCTACTGATGCCTCAGCATCATTGGTGCAATCTTATACATCTGTAAGTGAAACGCTGCACCTCTTTGAGCTTCAGGTTTTCAAATTTTCAGTGGAAAAAAAAAAAAAAAAAAAAAAAAAAAAAAACAGTGCTCTGAGATCTGCAGTGAAGATTGGGGCCAGAGCTGGGCAGAACCGTGTTACTTAGGGACGGGACCCCTTTGATGTAGAGCCACTCACTGGCTGTGTCTGTCACAGACATCACTGATTTCTGTAATGAACAAACACAAGCACCAAAAACCTGTAGACTACTTAGCCTTGCCTCTAAGCTAAATGAGGTCTTCAGTATCTTTTTCCTCAGAAAAATATTATGCTTGGTAACTGAGTCTCCAGGAGAATGATGAGGTTACACACCAGAGTAACCTTTATTTGCCTTCTTTTACCACGTAACATCAGCTACCCATTGCACCCATCAGCTCCGCACCAGAGAGCGGGCACCTCAGCACCTAACCCAGCCTTGCCTCAGCTCGGGGAGGGTGCGAGGACTTCATGCCACCACCTACCTTTGTCCTCCTCTCAAGCAGCAACTTGGCAGAACAAACCCACACTCGCGACATTTCACAGCTGCTCCTCATACTCCAGGATCCCAGCCTGTGTCAGCTCCATCCCACCCACCCCCAGCCGAGGAAGCAGAGCTCTCTCCTACCCTCCCACTTATGGTGCCAAAGGCAGGAAAACCCTTTGTTGCGGGCACAACCTCCAGATCTCTGCACCAAAGCGATCGCTTCCTTTGCTCACGTGGATGAGGTCAGGCAAGGAGCTGCAGGTCCTACTAAGGGGGTGAGATTGCTCCTTGCCTCATCCCTCACACCTTTGTGTTGTGATTCAGGGCGGTGCAGTTCTGCCAAGCCTCTCCAGCCGTGTGTTTGCACTGCTTCCTAAGAGAGCAGCCAGAAAATCCCTCTCCCGATTCATGTTCCTGCACGACTCATGCAGGCAGCTAATCCTGCGTGGCCGCAGCCAGCTCGGGGGGGTGCAGAGCGAGCCTTGTTCCAGAAACCCACGTGCAGGTCTCAGAGCTCTGAGCATCTCTGGACGCTGTTCTGGGGCATGGTCCATGAGAGGGTGCCTGAAACTCTGGATCCAGAGTTTCCCTGTGCCTGCGAACAGAACAACTGATGTTTTCCTCTGTATTTCCTGTGGGCCTTTACCTACCAGCTGTGCTGCACGGCCAGGATGACAGCACACATCCTGCTCTGGCTGAGGCTGAGCCAGGATTACCGCCTCTTGTCAAACCTGCCAGCAGAGCGGCTCACGTAATTGTTCCCATATCTGGTTCAGACAAGATGCCTGGGCTAAGTTAATGTTGTTTTTTTTTCAGATCATAGAATCACAGCATGGTTTAGGTTGGAAAGGACCTTTAAGATCATCTAACTCCAGCCCCCTGCCATAGGCAGGGACACCTCCCACCACACCAGGTTGCCCAAAGCCCCATCCAGCCTGGCCTTGAACACCTCCAGGAATGGGGCATCCACAGCTTCTCTGGGCAGCCTGTGCCAGGGCCTCACCACCCTCTGAGTGAAGAATTTCTTCCTTATATCCAATCTAAATCTCCCCTCTTTTACTTTAAAGCCATCCGTCCATGTCCTATCACTGCACCCCCTGACAACGAGTCCCTCCCCAGCTTTCCTGTAGCCCCCTTTAGGCACTGGCAGGCTGCTGTAAGGTCTCCCCAGAGCCTCCTCTTCTCCAGGCTGAACAACCCCAACTCCCTCAGCCTGTTTTCACAGGAGAGGTGCTAAGAAGGGGTAGATTTAGATTAGATACAAGGAAAAAAATCTTCACTCAAGCTGGTGAGGCCCTGGCACAGGTTGTCCAGAGAAGCTGTGGATGCCCCATCCCTGGAGGTGTTCAAGGCCAGGCTTGGCCAACCTAATCTAGTAGGTGACATCCCTGCCCATGGAGTTAGATGATCTTTAAGATCCCTTCCAACCCAAACCATTCTATGAACTGGGACAGTACCTTTGGCCCTGACACCAACACTCACAGCTCAAACCAGCAGCCTCAGGACAAAGAGGTGAGCTAAGGGAGCACCTGGGGCCTCTCCTAGTCATTTTCTAATTATTCTCTTCTACTTTCTCCTGAATACTTGAGTCCTGAAACCCAAACACAGACTTATTTTTTTTTTGTCTTTGTGCATTTTTTTTCAAGGGGAGACTGCAGGTGTGTGTTAACAAATCGCTGTGTAACAGTCTCCCTCCAGTTCCACATAGATTTCTTCATTCTGAACCACAACCAGAATGAACACAATGAGTCGTTTCTGTTTTAGACAAAATTAAAATGCACGACAATTAAAAGTTATTGTAATTTCCCCCCCCTTCTGAGTTAATCTCTCTTTACTAACCTCCTACACACTCCAAATGATTTTGCACATTGTGAATAGATTAATTATGTATAAAGCTACGGCGCTGGTGCGACACGTCCAAGCCTACACTGACCACCTTGCTCCTGCATTATTCCTTCCCCCAAAACCACGTCTGCTCTGTCTATTCAAAAGCCAACCTCTCCAGGCTTGGATCTGCTTCTGTTCCAGCAATACACAACCCTGTTCTGTTTCCTACAGCAGGAAACTGGTCTCTTAACTGGTCCCCTGACGTAAACATATTTAACCTGTGCATACAGACAAACATTATATGCACACGCACAAAAAAAGCCTTTGCATCTGCAGCCCCTGAACTCACAGGTTTGGCACGTCTGTCTCGTGATCATGTGCTGGTCAGCAGCAGCAGGCAGGATACGTGCTGGGGACACAAGAATTTGTGTATGTGTGTATGTAAGAATAAGATCTGCTACTTCCCTTTGTGTAAAAATAAGTTGTTTTCAAATTATGGGTGAGATGCTGTGGATTTGAAACTTGATAGCCAAGGAAACGTTTTATCTCTTACAGGAAAACATTTGTCTGATACTTCAAATTGTAATGGACAATCTGGGAATCTGCTTGTAGTTATCAAATCTAAGCCTTCCTTTTTTTTTTTGGCCCTTCTCTCAAGGACTGGCAGATGACTAAGTGCCCTCCTGAATCAGCACTCGTGTCACTCTGCAGGCAGGGCAGCCAGCACACTGCAGGAATATCTATCTCACCTAAAACCACAGACTACGTCCGAGCTAGTCACCACAGGCTCTCTGTACAGCCAGTGGAAAGAAGGAGACCTGGAAGATGCACCTTTAGGATGACTGAGAACTAGGGTAACTCACTCTGATGCAGGTACCTGTACCTGGCAGGGTGAAGCCCAGCTCCTGTCTCACTGTGCCCAGTCTCCTGGACATCCCACAGAGAAGTCGGCCTGTACTTTTCTAGAGAGCTCCAAACTTACTGTGTGCAGAGAGGCAGCAAAAGACAAACACACTCAGATCCAAAAATTGCATCAACTTCATTAAAACAGGCACAATCTCAAAGCACAGGGCTTGTTAGCTGAGTTACCAGCGACAGCTTTAGGGTTAGAGCTGGCTCCTTTCTCTTGTCTCAGAAGATCACATCACCATAGGATTATTTTTGCATACTTGATTTTTTATTTTTTAACCTTCTTTGTAAATCACAGTAACCAATGCCTTTCTCCTTCTAACTGCCTTTTGGTTGTCTCAGACCATGTTCACCGGCTGCTTCCCCTGAATTGCCACCCTACAACCCTTTCCTCTTTCACATCTGTTGCCATGTACGTCAATCAACAAAGGACAGTGCCGCCACGGAGGGGTATCGGGACACATCATTACACCAGTGATGGTGTGAAAACCTCTGAAATAAAAGAGATACAGAAGCTCTTTCTCCATTCGCCTTAGAAAACACATGGAGGCCTAATTCTGTCCAGCCTGTGTTAACAAAAGCTGCAGAATTGACACTAATATGTGCAGAATCAAGATCCGCATGCTTATTTTGGATAATTTTTCATTGGTACACTGATTTCCTCTCTAAATGAAACATTCATGACAGCAGAGAAGGGGCAAATTTTGAGGGCACATTTTTTCTAGCGTTTTGCTGCCAAGATGCTTCTGCCTTCCTAATGCTCAATTAGGAGAGCCGTAAAACAGTGGCTGTGCTTACTTGATAAATCCTCCTCTAGACTGCAAACGCTGTGCTACTTCGGAGAGATTTTCAGCTGCCACTTGTGGCTATTTCAAGTGTACTCTGAGAAGATTTATGTACTATGCATCCTACTGGAAATGTAATAAAACATAAATTGAGCAAGTAAATGGGCTTTGTTGATTATTTTTGAACCATTACGAATACCACAGCAGAAAGAACAGCAGCATCTCTGCATGTCTGAGGCACGGGGATTTTTCTGAGGATTATGACCAGATGCTTTGGAAAACTGTTAGACATTCAGACCAGCAAGATATTAATCGCAGGGAAATGTTTTGTGTCTTATTCTTTTTGGGATATTAGAAGTTGAATAGGGGAAAAAGAACACCATGGGCACATGGATCATTTCAGAACAGTACACAGAGGATCAAACATACTGTTCAAGACCACATCACACTTATTCAGCTCCTAAGCAAGCACACAACCAAAAACCCAGCTTGGTCAAAAAGGCATCATAAGAGGCATTTAAGTTACCAATAAAATGTTCTGACAACAGATTATTACACTACTCTAGAAGACAATAATCACATACAACACACACTGCAACTGCCTTTCAGTTATGCTTTCCTAGTCCAAAAAACAAATCACAAATTGTGATCTCTACCTACCGTGTATGCTTTGAGAAAGTATAAAAAGGCTTGAGAAATCCACTTGCTTCCTTCCCACTGCCTTGAAAAAAACTTTAAAAAGAAGCAGAAGACTACTGTGTTACAAATAAAAACCAGTAATATAGATAGCTGGATGGTAAAGGAACTCCTCTGGAGGAAGAAGTAACCACCTTGCAGTATTTCCTTGTTGTTGTTTTTCTGCTTTGTTTTTCCACAATGAGCCTTCTCCACTCAGACCCAAGCTTCTGGTGGTGAAGAACAGTCTCTTCTCACCCACTCTGGTGAGTCCTGTGGGCCCTTGCTGCACAAATACAAGGCAAAGCTTAGAAGCTCAAAGGAACACGTTGTTGAGGGCCACTCGTCCAACCACGGCTGGCTTGTCTCTTCAAGTTTGCATGGCTTGGTGCCTCAAGACAATTCTCTTATTAGGCTCCAGCAGAAAGTCGTCATTGACTCAACACAGCAACAGTCCCTGGCACAGAAGATTGCTGATATTATCTATTTGAACAAGTCCAACAATTTTTAATACAGAACCTTCCTCGGAGCCAAGGGTTCTTGAAAGACAACAGTTCTGTTCTCCATTGGCTGCTCAAAAACTTTGGACAGCACTCTAGCCTCACTCTCTCCTCTTTTTGGTTTTACTGTGCTTTGTTTAGCAAACAGATAAGGGAAAATAGATTAAAATTTTCAAGAAAAACCTTAAACTCATTCAGTGAAGTTCATACCATCAGTCTGAAAAAATAACAGAAAAAGGCTCTGACCAGCGAGAGTTATAAATTCTGCCAACCAAAATAAGCCACAGAAAAGTGTCTCTGTTACCAGGAACTTCAGTCAGGAGATGAGTGGTATGTATGAAAAGGAATCAAGACATAAATAATTATATAGTAACAACCAATAAACAATCATGCACAGGGAGAAGAAGATGTTTCATTTGATGCAAAAACATCTATGGAAAAATCCGATCTTGGCAGGTACTACATGCAGTCACAAATCTGACTGCTCCTTTTAAATACCATGCTTGTTCATTCCTGCCTGACTCGTGCTTCGATCTACAAAACTAAAACTATAGGAAAAATAAATAACCACCTCTTACCCAGTTTTAATCAGCCAAAGGAGAACTCTTGCACTTTGTAGCTAGGAGAAACACAGCAGTTGATCAGGAGGAGCTGAAAATATTATTGAGAAACATCTGAAGGCCATTTTCTTTTTCTCCTCAATTTTCCATTCCTAGTAGATGGTAATCATAAACACTTCCAGAGATTTCCTTCACTTCACATTACTTCATATTCAAACGTTCAGGTACCTCTATATAACAAAAATTAGCTACAATTGCTGTCTTTGCTCTCTTCTAACTAGAGAAGCACTTAGGGAGTATTATTTCCGTGTAAAGGAGACAGAAAACCGACTGCATCTGGCTTTTTCCCCCCCATCTAATTTGCATGAAATCAATATT
Source organism: Oxyura jamaicensis (assembly GCF_011077185.1). Taxonomy (NCBI): domain Eukaryota; kingdom Metazoa; phylum Chordata; class Aves; order Anseriformes; family Anatidae; genus Oxyura; species Oxyura jamaicensis. The sequence goes on along the minus strand of NC_048893.1, from coordinate 193,213,310 downwards.
TTGCAACCCAGAGTTTGGCTACTCAGTGTTTCTGTTTCCTTGACGGGGGAGGTACAGAAAGGGACTTAGTGGCTAGAGCCTGGAGGGAGGGGACCAAGATTTTCCATCTCTTAAAACAGATTAAAAAGCTTGTAATTCTCATGAAATATACAGCATTTACAGTCCTGGAAACCGGAGTCTTAGAAAAACAAGTTAACGGCGGGGGCTGAATTCCAGTCTCTCGCTGGGCTGTCCTGGAATGACCACGCTTATGGACAAGAGCATCATTCATCCTCCAGAACCAGCCTTTTGTGCCTTTGTTCATCGTCAGCTCCAGAAGAGAAAGGAAGCCCATTTCCCACAGACACACATATGCAACTAGCATAGCCAAAAATCAGAATTTCAGCATGGTCAGAATTGATCTCCCTAAGATTTTCCTACTCCTCTGACACCCTAAGTCCCCCTACTTGATCCCTGTGATAGTGTGAAATTTCTGCCCTTCTTGGATTTGGCACTGAGTTCAGCCACTTTGGATTTTCTGCCCTGGAAGCTTCTACTTCAGTACACCCGCAGAAACGTGAAGTGTGCCTCTGTGTGAGGCTACCACGGAGCCCAAAGTGGTGACACAGAGCAACACATACAGTCAGGTCTTCATAGATGACAGTAAAAAGATGGACTGTTTGTTTGCATCCACTGCAGCATCACTGGTTCGCATCTCGCCAAGCCTTCTGTGACCACAGGTCAATCATCTTCCCCATCTGGTGGCTTACACAACATGGGCTCTAGTCACAGGCCGGTGAGCTGGGAAGGAGGGCTCCCATCACAAGAGAAAATCTCTGCATATGCTACGAGCCAGTCTTCTTGCAGGCAACCCCACGCGAAGAGTGACGGGCCAGGCTGAAACAGGAGAGCTCCGCCAAGCAAGGGGTGGAACCGAGCAGCAGGACAGTGCCCTGAACTACGCTGGAGGTGCTCAGGCAGACGTTTTCCCCATGATTTAGTGCTTCTAAGCTAGCATTGTTCACTAAACAAGAAGTGCCTTAAAAGCAAAAGTAAAAAACATAGCTTAAATGAGTGCTTAAAGCTTAAAAAGTTATGCCTCTCTCTACAACCCAGCTCTCGTTGAACATGTGTTACACATAACCAAAGCCTGACACACTTCCTGCGTTGGCAGAGAGATAGCTATGGAAAAGCTCACTGAGGCTAGTTTTAGTGATTTACAGCAAAGGATAGGGGGAAAAAAAATCACATCTTTCTTCAATATGTTTTCCTACTAACAATATACATGTTCTACATAAAGCTAGTCTAAGCCACTCTGCACTACAGCTAGAGTAAAGTAACACAAAGGTGGCAAAGTCAGTGACTGGCATTTTGGTTAATCCTACCCAACACGGCCTGGGGGACAGGATTTACTTCAGTTTTAGAGGTCTACATCTGGACAAGTTATTCTGAACTCTCTTCATAACTGGAAGAGAAACAGAGAGAGTTTTCCAGTAAGACAAAACTACATTTTTACTGTAGCACAGTTGAAGGTGAGCTCCACTCTGAACAACCAGTTGCTGCCCCTCAAACATCGTTCACAACGTCCTGCAAAGGGCTTCCATGGCTCAGCTACATCATGTTGTCACCTAGCGTGGCATTTCCTTAAAGCCACGATAAATCACGTTGTAAATGACGTCTTTCTTTCCATTGACTACAGAGAACTTGTGGTTGGCTAGCTTGATTGCAGACTTGCTCAAAAGAATTTCATTCTGGAAACCTACCGAAGATGGGGATGGCATCCATTTACTGTCTTGGAAGGAAAAAACTACTTCATATACATAACTCACTCATGACAGAAGGTATCTTACAAAACAAACCACATGGGCTTGTCTAAAGTCTTCAGCAATACACGCAATGGATAACGAAGGTTATGCAACCAACTGTGTGTTTCCTCCCTTTCCTAACCTTTGAGTCCTGGGAACGCCATGAAAGTGTTCCTGTATCTTTTATATAAGTCCGTTACAAATCCACTGATTCCTCTTATATTAAAGGAAAAAAGTGTTACCGAGGATGGAGCAAACCATCATGGAGAATGGGACACGTGCTCGTACAATATTTTGCTGGACCTCAAAGGAGTAACAGGAACTGTGGATCTTAGTGTTGTCCTCAAAGGGGAGGACACAAAGTGGTCACAAACAACAATGGCAAAAACAAAGATTAGGACCACTTTTTTCCTAAAAAAGTGCTTGGCTGCACAACCAAGCAGGTGACATATGGGTCTGCCGTGCTGGAGACTTGCTAACAGATTTTCCTCTGTCCACAGAACAGCAGCAAGAAGCAACATAAAGCCAACATTATGAATTTCCAAGCTCTGGTTCAGTCTGTTGCTGCATACAACCCCAAACTAAATACAACCAACCTTTAACTTTCAGGCAAAGGTACTGTTCTTAAGGAAAGTGGCTGCAAACCCTGCTGGCTGCATGCACTGCTTCCCAACTGCAGATGGAAGGGATCCAGCCCTTCTCCGAGAGCTACTCCAAAGCTTTCAGCGTAGCAAACTTCAGGCATTATCCTGTAAATCAACAGCCAACTGTTGAAAGCCAAAATGAAAGCCCCAGCTGATAAGCTAGAGCATTAGCAACAAAGCTTAAGAGAAGTGCTATATAAACTGCACAGCCTTGTCTGCCCAAATGCATAAGAGAAGATACCACCTTTAGGACTTCGGAGCCAGAATCTTGTACTTTAATAATCACCAAGTTCCCAAATCTGTAAGAGATGCTTCTGCGCCTTTGGCAACGCCTTTGGCAACGTTGGCTCCAAGGTGTTTTTAAACTCCCATCCCAAATTACAACTTACTTATGAATTTCCAGCTCGTTTTCACTTTTAATTACTCAATTCTGTTCTTGCTTGATCAGTAACTTATGCTAAAACACATGGCAGTGTATTTGCTAAAAATTCCCTCAAAAAGCACATTCCCTCAATCAGTCCTAGGCTGCTTCAGATTTGAGATCAGACGGGGATGGGGCAGTAGGGGACTAGAACCCAATAGTGCTTTGGGCTTTTGAAGGGGGCGAGGGGTGGCATTTTAATTTGTTTTATTTAAAAATACAGCCAACTAAAGCAGCCAAAAGTTATTTAGAGTTAGTTTATCAAGTGAAAATTCTATAAATTGTAGTGTCGTATAAATTTAATCTTAGCTCCAGATACTGAAATGCTCAAAACACTTTAAAAAATCATGAAAGCTATTATGAACTACTTTGGAGAAAGATTTAGGAAAAATACTGCACACGCATTCAGTAGGAATCCCCAGTGGTTGTCTCATTTACCTCATTACACACACGCATGCACACACACTGAGTGTTAATTGCACTCCAAAAGAAATCCGCAGGCACAGACCGCAAGAAATGATGTGGGTCCTTCCCCTCGTTCCCTCCCCGTGACGGACGCCTACTATCCTGCTAAAAATTCCCCACAGAAAAAAGAAAGAGTGCTAATTGTAGCTATCACAAAGTGTTTTTCCATCACCACAGAAATTTAGTTCCTAAATTTGAGTCGATGCACACACAGAGGCAGAGATCAAGCAGAGGTAGGAGTGACGATGGATCTATGCAGCAATTCATTCTAGCGGGGAAAATTTAAATACACATCAGGAGCATAAACCCCACAACTGGCAGATCCACTTCCAAATCTTGAAATGCTTATTTTCAGCCTCTTAAAGCTCACTGATGCAACCCCTTCCTGCGAGAACGTCGTGGAGCCCAGGCACTTGTCTCCCGTATCACAGAGGAACCATGAAATGTGTTAGTTCCCACTTCAGTGCTTATTCTCTTACATTTTTTCAGGAGCAATGTGGAACAAACTTCTAGTTCTTAGAATAAATAAGGTGCTTAGCTCAAACCTCAGTAGGTATTAAGACCTGGGAGTTCTCACTGCCTTTTGTGCACAAGATGTGCACACAAGACGCTCAGGTGTGCAAGGAACAGCCCAGCACACTCGTGCTGCTGTTGCAGTTAATGCTGTGAACTTATCTGTAATTTCAAAGGCAAAGCCACATCTCAGAAAAGTCAAAGAAAATAGAAAGAACAATCAGGACCTCGAAGAACTCAGTGAACTGGCTTAAAAAAAAAACGAAGTGTCACATGGCAGAGATGTTAACTGAGAGAAAATTGGGTGAAGAATGAGGAGCCCAGAGTGGGGGAATGGGCTAAAGTTGTGCCAGGGAAGGTTTAGGTTGGATGTTAGGAAGAACTTCTTTATGGAAAGGACTGTTAGGCATTGGAATAGGCTGCCCACGGAAGTGGTTGAGTCACCATCCCTGGAGGTCTTTAAAAGATGTTTAGATGTAGAGCTTAGGGATATGGTTTAGTGGAGGGCTTGTTAGTGTTAGGTCAGAGGTTGGACTCGGTGATCTTGGAGGTCTCTTCCAACCTAGATGATTCTGTGTGATTACATCTGTTCTGCTTGCTCTGAGAGCTGAAAGAAAACAGTTTTAGCTGATCAGCACACAGAACAAACCTTCCATTCCCAAGCCATCTCACTGAGAAGCTAGCACTGCAAGAACAACCCCAGAACACACAAATACACGAGCGCTGGCAGTAATTGCTTTGAGGAGAGGCTGTGGGACTGCAGTCACACTGGTGATACCAGCACAAGAGGCTGTCCATGAGACAGGGACGGATCTCCATTGCACCCTCCCAGGCTTGTTTGCCAGCACCAACTACTCTCAGCCATGAAGACCTGGTTATCGCTGGAATTCCTGGAGGAGAGAGAAAGGCAACCTGTCCTAACAGAAACTGTGCTTTCCTCACCATACCCCACTACATGTAGGACCACGGGAATCAGTTTTCTGCAGCCAGCATCGACAAGCTCTCTCTCCAGCACAAACACAAGAACCAGCGTTGTGCTTACGCATGACAGCACTGCAGCCACCCACACCACCTCTGCGGGAGCAGGCTTGAGGTGGAGCAGAGCAAGAGATGCTGAATTCGGGCCCAACAGAGCTGATGCACGTTAACAGCAGGAAGCATTCTGCCAGCAGAGGCACGTGCTCATGCTTGGCTTGAAGCGCCTCTGTTGCAGATAAATAATTCTCAGCTTTCACCATCTCTCCTTAAATGCTATTGTAAAATGAAAGGGGAGCGGCATTTATTCCAGCCATGGCAGAAATTTAGGTTGTTTAATAATTAAAATTAAAAAATAAAGAGGCAGGCTGTGAAGAAATCATTCTGCAAATTACAGCAACTGTGGCACAGCAAGGAAGCAGTGGTTTTTAATGACCTCCAGCAAACAATACGTACGCATCTTCAGCCTGAAAAATGTATCATGCAGCTAAGTAGCTAAGTGAACATTCCTCTGCAAACATCATTTTTGATTACCAGTGATTATGGGGGCCCTGCTGGAGGGGGAACCAGGCAAATACATGGCATAAGGAGGCTCTGCTCCAAAGGGCTCACATGTCATGCAGACAAGGTGACAAAAGGAGGGAAGGAGACACAAGACACATCCAGAGTTACAAGGAAAACGTGTTGAGCCACCTCAACCACCAAGAAGCAAAGAAAGCCTTGAATCGAGAAGAACATTGCTTGGTTCTCTATCTGTAAAGGTAATCCCCACATGTAACAAAAATTGCAAAAGAGCAGTCAAGTTGTGCACCTGCTTGCGCAAAATTAAGTGTAAAAGAAGTCAGTGTAAAATTGATGACACTATATACACAGTTACAGCTATAGCAGTGCTTGCAACCTTATTTATATCAATGAATCACTTAACCTAGATTCTGTTTTCTGTATGTTGGGGAAACTGAACACTTCAGCTTCACGGGGGAAAAACATCAGACCTATCACATAGAACTTTATCCAGATACGGGCTGAAAACTATTTTTTTGGTATCCATAGGTAAAAGGTGCAAAATAATGTTTACACAAACTACTGATTCATTTTCAAATCACAGCTTAATACTGGCTAATAAGAGTCCTCTAGAAAGAAACATCTGCTTTCTTATCAGTTATGATCAGGAGGACTTTCTGTTAATTATGAACTACTGAGACAACTCACAAAAAAAAAAAAGGATGGTTGTCAGAGGAAGGAATTAGTTTTGCATTTAGAGTTTTTATGCAATTGTATTTAGATTGTACAGAGCTGCTCAACTGCAGTTGAGAAATGCTAAAAAGTCGTTACTAGAATGCACCGATACCACCAGCTCTATACTCAGGGGACCTTTTTGCAAAGCTAAGGAAAATCAGCAAACCCTTCGGTTTCCTAAGAGGAACGTACAGATAGTTTTCAAAACTTTTCTGACACTAAACTAAAGCTTTGGATGTGACATTAACAAATCAGTAACAGACCTAGAAGAGACTTGCTGGGAACGTTTTATGCAAGAGCAGTTTATTGTAACAGAAGACTACTTTATCAGCTTGAAGATAACAATCTTTCTCTGAAAGAAGATACTTCCAAGGACTCAGTGTTTACAAACAAGCAGGAGTTTTCAAAAAGAACATCTCATAGATATACACACATACAAAAAAGGAAAGAAAAGGATATGTAACTGGCTAGTTGAGGATCTTCACTTTCTTAAGGCACTTAAAAGAAAATGGAATTCCTTTGAAAATTCATCTCCAAATGTGGGTTGCAGAGACAGCTTTTTGAAGATTAAACAACTTTATAAAGAGGGAAATAATATGGTAGACATTAAAGTTCAATTTCTATTTCACTTGTTTGACTTTGGGACCTTTCATGCCTTGGCTACATAAAATTTGGCATTAACCTGAAAGCTGAAATCATTTCACCGTATCCAAACTCAGAGGAGCAAGACACGGCCAGTGAAGGAGGCCACTGCATATATTTATATACACACAGAGACACGCGTATTTTCTTTTTCTTTGTTAAGACAGAGCATACTTACCCTTAAATCTGGGGAAAAGTTGTCTGCTGAGGTAGAGACCGAGTCCGATGAGACAGCAGAAGCAGACTTGGTAGGGACAGAATGGTCCGAGTGAGAAGTGGAAGCACTGTAAAGACAAACACCGCAGAATCAAACTGTGCTCACCCCTGCTCGAAAGCTTACAGATACGGCCACTCACTTGCAGTGGAATCAGGCAATTTTCCCTAGTTTCCAGCTTTCCCATTCTGTCCCCAGCAGTGGTTTTGGAGAACCTGTTTTAACCTTCCATAGCTATGGATTACTGAAGCACACACGATTCATTACGAAATCCCAGCTCAGAGCAAGCCAACACTATCACGATTGCAAACTTGATCAAATCCTAAATCACCGAAACTAAGGGCCTCAATTTCAGGCCTTCAGATGGGAGAAATTAGTGCGCTGCAACTGGATGAAAACAGACAGGATCCTGAACGCACGCCAGCACAACTCCAACCGCAGCTTTACAGCCATGGAATAAATTCAGAATTAAAACTCTTTCCATCACACGTAGCTTTCCTCTTTCAGGTATAAGTACAACCCCGGGGAGAATTAGGAAGACTCTTGCAGCATACCAGCATACCTCTGCAGCGATACAAAGCGCGACTTGCTAAAAAACAAAGCAAAACAGTAATCACCTTTTTTTCTAGGACAGCTGTAAGCAATTAAAATAAGCTTATTTTATGGCATTTTTGTGCTGCAAGCTCTCGTAGAACCGTAATTGCTTGAAATTAGCATTTGATAATAATGCTTTTAAAACCCTGCTTGACTGTAAAGAAAGACCCTCTGTGGAACAACGTGTGTCGTCCCACCCCCAAAGCCACAGCAAGGCAGCAAATGATACCTGGAGCAATTCATTCCCACGCCCTTAGTGACCTTAGAAAGGTTTTACCTGGGTGTAAAGACAGCCTTAAGGAGCTGCAAACAGAGCCCTGGCAAAGGCAAGATATTCCCAGGAGTATTACCATTAGTAGCTGTATTAATTAGACATTTGACAACCATCAAACAGCTTTATCTGAGCTTCCAAAGGGCCTGGAGATCTGTTAATTGTCTGAAAATTGTTTTGCTGCTTAACTGCTGGTAAACAGCCACTGAAAGGCCAAAATGTTCTGGTTTTATTTCTATTCTTCGAAGTTTGGCAAAGTATTACACGGGCAGTGTTAGAAACAGGAGGTACTATGCTAAAATTGGGCTCTTGCTGGGAGTCACTCCTTTCCCTCCAAGGATTAAAGAGTACTGGCAACTTTTTAATCCTATGAAACAGAAACTTAGAAATGGAAGTTTTGGGAACACTCAAAAAAAATGAAAATAAACGATACTGTTGTGCCAATTGAATAGCACGATTCCACTGAATGCATTTATTGTGCACAGCTCACCAGCTAATCGCTCAGCTTTCCAACTCACTTAACTCTTGAGTTTACCAGCCACGGACAGCATCACCGAGCACACAACGCCGCCGTATCTGGCCCAGACAGAAAATAATCACACACCAATGTAACGGCAAACAAATCAGCAAAGCCTGCTGTTCTCACTGACCCAAGGGCCTCCTGTGTACACAGAATTAGTGCGTGGTTTCATGTGACAACCCAGCTGACCTCTTTCTCCTCTCCTCGACCTGGGCAAGCATCGTGGGGACACGCAGTTCCACTTGCTCATCTGCCGGGGCAGCAAATGCTTGCTAAACATAAAGAAAGTCTTCTGCTGGATAACAAGGCTGGTTGGACTCACTGCGTGGCTGCATAAATCAGAGGCAGCGCACAGGAGGAGGAGGGAATCCGTATCTGGAGATGATGAGGAAGGCTGAGAGCACTTCTGCTCGCAGCAGCCCGCAGGCATGCTAAATTGGGCTTAGCCCTAAACCACATTGTTACGTTGCGTTACTTGAACCAGCTCAGACCCCTTGGATGTGTTCCCTCGAAACTCATTTCAGCCCGGTTTCCTCACATTCAGACCTCATCTTCCAAGCGCTCACCCTGGTGTTCGCAAATTAATTAATTTGATTTTTTAAGGCACGTTAAGGAAAAAAAAAATAATAATAATCACAATTTACTCATTCCTCAAAGCAGCACTAACTTACTGCACAGCAGCCCCTACGGAGACGGCACTTAGAGCTCTCCCCTAAGACCCAGCAGATGCTGCAGGTGCCGCGGGCTCTGACCTCTCTCCCTCGGTCCCCACTGTGCCTTCTCCTCTGGCAGCTCCAGCCGGGGGAGCCAGAGCTTCAGCAGGAGCCTCCACCAGCCCAGGCTTGTGCGCACTGAAATGCATGCTTAAGGTGAGCGACAACACTCAGCGTTTTCAAGACGTTCAGCACAGGTGGAAATAACTAAGTAAGGGACGTACCAGCAGCTAACCCACGTGCCTGGCTTTCGTTTGCACCCTCGCCAAGTGACCACCGCCAAGTCACCGAGCAGTAACTTCTTAATAAAAAGATTTGCATCATGAATTTTACATCCTTTAGTCCTAGAAAAAGAAGCTGGAAAGACCTTTCACCGAGAGTATCAGTCTCTCCCTCTGCCCCCAAGCTAGGACAAGCTACACCCAAGCAATTGCCGCTTTCTGTCTAGCCTGCTCCTAAGTGCTCCCAGGGGAAAGCACTAACAAAAGGATTTAAAAATCGCCAGTTTTTCTGCTTACACAGCTTGTCTGCCCCTGTACAATCCCAGCCTTTACCTACTATGCAAGCAGTGATTATCTAATCATAATAAACCAAAGATTTTTTAATGAAATTCTTGGTTAATTTTACTTCGGCAGGCTGAGGGGCAAACTGCTTTGTGCAGGGAAAAAAAAAAGGAAAGAAAAGAGAACCACAATCCACAGCGTTTCTGAGCTGTGAAAGTGTTTTGTGTTTGTTGATCACGCCTGGCTTCAAGTGGGTTTTAATGAAGGAAAGCATTTGCATTTTAGAAGGGATTTTTCCGAGGCTCCCAGCACCAGCATCCACCAGCATCCCCGTGCTCCTGCAGAAGCCACCAGTGGCATCAGGGACAGCTTTTGGAAAGCAGTGCCTGCGTGCACACGAACAATCCCACTTGCACAGCCCCGTGTATGTCGTGCAGGTGCTGCTCGTGTCTGTCCTCCTCAGGTACTCACAGGATGAATCGGAGAACCCAGCCGCCGCTGCCTCATGACTCCCTACCTCCTGCCACGTTCAGGCAGCTGTACGGCTTCAGATCCACTGCTTGGAGAACTAATTAACCTGATGGCACACAAGAAGTTGATTAGCTTCAGTGGTTTAGTCAATCCGGAATTTTTCCCTGCTGCCAATACAAGAAGAAAGATCCTCCAGCCACGCAGCTTAACACGTCTTCGGGACGGGTGCTGGGGCTGACACGCAAACCCAGGGCGAGGAGACCTGGGCAAATCCTGCTTCTGCCACAGTTTCTCCACATTAACCCAGCTTTTTCCACCACAAAGTTAAGGCTGACTCCTACAGAGGTTTTGGCAGCATTGGGGGTAATTCTGATGTTGGTCTAAAATGCCGAGGGCCCCACCGAGGAAGCTGTATCTTCGCAGAGAAATACCCCAAATACCTGACTCACAAATAAGGCAACATGGGGCAAACCGGCGTGGCAGCAGGAGCATGACGGCCAGATGTAACTGCTGGGTTCAGTAACAAACATTTCAGAGCACAGGTATGTGTGGCCAGCCTTCAGAAAGGGTTAAGGATCCCTGGAGCTGTGCAAGCCACTGCTGGCTGCAAGTCTGGTTCAATACAGCTCGGGAAGCGCGTAAATAACCAGTGTCTCGGAACCTCGTCAAGGTTTTAGGACACAGCATTTATTCAGGCTCACCAAGTACTTTTGGCTCTTCGTACAGGGAAGAAACAGAGTGCAGATGCTCCAGAACAGAGCTGTGAAGACTGAGGACCTCCAGGAGCACTGCTCTTCCCATGCTGCACGCCCAGGCAGCTCCACAGCATCCGTCCTGATGTCTCTGGGAGGTGCCAAGAGACCCCTGCAACAGTTCAGGGAAAGTACCTTGCTGCTGTTACTGCTGTTCCCTTTTCTCCTTCCTCTCTCCCCAAGCAGAAGCAGAAAACGGGTTTAGGATGCCATTAACACTGATATAGGTCTTTCATCTCAGTAATTATTATTATTATTTAAATGTGTTTTTATGGCCGGGTTTTGAATGATAAATGAGCCCAGATGAGATCTGCCAGTCTCAAACAGTCCCTGCATGCAGCATTAACCCCCGGGCTATACGGAGTATACATACACAATTAATACGAGAAGTACAACGGAACCAAGCATAATGACTCAACTCTTGATAAAGTGCTCATTGTTGTTATTAAGGACTATCCCACAACGAGCCAGGTGGTTTTCAAACATAACTCAAACCCCGACAGATGCCCTCTGGTGCTTCTTGTTCAGGCAACCAAAAGGTATTACTGACTGCGGCAGAACTGCAGGAATGCCAGCACGCTTAGCTTGAACTGTCAACAACGACGTAAAGAAACTGCAAACAAGTGTCCGAGGCACGCAAACTTATCCTGTTATGCTGTGAAGGTGCAGGGGAAAGCAGCGGAAAAGTCTTTGGTCGCTTCAAAAACTGCCATCAAACAACATCTGCCAGAGCCATCCGAGGCAACCTCCGCCCTCTGAACCTTGTTTCAATTCAAATAATGGGGCGTATAAAAAGGCAAAGGACACAGAACATAAACTTGCTGTTGTTTGCTTTGCTTACTGTTATTTAACGAGTCTGAGTATGAAATTACTGCTTTCCTAGAGTATATGAGCAACAGTCTTCCACGGAAGAAGAAAGCACAAACAACTTCTGAAGGTGGCAGTTTGGCCGCATGAGGCTCCAGGAGCAACCCCGTGAATTCAGGTCCTAGGAGATCTCCAGGAAGAGCTTTTGGTGAAAGCCAGGCCAAAGCACAAAGCACGCTCTACAGCCTCTTCTCTTCGGTTGTCATGGCTTTCTTCTCGTATCACGCGACCGATTTCACCTACAACATAAAACTTCACAGCAAATTCTGGCCAAAAATGAGACAAAAGTCACGGCATTGCTGTGAGAGATGATGCAGGTGAAGCACCCCTCCCTGCAAATGCTGAGAATCACCATTTCCAAGAAAGCATCTTAGGAGGCTTGCCTCTTTCTGTTCAGCAAAAAGATTATACATACATACATACATACATATATATAAATATACACCTTCCTAGAGATAAGTAAAGTCCTGTGCAGAAAGGGACTGGGTACCAACTCTCTGTAAAACTACTCACTTTTTATTTTTTCAGACTCTGAAAGTATATGTGAGTTTAACACCCTGAACTCTCAGAAAACCTGCTGAGGCAGGAGGGGAACACACCTCTGGAAAATCAGCCATTGTTATTTACAGCATATGCACAGGGCTTTAGGACAATCTTTTGTGTGTTTTTATGTCAACTGATATTTGAAAATACTAACCTGGGTCCCTCTGATAAGTAACACAACCCAAATGCAGCCGCAGATGATAAAGTCATCTCTCCAATGCCTTCTTTAAGAATACTCCTTCCTTGCCAACTACAAGCAGCTGCTTCTTTGCCTGCAAAGGTGTGCCAATTACTCAGATGCTAATTGGCATCAGCTGCTCACACCACTTCTCTATCAACCTGTATGTTTTGTTTCAATAGTCACAGGAACGGCATGGAAAACAGGTGATAAAACGCACCACTGTGTGATACAGTCGGAGTTGCAAAGGTCATAAATGAGAAAAGCACTGCAGAGTGCAAATTGCCATTTCCTTTCTTCCTGTTTTTGTTAACGTTTCTCATTATGCGCATTCCTAAAAATTAATCAAGGTGGAAACAGCAAATTAATGTTGACTGGTGGCAAATACAATTTCATTTGGAAGCTTCGGATGCCAAGAGAACAGGATCCAGCAGGTTCAAATTGACAGCAGGGCCAGGAACAGCAGCACCTGCAGCACTTGGGCTCTTTTCTTAAGAGCGTAATTGCGCAGAGGTACTGAGCACTCCCTGCTCGCTTCCCATATTCAAGCCGACAGCTCTCCCTCTTCAATACTTTCAGGGCTCCCGTTTCTTTCACAGAAGGGAAGCGAAATACCAAAAAAACTTTTTGGGTCCTATCAGAGCAGCAGGAGACAAAGCAGCGCTTGTTCCCCGTGAATATCACTTTGTCCTAGCTGGAGCTGCCTGGGAAACCCAGCTGCTGAGAGGTCAGGCTCTCCCGCTTCCAGCAGCTCCCTGTGGGGCTGAGCAAGGTGAGGGGGACCCCACAGTCCCTCTAGGTGCCTATGTTCCTAAGGGAAGTCCCCCCCACACGTGCCCTCCCCCAGGAAATCACTCACAGCTCGGCGGGTGTCTGTCTGAAGCAAGGCCTCGCAGCAGGAGCCGGGTGTTCTGGGTGGGCATCTGCCACGGGGCCGTTCCGAGCCCTGCAGCTGGATCACTTCAGTTTTAGAGCCCTCACACCCCCGCCTGTCCCGGGACGGGAATCCTGCTGTGCCTGGCACTGTACGTGCCCACACCTGGCAGCCCCTCTCCTGAGGAGCTTACGAAGGAGCAGCATGGCCGGCGAGCAGGGACCAGATCTTAATTCTTCACAGAGGAATATCAAATGGAAACAGGCTTATGGCACTTCGGTACCAACAGAAACCACCTGCAGCACCTACAAAATACACCGTTACGCTCCCCAGCCACACAGGCCCCTCACTTGCCCCCCATGCAGGACACACCACTACTAAATTTAAGGACTCACAATTTTTAGGAACATTTCAATATCCCTCTCCAACTCCTGCTCGACTTGCCACAAGCTCAGAGGCGGCAGAAAGCCACACACAAACATGCTCTTGAAGGGAAGAGAGCCGAGTGCCAGGCTCTCTCTGGCATCCAGTTTATATACTAAAATAACGTGCCCTCGCCATTCACCAGGGCTGCCGATGGCAGAGCTCGCAACATAAAAAGGAGCCGTTTCAGCAAACAAACCGTCGCGTGTGTGCGTGACGGATCTAAAATAGCCCCCGTGCCACTTGCCTGAATGAAAAGGATTCGCTTCTGTTGCCAAGCAAACCCGGGTCTCAGCCTGACTTCACGTTCCAGGGGAAGAAAATGTCATTTTGTAAAAGTTGGTCCTTTTAAGCAGCATCCTGAGCTGAATTTAGAGTGCATGTTTTCCCATGAGCCACAGAGGGAGCGTCCTATATTTTGACCGTGAACACGCTTTTCTAGGAATGCAAATGCTGCTCTCAACAGTTACACAATGGGCTACAGTGTCACAAGCACCGTTCATGCCCCATTACTCATTCTTTTATTATTTTTTTTTTCTTACCAGAAATTCACAAAAGGCCTACAGTGTGTGCAGGGCACTTGCTAAACAATAGGCCGATTGTCTAAAATATTTGCAGGATTCCAAGAATAGAAAGCCAACACCCAAAGACAAACCAATGCGGGGCACGTAATTAATACCAGCAAGCAGCCCCAAGGATCATGCTTTCATGAGTCAAACGACCCAGAAGGTAAAAAAAAACAGGAAGAACAGCAGCGATGATAAGTCTGAACCAATATATCCTGATCAGCACGTGGAAGATAATTACGAAACGATCTGTATTCACAAGAGGAACAAAAGGGGCGTTAGGGGCTGGTGTGGGATGATACACAGCTACGAGGAAGGAAACAGAAGGCCAAAAAATGTATTTTTTCAAGGAGTTCTTTGACTTCTGCTGGAACTGACATTTTACCTCTGTTTCACCAGCTTCTCGGAGTCCAACATTAGTTACTATCTCTTGATAATCCAACACTTTTGTCTGATTCCAGTTCCTAATGGATGAGTGGGCAAGGCCAGCAACCCATCTCTAGGTGAGATGAGGTGGAAAGCCAGGTCAGCTGCTATGGCTCTGCCCTACCGCTCGTGTTAGAGAGGTTTGACACGCTTTCTGCAGGTGTTTCTGCACGTCTGGGGCTGTACTTAAAAACTTTGGGGTTTCCAATCTCCAGGACAGACCTTTGGGAATCCAAACCCAAGCATTTGCTGGTGTTACGAGACCATCCGTGTCTCTTAGCTCTGCCTGGGCAAGAGGCCATTTCCTGGGCTCAAGACATTTCGTGCAGAGAAGTAGGAGACCTGGGTGGTGTTGTCATCTCCTCTAGCAGAACAGCCTCAGGTTTACCACCTTGGCTACCCCTGCCAGGAGACAGAGGGCTGGCAACATCCAGCTTCCTCCTTGGGTATTTTGAATACAGGCAAAAGTCATTATGGAAATCATAAACGCTGTTCAAAACCACCTTTGCTGCTTGAAGTATTTACTATACAAGGTTCCACCTCCTTCCTTTAAAGTATATGGAGCCAGAGTAAAACGTGCAAGAAAAAAAATGATCAGGTTTTTGATGCAAATTTGACAGTCCCATGCTGAGTCGCAGTAACTCTAGAGCTCTCAAAGCAAGGAGAAATAGAACGGAGAGCAACATACGATCTCATGACAAAGCACTATAAACAAAAATAAGTACTTTGTTTGCTTGTTTTAAAATCCTTGTTGTTTTGTTTTAAAGATACCTATTAATTTGATCAAGAAAATAAATCAAAATACTACCTATCCTGGGAGGTACTTATCTTAGGACAGGAAGGAAAATGGATAAATAGGCAGGTATAACAACTTCTCTTTTACTACTTGTATTCTGGTAATTCTTGTTTCTAGTTACATGCTAAGACCCAGTTACGTATGGTTTATCCAAATGTATGTGTACTTCCCCCAGTCCCTGTGCTCTTTCAGTTTTTCCTTAGATTCTTTTCTATTTCCCTGTTTAAAAAACACCTGAGTAAAAAAGTAACACGTATTGTTAGATGGATGTTCTGCTTTTCTTTCAGACATACCACACAACCCCCTCACCCCAATAAACCAAACACCCACAGGAATTAAAAATACCAGCAATTTACTCATCAAAGACAGGAGCTGCTCCATACTGGCAATAATCAGTTGAAGGAGGAAAGAATATATAAATACAGCCAGTCTGCAGAGTCACGTATCACCTAGCAAAAGGACCTTGATATGCTTTCACAGGCACCATGCAGCTGTGTGCTCTTCCACAGTCAGCTCAAAAAAGGATTTGGAACAACAACGCTCTGTTGGCAGCACAGTCCCTCCACAGAGGTGGTCCCCAGAGGAGTTACAAAGCTAAAATGCTATCAAGAGTTTGATAACTTGTTGGGTTTATTTCCAGAAGTTCAAACCAAGACAACACAGGAGGTTTTCATAAACGCTGGGTTCTCCTTAAGCTGATGGAAGATATCGGTTGCTCAACAACTCTGAAGACTGAGGTCCTTCAACGTCCCCAGGTTCACCACTCACACCTGGGTCCAGGTTTTCCAAGAACATAATCCCATTTATTACCTAAATACAAAGCCCAGTTTCCAAAGTGCTCAGCAGCCATCAACTCCTCCTGTTATGGCCCAAATTTGCCAAAGGGCTCTGCGCACTCACCTCACTGGCCAGTTGTACGTTGGGTACACGCTGAAAACAAAGGTCTTACACCTTACGTTGACATGAGACATACAAATTTTACGAGCTCAGCTGAAGATTTTCTGTACATACCAGTTCCCCTGCATTTGAACGTGAGCCTATCTCCCACCATCACCCGCTAGCCACAGCCACTTCCTCCCAACACTTCTGCTTGCCTCAAGAAGAAATCAGTGCATGCTGAGATCTACGTAACTCAATAAGGAGTAGGAAGAATGAGGACTGGACAGGCTCAGCTCCTCCTGGCACATACCAGCAGTTTCCATGCTCCCAGTCGATGGAAATCATGCCAGTGGAGTTGAGACCATAATTCTGCTCTGTCGGTGTGGATATCCATCCTTGCTCAGCAAAATTACCTGGGGAGTGTATTGACGCTGCTGAGGGTAGGGAGGTTTTAGATACCTGCCTCACATGGAGATACGGCAGTCTGAGCTGGGTCCCACCCTGCTTTCCACAAGATGAGTGCCATGTGGCAGAGAAGTTTGTATTTGCTTTTGTTTTCAATTGAGCACAGCCTTTTGTGGACTCCAGAGAAGGCACAAGAAAAGAAGAAAAAGCAAAAATGAGAGACAGATTACATACTTCTCCAGCTCAAAAGAAGTCTTGTCCAAGAGAATCTGCACACGTTCATGACATCTTTCTCATCTAGATATTCTCTTATGTTGAAAAGGGAACAAGCATTTTCCTTAATGGAAAAGCTGACGTGGACACCCTTCACATCTCCATCTGTTTAAATGCAAAACTTGTCCTAAGTTATTACTTTTACTCCTCTGTCAAGCATGGTTAAAGTTGTTCAAAGGTTACAAAATCTATTGATGGTCAAAGTAGACAGATGTACACCCGTACATGAAGAAACATGGCTTAGGAAACCAGGCTACAAATCTCTGCTCTCTTCTCAGTTGCCAAGGGATTTAGCTACCATGTGAAAAAGAGGAATAACATGAGTTAAGAAATAGCTCCTTCCTTTTTTGGAGCGGAGACCAAGCCAAACTCAATACACTTTTTGTCCCTGACGCAAGATGAGGAGGGGGTGGAGGTGTTTGCATCTGAAGTCGTCGCTGTAGGCTCGTACATTCACTGGGGAGAAACTGAGATGACTCAGTCCTCCCCATTGTCTACAAAAAGAAACCCAGAGACTAGCAGAGATGTGCATCGGAGAGGTCTGCAGGCAAATCTCATCCAGCATGCCTGTATTGTTCTTTATGCAAGGTGGAAGCACATGGTGGAGTCCAGAATTAGAAGTCATTAGAAGGAAGTTATTAACTAATTAGAAGTTATTAGAAGAAATGAAAAAAAAAGGAGACTTACCAGCCCCGTGGTGCTAGAAGCAGCAGTGGCCACCAGGAGCGGTACCCCAGCAGTGTCTGCAAGTGAAGGGCACAAGCCCTGAGCACATCCACAAACAGCCCCTTCCCATTCTTCCTCTCACCCTTGCATTCAGTGACCATCCTGGTAGCATCCTTAACATTTGAGAAAAAACGTTTGGGAAAAAGTCTCCCAAGAGGTGTAAGGGGTCATTTTCAGTGTAGAAATGGGATGATCATTCCTAGACTGAAGGATTTAGCCCGGATTTTCAAGAGAAGCCTGCTCTGAAAGCCAACCTGGGTAAAATGGAAGCAAGAAGATCCCCCATTTTCCATCTCTTTGCCAGAGGTGTTCCGCTTACAAATGAGATGCTGATCATTTTTTCCTCATTAGAGGTATCCCAGCCACTTGTTAAACCAAGTTCTGCTCTGATGATGGATTTCAACAGTCACCTTTCAGCGGTGCCTCTCCTGTAGCACAGGTTGCAGTCACTCCCCAGTCCCTCCAGCATCTGCTCTCCACAGCAGCGGGACAGCCCCTCCAGTCACACATGCACCCAGCTCAGTGCAGTCAGCTGAAACAGCTGATGAGGTTGGTCCTGCCACCTACCTGCACAATCTTCCCTGCCACCATCTCACAGCAGTGGTACCAACCAAAACCAACAACGGGATTTCTTAACAGAGCAGTAACAATAACAGGAATGCTTCACTCTCAGGAGAGGCAGGAGGTACGAATGAGGCTGTGGTTCAGGAGTTCAGTAATTCAGGTATCAGTGTCTTTTGTGCCAGGAAAGTTAC
Source organism: Oxyura jamaicensis (assembly GCF_011077185.1). Lineage (NCBI taxonomy): Eukaryota > Metazoa > Chordata > Aves > Anseriformes > Anatidae > Oxyura > Oxyura jamaicensis. Next base: position 193,194,881 of record NC_048893.1, on the reverse strand, counting down.
AAAGACAGAAATACAGTTGGGTTAACATTTTAAGCATTTAGCCCTGTAATAAAGTATTGCCATCCCTTGTAGCAGGCTGTAAGCTTTGCAGTGAGCTTTCAAGGGCTCAGGGCTGCGCCTTGCTAGGCTTGCCCTGCCTGCAGCTTTGTTGTACGTGGTTTAGTTGTGACAGCAATTTCTCTCTTTGGCTGGGTGTTTATATCTAATTTGTTTTATTTTTGTTATCTATGTATGGTCTAACCACAGCTAAGTATTGATAGCAGTAATAAGCAGTTATGCTAAGTGAAATATTTACAACACAATGATGTTGTATAGAGAAATATAATAATAGCCCAGCGTGACAGCAGAGGCTTGGAGATGTGAAAATGCAGGACGTGGCACAGGGGAGCACAGGCAAAGGATAATAAGGGCTTGGCATGGAGACCTCATGGCTATAAACAACCCACCAATGGTCAGTTGAAGAAATGCTGACCTGGAGCTAGACAACATTGGTTTTAGGGGTAACAGAGAAGAAAGAATATCTAGTATCTGTAAAAACAACCAGATATAGTAAAAAACAGATGCAACATGGAACTGCAGACCAATAAAGAAAGGTGTAAAGTTGTATTATTAAATATATTGAAATGATCCCAGGTGGGTCCTGCAGTGAAGAAAGAAGAAACCACCACCAAGAACCTCACTCCTCATAGCAAAGGATGCTGACAACTCTCCGTAAGAGCCACCACCACCAGAATAAAACCCTCAGCCTTGAAAACCAAAGGAGCAGGAGAACGGTGAGCCTAACTCCAGGAAAACAGAAACTAACAACTGTATGTACGACAGTTTTAACTGCATTATTATTCTTTTCCTGTAACAATTTAATCTGGACAAATACTGATTTGACTTTCAGGATTTCAGTTGCCCTAACAATAAATTCTTGCTATATAAAGCTGCCTTTTTGTCCATGAACAAGACTTGGAGTGCAAGACTTCGTGCTGGCGCATAGGCTCTTTATATTACAGTAAATTAATCCAGATAAAACTGTTGTTTTATTCTAACCAGGTGTCGCCTGTCTTCCCAGAATAAAGAAAAATACACCATAAACTTGTATTCTCTAACTAACAGCAGAAACATTATCACACACCCACACCTGATCCAAATCAAATGCAAATCTTCAGGTGATCTAACATTAGTGATACTGGAGCCACAGCCAGAACACTACAGAAAGACTGGATCCATCAAGGGGGAGCAAACTGACTAGAATATCTCTTTGTAGGGGTTACGGACGAGAAAACTGCTAACGCTTTCCCTTCATCAAATGCATCAGGGCTTAGAAAACAATGGAAAAGGATTTATGGAGCAGACAGGCAAAAGCAAAGCAAGGAACAGAACTACCTTGAAATCACTGGAAAATAACTGAGTGAGAACATTGTCTGGCAAAAGAAACCACAGATGGTAGGAAAAGGAAAAACAGTGTTTGTTTTTGAAAAGTTCCCCTGAATTTCTGTTGTTGTCTTTCACGGATTTTTTCTTCAGTTAGCTCCCAGTTACTGGGGCTATAAAACAGCCAGATGTTTTTTAGTTAAAAACTAAGACTTGGGGTAATTACTGTGAAAACATCTCTTCTGCACTCTCCCATCACTGGGCTATCCCGATCACTTCTACAAACACAGCACTTCATTACCTTCCCGTCACCCTCTTCGTTACGCTGGAATGGGCTTCCCGTGGACAAATGACAAGATCACTTTTCTCACGTCCCCTTTTACAGCTACACCTTGTATACAGCACCTTATCAGTGTGACCTCTGGAAGACTTCTGACACATTTCTAACGTATGCTTGCTGGTTTCTTCCTCCCCCTTCTGGTAACACAAGCTGTTTGGGGTATGGATCGGGTCTCTTTTTACATCACCTGATACCTTCAGCATGAAAAAAACAGTAACAGCAAATTGGGTCATCAGGAAAACATTCATGAAAAAGAAGGTGAAGACTACTGACTCTGCTGAGCCGTTCAAGAGGTGTTGTGACCTTAAATGCAGTTCTTGTCTTTGTACAGGAGCGATAAAATAATTAGGAAAGGAAAAGTGACCATTAAAATATCAGAAATAGATATTGAAACAGTAAGATCAGTGTTAACCTGTCACTTTAGTTATAGCAGGAGCACAGTCGCATAACGAATAGGAGTTGCGTAATTTGGCATCACCAGGTCAGCTGAAGTCTTAACATTTGGGTTCTGCGATGGTGTCTCTGCTGTAAATAGCCCGTGGTTAAGGAACCATGCGTAAGACTTAAAACTGTCTAGCAAACAGGCCGTTAGTCAACATAACAGCACCATCTCTCTTCAGAAAAGGCAGCGCCTGACAGGACCCAAGAGAGCCGTGTTCTGAGCCTAGCTTTACTCCTCACCAGCTGTTAGCTCTTGCCTCATCTCTCCACAGCAGTTTTTCCATCTCATCCTCAGACTTTCTCGCTCTTTGCCCAGTATCTCAGCAAGGAACCTCAGCACTCTGCTGCACGTCCAACAGCTTAGTGAAGTTACCCGCCAGGCATTAGTAAAAATAGAGTAGTGCTGGCTTCAGCATATTTCAATAGCTGGTCCCTGGCTTTTCAACAAAGAAATGGCTTTTTTTTCCTCTATTTATACAGCAGCTAGAGCTATGACACCCCAAATTCCTGTGAGGCCTCTAAACAGCAATATAACATTAATTGTGATACAAGAAACAGGTGAATGTCAATTGTATTTTGTACTCTCAAATGGAAACGTGCTTAAAAAACAAACGTGTGCACTTCTACTGAGCGTTTAGAGCCTGGACAAAGGAATTTGCATGTGCCCAACAGGAAAACTAAGGCTGAAGGTCACACATGCCAAGAGAGGCAGGAGCTGAAACACAGGTGCCAAAAACTGCTACAAAAAAAAAAATCCCATGTTCTTCAGAGGTACTAATTTCTCTTCTCAAGTGCGTTGCAAAAAAAAATAGCCATTCAAACAGGTATTAGATCCTTATTTTCATGATTTTCTGCCCCAAAGCCACAGATTCTAACAACAGATTCCCATTTAAGTTTTGGATGCCCCATCCCTGGAGGTGTTCAAGGCCAGGCTGGATGGGGCTTTGGGCAACCTGGTCTGGTGGGAGGTGTCCCTGCCAATGGCAGGAGGGTGGAGCTGGGTGGGCTTTAAGGTCCTTCCAACCCAAACCATTCTCTGATTTTAAAACTCACACAGGCAAGAGTGTTCTTTATCTTCACAATATACAGTACGTGAAAAACCTATCTCAGAACAGACCCTAGTTGCAAGTAAGTGTTATAAATTATCACTCACTTATTAAAATTAATGATAATGAGCCTGCCTGGAGCTGCTAATTGGTTCTAGGCATAGTGTTAAGTTTCTCAGATACAGAAAATCAGCTCATTATCAACACTCAGCCAGCAATGTACTTGTCTTCAATGGCAATAACTCTCCAGAAATCCTGCTTTGTACATATAAGAAATCAAATGCAAGAAATGCTCTCAAACTCCAGGAAGAAAAAGACAGCTACTCACATTTCACCAAACACCAGAACTGGCAAAAAATTTCCCTTTTCAAACTCTAACTTCAATGACTCATCACAAAACAACTCAATCAGCAAATCTCACACATCTGGTAGCAATGCGGTGTTAGCGAGCCCTCCTCAGCCAACAGCTTACAGACCCAGCTCCTTCCAGCATCACTCTCATCTGCGGGGAAAGAATTCCTTCAACACAGCCTTAAATCAGACCAGGTATTGACAGGACCTTATTTGAGATGAACGGGGGAGTTCATACCTAATGGAGCTATTGCTTCAGCAGGCCTTGCTGCACTGATTTACACAGAGCTTATGTTTTCAGCGTTATCCCTGCAAACATAAGGACAAGGAGCGTGATTATTTTCATATGCTTCAGCAGAAGTGCAGAGCACAGGACCCACTCTATCTGCAGACCTCAGCGGATGATAATCACCAGCAGAGAGGTGGCAACAAGCAACCAGAAAGTGGTAACATCAAACACTGCTACACTCATGCTGGCAGGAAACATCTGCCCACTGCCTTATCTCTTTCTCTCATTTCATACCGAGGTTGAAATATCACTGACATCTCCTGCAGCAGTTTCCTTCCAGTACAACCACCTCCACACGTTTGCACAGGCAGTACAAATTTACCTTCAGTGGATCTAAAAGAAAGACTCTCAGCTGTTTTCTTTGACCGTTGTTCAGACTGGGCTGTAACATGCTTTTCAGAGAACACTTTATAGAAACACAGGGAGATATGTTCATTCAGAGACTAAGGCACATAGTCACATGCTGCACAAACAAAACACCTAATCCCCTTTAATGAAAAGTAAATTAGGTATCTGAAGTTTGATGTCACCTTTTCCTTAAAGTCATGTACATTGTTAAAGTCATACACGGCTATATCTGGCTTTTCCTTCACAAAAGGAAAGGTCATGGCAGAATCTTGCTGGCTGTTACTTTGAATTCCAAAGGTCAGAGGGCCCATGTGCAGCTTCAAATTAAAAAGCAAAACCACAGCTCCACCTAAAAATTCATTTCAAGAGAGGTCTTTCCAAAGAAGTCTGGTTACCTACCACAGGTGAAAGGTATTTCTCACTCAGCCAGCATCCCCAGGCCATTTTAAAGACATACAAGAAGTCCAAACCTCTGAATAAAGCTTGCTCTTCTGCATGTAGCCATGCTGTAGTTCAAAGACAACATCAGGATCAGTGTTTTACCTTGCTCCTTTCTGTCCCATGGGTTTTTCCTGGCCTGACTTGGCACATGCAAGCTCTCCTTGCAAGCTGCTAGTTCCCTACTGCGGCAGCTCTTTAGAAGCAGCTGGCTCATGCTCACCTGTCTTCCACAAGAACAGGATCCTGGGGGAACGCCCATCCTAAATATTGTCCTTTGGAAACCATGGGGAGCTACAGAACCCAGTGCCTTGCCACCCAAAGCTAGCACGAGGTTAGACAGCTCAGGCTTGAGAAGCAGAATAGCTGTATCAGCACTATTATGAGGGCTGTTGGGTTAATTAGCTGTGACCTGCTCATTGGAAACCAATTCAGTATTTCCACATGGAGCTGGGGGTTTTCTACAATACTCAAACAGCTATGCTGTAAGCCTCACACACTTTAAATATCTATAGTTGGGACGCAAAGTAAATAACATTGATTTGGTTATTCTCATATCTTACTCGAGCACTGGTATTGCACATTACTTGGGTCTCTTAAAACGTCAAAGCAACTTTTGCTGTCAAATACCATTGTTACAATATCTCATTTTCACTATTGAAATAGAAATGAACATACTAATATGTTTTTTAAGGCAGTTATTTATGCGAGCAACTTTACGTGTGAGTAAACTCTATCAGACGTGCCTTGCTGAGGTGTTAGATCGTAAATATCTCTAGAAATATGAAACTCACTTAGCTTCTGAGCTGGAGCTGAAAGAATCCGAAGAATGTATTGCTGGATATATTTGATACTAGCACCTTTCTGAGTATTAAGAGTCTTGCATAAAACAGTTCAGTAAAACAAAACTCTCACTCTTCACGTTTCCAGGTAAGTGTGAATCTGGGATGAGTGCCTTTCTACTCATTTGTTGTTGTGGTTCCTTTTATTTAAAAGAGATTACAAAAACTGGTGACAACACCCTCGCAATTCATTGTGTTTCTCACATCAACCCTAAAATGAACTTTAAAAATAAATAAATAAATAAATAAATAAATAAATAAATAAATAAACACAATAACAGATGAAAATAAGTATGTGCGTACAAATGTTTCAATGTATTAGCCTCAGAGATTGTTTTGGTGCGCAAAATCAGATTGCACTGCAGACTTAATGAAAAATCTAAAAAAAAAAAAATGAGCAAGGGATCATAGTCCAGTTCATATGAAAATTGATTATTTGTGTACTTGTATCACCAGATTTGCAGGGGTAGCTGATAATAAACATTCTGATGATCACCAGACATCTCTCATTACAAGAACTTCATTTTACTCCCATATAGTTTTGCTTTGATCTTAACCATTCCAGCTAACCACAGGATACTCAAGATGAGCTCTTTTCAATTAATAACAGCAAATTAAAAAGATGTATTTCTGATACCCAGCTAGAGAAAAAGAAATGTTGTTTGGAACACATCAAAAAACTTGGCTAGCTTTCTCCTACAAGTTAGACATTGGAGCAGAGACTTGAAATTCTGAAAGTTTTTGGATAAGCTTTTTTAATACCCCAATAAATCTGTTCCAGTGTAGGCCCTTTCAAGACCTGGAGAAGTGTCTTGTGCATGCTCAGTAGAGACAGATTTATCATCTCAATTTCCCAGCAACTCCATCTGTGCAGGGCATGCTGCTGAGAGAGGCTCTTCCAAGCTAAGCTTTCCTTCCATGGCCTCAGGCCCTAGCGTCTCTTATGGTGACTGACCTTCAGATGGGTCCAAGCTGATGCAGGGGAAAAAAGAAGCGTGTATACTGTGGATGTGAAGAAAAGGTGAAAAGAGGCAGCTAGGCATCTGGCAAGGCACAAGTAAACTGCACAAAGAAACTGTTAGGGAGAACAGAACAATCTGATGAAAGAGGGAAAAATGAGGATGAGGAGTCACAAAGGGCTCAAGATGGAAGATCCCCAGATGCAAACTGGGTTGTGTCTTCCTGGAAGGCAACAAAGCTAAGTGTGGGCCTGTGGGGTGACCTGGTAGATATTCCAACCCCACCACAGGCTGTAGGAACAGGGGCAGAGCCTGGAGGTCCAGGGATAGGATCATACCCTCTACTCAACACTCGCTGTAGTGCTTCTGGGCATACTGCTTTTATTCCCCCAGTACAGAAAATACACCGATGAATCAGACGGAGCTCAGGAGAGGCCACTGGGATTGGGGGCTGGAGTACATGCCCTTTGAGAAGAAGCTGGGGGAGCTGGGCTTGTCCAGGCTGGAGCAGAGGGGACTTTGGAGGAACCCACGAGCACTCCCAGTTCCTACATGGAAGGTATTCAGGAGATGCACTGCCCAGAGAGGTTGTATGGTCTCTGTCCTCACAAGTTTCCAAGACCAGGCTGGAAAAAAGCCTGACCTGCCCCCAGCACTGTCCCTGCTAGGACAGAGGGTTGAGGCACTCCGAGGTCCCATCCCTCCCCTGCCTCGTGCTCCTACACCCTACAGCAAGACGTGCTTTTGTGTCACAGAGTCAAAAAATGGCCGAGGTGGGAAGGGACCTCTGGAGATCCCCCAGTCCAACCCCCTGCCAAGCAGGATCACCTAGAGCACGTAGCGCAGGACGGCATCCAGGCGGGTTTGGGATGTCTCCAGAGCAGGAGACCACAACTTCTGGGCAGCCTGTCCCAGTGCTCTGTCACCCTCACAGAAAAGAAGTGCCCCTTCATCTTGAGCTGGAACCTCCTGTGCTTCAGTTTGTGCTCCTTGCTTCTCATCCTGCCACTGGGCACAACTGAAAAGAGACCGGCTCCATCTTCTTGACACCCTCCCCTCAGATATTTATACACATCGATGAGGTCTCCCCTCAACTTCTACAATGAATTCCACCTGAAATGTAATTATAAAGCATTTCCACAAGTCTTGATCTTAAACCAATTTAATTCTTGCGTATTCAATCCCAAATTCATGTAATGCCAACAGATAAAACTGATTTTTATGGGTATAAATACAGTACATGGATGCTGTATTAGATGACTATTTTTCATACTTCTCATTTCCTCCCTGATAACCTGTGCGAGGCACGGGACGCCTCTTTCCAGTTTCTGTGACTTAAGGACCTCGGAAATTACCCACAGAGATTTAAAAGGCCATTAAGACTGAAAATTAAAGCTGGGAAGGGACAAAACTAAAAGCGTTGGGCATATCCCAGCAGATTTGTTACTTTGATACAGAACAAGGCCCAGCTCCGGCAGTCTGGCACGCAGCGAGCACACCTCGGTGTCCAGCACCCCGGGGGGCTCCTGGCACCCCTTCTGCCTTCCCAGCAACCCCCCACCTTTACGGCTTATTCCCCAAACCCACCGAAGAAACCTATCTTTAATTAGAGAGCATTTCCCTAACCGCTGATGGCGGGGGCACCTCCATCCCTACCAAAACGCCTTAAAAACCCCACCTCGGCTGCCCAGCGGCCGCCCCAACGCCGCGCCCTGCATCCCGCCGAGCACCCTCTCCCCCCATCCCACGCCCCGCTACGGCCCCGGGCGGGTCTGGGGGGAGCTCCTGCCCGTTACCTGGAGAGGGAATCGCCGCTGGGCGGCCTCACCACGGCCGCCGGCCGCCCGGCGCCGAGGCTCTCGCAGCTGGAGCTCTCCTCCATGCCGGGCGGCGGGGCGGCCCCGGGGCGGGCGGCTGTCAGCCCAGGGCGCAGGAAGCGGCCATGTCGGCCCGGCGTGCTGCGCGGGGAAGGGCGGGCTGAGGCGGGGCGGCTCGCCTCGGCTCGGCCCCCAGCAGCCGCAGCCTCCCCCCCGGGGATCCGCTTGTGGCTAGGGGTGCCGAGGGGTCTGCGGTTGTTTGGGGTGGCGTGGCAGCAGGGGAAGAAGGGTGGGGAGAGGAGGGAGGGAGCGGTGAGGTGTCGGCTGGGTGGGTCAGAATGGGCGAGGAGCCGCCCTCGGTAGCCTGGCCAAATCCAGTCACCATTCCCCCTTCCTCTCCCCTGTGCGTTCCCCCTGTGCATCTGGACACCAAAGTCATTCCTAGAGGCTCAGAGGCTCTGTCTGTGGCATTATTTCTGTTACACTAGCCTGCAGGAGGCACAGACCCCCCGTTATGCCAAGTTCTGTTCACATACTAAAAGATAATTGTGCTCCCAAAATCCTTAATCGCCCCCATCTGCTCAAGGATCCCGTCTGAAGATGATGGGGTCGGTGCTGTGCACTACAGCAGGCCCAAATTACACAGCTCCACAAGGTGCCGGAGCGGATCCGCTGTGCACACGTGGAGGGAGAAGTAATTGGGCTGACAGCTTGTGTACAGATAGCATGGTTCGTGCCCATTGCTCTACCGTCAAAGATCGCTATCGAAATGCAGGTAGTTCTGCAGGAAGGGCAGCGTTCAGTTCCTTGAAGCAATCTGGCGAGCGAGAGAAGAGCTCTTAGCGTTATTTACAAAGACGAGGGAATTGCAGCTGACGCTCCCCTCGCGCACAGCGAGGCTGCCAGCTGAACACACAGCTGTTTTGACAGAAATCCTACGGGGCAGACAAGAAACCAAAACGCTGGAGACCTGTTAGTAGGCAGGTGGGTTTCCGCTAAACCCCGCCCGTCTGTGCTGCCTGTTGGTAAAGCGAACACCCAATGTCCCAAACATCACCCCAAATGAACGTCCCCACTTGAAACCCAAACAGCCCGAACGCTCTGTGGCTGTAACATGGTTGCTCAAACATCACTTTTCTCTCCAAAGAGCGAGTTAGATGATATATCTCTGCCTGATTCCCGTTCTGTTCCTGTCACTGGGGTATAACTCCAGAGCACTTTGAGTCACTGGCACGCCGGGGAAGACGAGCAGGATGTTGAAGCAGCCCCGCCTGAGACAGCATTAAGCTGCTGTGAAATTTCCTCCCTCGCTTTTCCTGCAGTGTCTTTCGGCTGCTGTTGAGCAAGCTTGATGTGGGATGGTTTTCAAGCTGGTTTAAACTTGAAAGCACAGTTTTGTTGAAGCAATTTTTCACTTCTTTTTTTTTTACTGAGAGTTGTAAAAAAAAAAGCTTATAAATTGGCAAATGAGTTTGTCTAGCCTTTCTTTTTGGCGTAAAAAACAGAGTTTTTGTAAACTTTTCTAAAATGCAAACTGTTCTCTGTTTAGAAGTGAGAATTTTGTTTTTAAAAGTAATTACAAGTGTTTTATTGCGGGGTTAAAGTCAAAACAAAATGCTTTGGCATTATCAAAATGAAATGATTAATAGACCTGTGTTGATTTTGTTCTCGCTGCAAAAAATATTGAAATGTTGATTTTTTTTTCCCCCTAGTTTGAGGCAAAGAAACCTTTTTAGAATTGTCATTCGTTAATGGGAAATGCGTCCGTTACTGTGTGTCCACCAGTGTGTCCAAACTGTCTCCCCCCACTCCTTCTGGCTTCAGCTCTCCGTCCCCACCTGCGTTTGGGCCAGCAGGCTGTGTCCTCAGAGCTGCCGCTGCGTGTTGCTGGCGAGGAGCTGGCAGGGGGTGCTGTAGCCGCGGTACATCTGCATCTGTGGGAAGCAGTCGCACCGCTCCTGGAAACCTTTTGCCACTGCTGCAGTCTCTCCCCAGCCTCTTTCAGGACTGAGCTCCTGAAGGTGGTAACCCTTTGGAGAGGTCGGTGTTGTAGAAGTTGTGTGGAGCTGTGCAGGGCTCCCTTTCAAGTCTTATCAGACTGATAGCCTTATGGCGAGTTGCTATTACCTCTACTCCCACTGCCCGACGTAGTTTGATAGTGGTGCAGTTGTTTAAAAAAGTCAAGTAGGAGTAAAAACAATATATAACCCCCCCTTGCTATGTGGAAGTATTAGAGTGCCTTCTTTTCTTCCTAATTTGCCATTGATGTGGCATCTCTAAGTAGTTTATTGATGAAGTGCTCTATTTGCTTTTCACTGCCCTGTTTTGTTCTTGGCCTTATCCCCAGGGCCTGTGAAGCCCTTTAGAAATTCCCACTGGTGCTTTGTAAATGAGAACAAAGCTAATCACCTCCTGGATCTCTCCTGCTGCTGAAAGAAACTACCAGTCTGCTCAGCGAGTCTTTTTGCTCAACAATACCACGTTTTCAAAGTCAGTCAGAATTTTCTGTCTGTGAAATGAGTTACCTCAAGGCTCTTAAAAGGGATGGAGAATTAACTAAAGGCCCTGACATAACCAAAACCAATTAAGGGCAATTCACAAGACTGTTTTATAACTGATACAAAATAAGCACATTTCAGTATGTTAGCCTACTTTTGCTTGCCACATCCCTTTTATTAGTGTTATTTTACAAGCATCATCAGCTGTTTTTTTATGCACCATCATTTTGTGATTTGAGCATGGGAAACAGTAGAGGAAAATTAACATGAAGGTTAAATAATAAAGTTATCTGTATTCATCTTTAAAGACATGCCACTGACACAGCTGAAGTAAATAATATCCTTAAAGACTGACAATAAAGTTTCTTGAAGCAAAGGTGTGAAAGACACTTTCCAAGAAAAGAGGAGCAGGCATCCTCCAGTACGTTTTGAAATCGTACTTAGTTCTAACTTCGGATTATAACACAAAAAAAAGTGTAAAATATATAGCCCCTCTTTCTTAGGTGTTTAGAGGCTGTCAAAGCTCTAGTGAATAGAGAGGAAAGGGGATAATTTTATGTACCATGTAAAACATGATTAAGTGAGAGGAAGTAAAATTTTTGGCTCAGTCCTTCAAGTGTGAAAGGGAGATAGTGTTTGCATCCATTGTATTTAAACTGCATGTCTGTTAAGTATGGGCCTTTCTAGCTCTCTCTCTGTGTGTAGCACGTACATCTGGTATAAGATAGATGAATGTGCCAGATGTTACAAACATCCCATGCCTGGAACTCCCTGGCTTTGCTGCTGCGCAGCACACAGGCTCTCATGTCTCACACACAGGCCCCGTGTCTCACACTGTGAGCACAGCGCTCCCCAAAGCTAGGGTCGGTCACGCTGCCCAGTATCCTGCCACAGCCTGGTCTGTCCCTGCTCGTGGGGGTCTTGTGGGAATGTTTGGTCAAGGTCTGTGACTCCTTGACTGAATGTAGCTGGGGCATCGGGTGCCGGAGCAGAGGAGTCATGCTTCTACACTGGTCAAAGGGTGCATCGTGAGGCAGGACCATGTGCTGAGTCAATTCTAAGAAAGCATTTCCCACTGCAATCTTTGTCATAACCCGCCCTTGCACGGTACAGCTCATCAGGCATTCCCTTCTCCCCCCCCTCCTCCCCGTCACACAATCCAACACAGTTGTCTGAAAGGCCTGTAAATAAGGGATGGGTGCCCTAATCCCTTTTGAAAATGGTGCCCTTGTCTCCTTCACTACAACCCCAACATTACAATCATATCCAATCTAAAACTCGCTCTCCTTGAAGGAGCTCTGTGAATCTCCCATATCTTCCCCATGCTACTCATGCATTCCTGTACCCCTGCCTGTGCCCTGTTAACCAACACTAAATAATTCATGGCAATAGCAGCTTCACACACTGTGCCTTCTTCTCTAGTCGTCCACATCCGTGGGTCCAACAGATCTGGAGCATGACTCAATCCCATAGTTGTTCTGAAAACCACACAACCAGAGACACCCTCGTCTCTCCCTTTGATTCATTAAATTGGCTCTCAGATTTATTACGTTTCCTTGTCTCCTTGATGTACAGCTTAAGGGCAGTGGGCAGCTGATAAAAGATTCTCAGTGCCTTGGGAAGGGCAGATTGTCACTGGCTGGATCCCACTGTGATGTATGGTCACCAGAGCACGTTGGAGGTGGCATGTGTTCCTTTTGTCGAGCTCCATCAGCTGATAGAGTATGAGGTCAGAAACAGCGAGAGCTTTGGCACACACAGAGAGGCTGATGAAGAACAACATGCTGTGGCTGTGATTTGGAGTTAGAGCTGCTTGTGGTTGCAAGAACATCTGTTACAAGATGGTCATGGGGCACATGCACAGATTCGGTCCTGCTGATGCACAATGCCTGTGCCGTCAAAGCTGGAATCTCGTCAAAACCCAGAGAGGGACTTATGGCCACACTTCAATTGTCACCAAGTCTCCGGGATTACTGTTCTTGAGGTTATCCTGAACCGAGTGGTTACCCTGCTTCACCCATGGTGTGGTTCTTTACTGGCTGCGATGACACCCAGAGTGTGCTTTTGCCTTGCGGCCCACACGCCTGATAGATGCAGAAGCTAATGATCACTGGGCCTCTGACACATTATTATTATTATTTTGTCACTTGATGCCTTCTTTATGTAGTTGTGCACATATACAGGGTGCCACAGATGTGGAGATCTGTGCAGGAGCCTACTCCTGCACGCAGTATCTTGCTACCTGTTTACAGCACACCGCTGACAGGCTGAGTATTTATCCCCCTTGCTGCTCTGCCTGGGGAGCGGTTTCTCGCCCTCGCTCCCACCAGCAGCTCGCAGGGAGCAGCGAGACATCACATATCAGACGGGCTAATGACTGTGTCAGGACCCATTCCAACGTGTGCTCGGTGCATACGGACCGCTGCCTGGAGTCAGGCACTTCACCCGCCTTTTAACTGCCTTATGCTTTTAATTTTTAATGGCATCTGCAGACACTGATTTATTGCTGCATAGTGCAGCGTGCGTTTGCTTATGGCTAAGCAACAGCGGTCCAGTGCGAGGCTGGCGAGGGAGGTGCTTCAGTGCTGTCGCAGACTGGAGCCTGGAGGTGCAGACACCCCGTTCTGGAGAGCAGGAGGCTGTCTCACCAGCTGCGTGCTGCTTTCCGGGGGCTCTCGGGATGGGACCTCCATTACACGCTGCGAAACACAGCGTCGTTTTAGGAGATCAATTTTTAATGTCACTTTGAATAAAGTGGTATTGTAGCTTTCTTCCTGGAGGACTAAATACATCACAGCAGCTGTCTGGCTGTCTACAGGTTTGGGCTGCAACACTTCAGCAGCTCCTTGCCATCTGTGTAATGGTCTCCAGTCTGGCAAAGGCTAAGTAAGAATAACTCACAGGAGTTAAATTTGAAAGTTCTGGCACTTGTTAAACCACCACTGCTGGAAATAAGTGTATTTCCAGAACTTGTAGGGTGATCAGGCAGGACAGAAGGACGTTTAGGCAACATTTTTTTTTAACATTATCAACCATTAGGAGAGTGATTTTCTGAGATCACAGCATCTGCACAGCATTCTCATTAAGATTAACAGTAATAGGTGTTTATATGCAGGGCAAGAGTCTCTGTACCTATTGAATCACAAATCTTTACTCTATTTGATAATCCTGATACACCACTTTTCAAGCAGTCATTTTAAGTACTGGTAATTTTATGTCTGCATTATCTGAAATAGTACTGCCTCTAGGTTGTGTATGTGTGCATAGATTTCTCAGAGTGAGATCTTAATCTACAACTGGTGTATTTAGTAGCTACAATTAGGGAAATGGTTAAGAATTCTTGATTTTATCTCATTCACGTTTCTCTTCCTATTAAGGAAAATGTGCATTTGTGTTACTGTTTTAATAAAACAGTGAAATGATGATGGCAAGATCTGGAAATGATACTAAAAGCAAGAAGGACACATCTAGAATATAAAATTAAGTAGGAATTAATTCCTTTTATTTACCTTGATGACTCAGATTTCCACATAGAAGGCTCGTACAGTTCCCTGGCTTTCTTTTAGAAGCAATAGGGTGTGCAGCTCTGGTGATGAAAGGGCTGGCAAGCTGCAGGCTTAACAGCGAGCGCAATAAAAGTGAAGTATTTGAGAGGTGTTTGAATATCTGCTCTGTGTTGCTAACCTCTCTGCACTGAGTGAGCTGTGGAAAACCTTCAGGAAGGTAGTGAGGGCACGCTATGCCACTGGATGCAGCAAGGGAACGGCTTATTTCCATTTCCAGTGGTACAGCATTTGGAGATGGCAGATCACAGTGCTCTCAATACCAACAAATAAGAAGCACGAGGAGCAAACTGAAGTGCTGGAGCCTGGTTTAATCACACTGCTTAACTGTGAGCTTAGTGACTGGGGTGGAGAGACTGCTTCAACCTGCTGCTTCACAACAAAGACGTTGTCCCTTCAGAATCACCACTGGGTGAGCCAGGGATGGGTCTGCACCAGGTCCCTGCACCCTACCCAGCCTCTGGCACAGTGCTGCTGAGCTGTGCCTTGTCAGACACCCCAGTGCCTCCAGATGTGCATGACATATCCATCCATTCCTGCCATGAAAATACCTGCCTGGTGGGTCACCCTTTATAGCAGCTTGTCTGGAGCATCCCCCAAAATAGAAATGAGTGTGCTGCGGTAGCCTACAAGCAGTCTCAGACTGTTCCTATTAGCACAGGAAATGCTGACCAGTGTAGGGTGTTCTCACTTGTCCTTGTCGTGTGTTGTTTCATTTGCTAAAGACAAGGCTGAGCTGGGTAGCAGCCAGCTTGTGCCTATCTTGCCACTTGTTTTGTAGTCAAATCTGTGTTGCATTCAACAAATGAAAGCATGAAAGAAACATTTAGGCTACGATGCCACGTGTACCAAAAGTTAGGAAGCGCTTGGCTTTAATTTCCCCATATAACCTGAATGGGTGCCATGCAGACATCCCATCTGGATTTAGTGAAGATTCAAAAGGAAGAAAAGCACGACGAGGCTGTGTAACTAAAATTCATTGTAATGGCTGTGCATAAGCATCGGCTGAACTCAGGTCTCACAGGCAACTCCAAATATGCCATTTCTGGCCGTATTCCAGCATTGGGATGTCAACTGCTTGTGCCCTGAAGAGCAAGATGCTAATGCAGTGCTGACACACAAGCTCCTGTAATTTCTGAAGGCCAAAACTAAGCATCAATTATTTACATGGGAGTAATAAGTCACCTTAGTATCCTCTGCAGCGAGTGGCCCCAAACATGCAGCACTGTAGCTCACAGACTGATGGTCCTGACACCTCATTTCTTTGTGTATGTCTGTGGGTTTGGGGCCCGGGGTGTTTGAAAATGATCACTGTGTCTGTTTGGTTCAGAGGATGAGGAGGAGGATTACAATCCAGTGTCCTCTTTGCTGCCCTGGAAAGACCAGGGCCTTGTGTCCCTGCACTTTGCCTGGGAGGCTGGGAGGGATGTGTGCTGCTGTTGGGGAGCTGATGAGGGGAAGACGTGGCCCTCACTTCTCAGCCCTGGGAGCTGGGCAGTTTCTGCCCCCCAATGGGGAAGGGGAAGGATGAGAAGTCAGTTTTAGTGCTGGATCTGGTGACACCACTGGGGAGGGAGAAGAAAGAAGCCTAAGGCAATGTTTCTTAGCAATTCCAGTCTCTGCACTGTTCCCTTCGGTCCATCCATGGGGTCTCGGGGTGCCGTGGCTGGGCTGTGACATGAAGCACAGCTCTCCGGCTGCCAGCTCTGGTTGCTCCTGTGGCTTGGCAGTGTCTGTTGCTGCTCTGCCAACAGATGGAGCCCATCCTCAGCGTGCTGATAGACGAGCTCTGATGGTTTGTGAGCTGAGACAGCTCAGAGTCTGATGCTTTGGCTGGGACACATTTGCTTTGGCCAGCACTGCTACGAAAGCAACGGCAGAGAGCAGAGGTGCTTGTGGGGTTGGCAGTGCCCAAAACCAGCAGGAATCCAGAATGAGCCTGAGCATGAACTGCCAGCGTGCCTCACAGCTCCCTCAGATGCTTCAGTTGCTTGATTTTTGCCAGATTTTTTTTTTTTTTATTTTATTTTTTCCAGCATGAGGAAATTGAGAAAAGTGGAAGAACAGAGGTTTAGCATTAAATGTCTCAGCTGAAGCCGAGGGGAACTTCCCAGGGTGAAGATACTCCTTTGCCCTGAGGGCATTGCCCACACCAGATATCAAATAGCTGCTTCCAACAGATGGAGGTGTGATCCCTTCCTGGAGAAAAGCTTGTGAGAATCCTTTGAAAAGGAAAGCATTGACTTACCTCAATGTAGGGTGAACCAGTGTCCCCTGTAAGAGAGCTTCATTCAGGTTCGGAAAGAAAAAGAAGGAAGAGAGAAATGCCCTTGTTCCACTCAGACACTTCTTCATGGCCAAGATGTAAAGCCTTTGGCTGTGTCAATATCCTGCTCAATCACCTGGATTTCCACTAGTTCAGTGCCTGTTGCTTGGGTAATATTCTATAGAACACATTCCCACGCTGATTAAACCAAACACAAAACCTAACACATTTTTAACTTATCCTGTGACTGCAGTGAAGATGAAAAAAGGTATTTTCTTCACTGTTGGGCCTGTGAAGCCGCAAGTAACGCAGCTATGCCAGGTGATGGGCAGCTCAGGGAATCTGGCCTGCCTTTGCTCAGAATGAATATTTGCTGTTGCAGAGAATTTTCCTTTATTCCCCAAGGATATTATCAATTGCTACTAGTTCAAAATAACCATTTCAGTGATAACACCTTTCAGACAGATAGGCTGGAGCAGGAGAGGGGAAAGATATAATGAGCGAGCTTTCCACCTTTGCTCCACTCCTTCTGTAATGAATAAAAGAATAAGAGCAGTGAAAAAGAATCCACAAAAGCCCCAAATTCAGCTGGAAGAGATGTTCTCTCATGCAGATGTTCTCTCATGTTCTCTCAGCTGTCAGTCTGCCTTTTGGAGGTGTTTTCAGCAGCACTGGCCCTGGTATTTTGAGAAGATGATGGAGGAGACAAAGGCCCAGCGCAAGGAGCAGCCGCAGCACGGGGCTGTCCCAGGCAGAGCCATGGTGTCCAGAGGGCAGCTCCTGATGGCTGCATGCCACGATTTATCCCAGGTCCCCAAAGCAGCCTAATCTATGCAGAATAGCTCAGGATCGGGAACATGCCACAGTATCTTAATACCACTTTGGCCCTTTTCCCAGAGCTGCGAGTTTCTCAGTTCAGTAAAAATCTGATTTGATGTCATAGCCTATCTGAGAAAGATGTCTGTTTTCCTTTAGACACTCTCCATCCCTCCCTTTGCAAGCTGAGGCACTGAATTTACTTGAATCTTTAACAGCAGGTGCTGACCTGCAAGCCTCACCACCTACGTTTCTGTCTGAGAAACATATCTACTTTTTTCTTTTCTTTTCCTACAAGGTTGCAGAGGAAGCAGTGGTGGTGCCTGATCACTGTGTTGGGATTTAAGAGCTCTGATTCCAGATAGGAGGCAGGTTTATCAGCAGCAGCTGAGCTGGTGACCACTGCCAGCTGCCCACCCCATCCTACCCAAGAGAACTGCTCCTAGGATTGCCCACGGCAAGTGTCACTTTGTGAATAAGTGTCACTTATTCACTGGTTTTTAAATTATTAACTTATATCACCATTTTATACTGCTGAATAGTGTGTTCTTCCCCCATCTGATCAGAATCATCCAGCGTATTTGTGTATAAATCTGTTAGATCGTGCCTGCATTTTCCATATTATTTTGTGAGTCCCCTTCCCGTATTGTAAAAGGGGAAATATCTCCTTTAGTACCATCTTCCAGCCTTGAAGCCGTGCTGAACAACAAAGGCAGACAAACATTTAATTCTCCCCTAATCCTTTAAATGCCCTTACAAGCACATGGCGTTCACACGTTTGTAAGCCTGCCCCCTTTCGCAGCCGTACGTCTTCTAGCTCTGCCCTTAAAGCCTGCAGCCTCTGCTGGGGCGGAACAGAGGCCCGTGATGCTTCGTCCCATGGTGGCTGTCTTTCTGGGTGGTATGGAGAGGGATGGTTTTCCATAAGAAAGCGATCATCTGGATTGAATTGCAGATATCTAATCCGCACACAAACTCCTCCGGTTTGGTCTCGTGAAGCGAACAAAGACGTCAACTTAGACATGCTCAGGGTTGGATTTGGGGTATCTCGATGACCTTCTGATCATTCCAGAGATTAGCCAGCATGCCTTGGTAACTTTAGCACAAAAGGGCAAGCAGAGAATAAAAACCCTTCTCCACAGGAAAGGGGCTCAAATGGAAGATTTCCTTAACTTCATCCCCCAAGAAAAAGACTGATGGAGCAGGCAAGACCATCGGGACAAATGTCTTTCAGGCCTCCTACGGTGTTTTTATGATATGGGAGCAGAGAGGGGTTCAAATAACTGTGCTACAGGATTGGAGCATGATGTTTATGTGAATTTGTGACTTCATTGACTTCATTGACTTCAACCCCACAAAACTACCTTTACTAATTCTTTTCTGCTTCTTCCTCAACATGAAAACTTCCTGCTTGTTTTCCATGGTTTTACTGCCTTCCTCTGAGGACCCAGGAAGACATTTAGTCCGGATCTTTAGGCATTACCTGATGAAAGCTTGGCTAGCTTAATATAAAGTAGCATTTCTGGAGCTAATCTTCCATCCAAGTGCATGGCTATGCTGTGTCGTGGTGTTGGTGGCTGTCAGGAGTTTTTTCCTTTATTGTTTGCTCTCACTTACTGCAAGCTAGGTCTGATCTAATAGCAAGAGGTTTAGGGGCATGGCAAAGTGTATTAAAAGGACACCGTTTCATTAAAAAAAAAATAATGAAAAGAAAAATGAAAACCAAAACCAAAATAGGCCAGTGTTGAGGCTTTTAAAAGTGCTATAACAAAAGGGGATTTCTGGGTTTTTGTACTGTTTTGTGTGCTTTAGTCACTTGCAGAAAGACTGTATTCAATGTTGAGAAAGTAATGAAATGTTCTCCAGGATCGCTTCCCCCCCCCCCCCCCACTTTTTTTTTTTTTAACTATTTGCTTCTTTTCCAGAATTTAAAAGTTTCTCCTTGTAACCCTCTTGAAACACTCCAGTCGTTTTCTGCAAGAAGGCTGATGATCTGTTGGTATCTGTATATAAGAAGCTAGCAAATTATACTGTAAAACATGGAAAAAAAAATCATTGTCCTTTTGAGCGAACGGAACTCAAAAAAGCAATAGACCATCATTGGCAAGGTTCACATGCAGATTCATAAAGGCATGTTTTGGCCAATGCCATGTTCTTAGACATTCCCCACTATTTACCTTAAATTTACTGGTGAGTCTGATGAATCAGAATAATATGCCAGGTGCATTTGGACACATTTCTCTTCTTAAAAACTACACTATTGGAAAATTTATCGAATTCCTTCTAAAATAAAGTTAAAGAGATGCAGCCAACTTGCTCAAATATGCCTTCCCCAGAGAAAAATGCTTTTTGTTGATGGAAATTACATTCATACATGAATTACATTCATATATTGACCTGACTCCCTTGTGTGCCCAGTCGTTTGTCATGAGATCAGCACGTGGAACGAACCCTATGGGCTATGCCTGTGAGAAGGAGCTTTCCAAACCAGATCCTCAAACAATAAATTAATAATTCCTGATAAGGATTTCTCAGTCAACTCATACCCTCAGCTTAGGGTGCTTCGGACACTAATTTAGCAGAAGGTTAGCTGTTGGAGTAGTTTTACATTTGGAGTTGAATTTTCCTGTTGTACTTAGAGACCAGGTCAGCACAAAAGGCAATTTGAATTGATTATTTTTGTTTTATTTTCACCATGTCACCCCAACATAACTGCCCTTACGTGATGTTCATTGACCTTCTCTATCACCAGGAACCTTTTCCTTCAAGCCAATTTGATACCAAGAGAAAGATTTTGCTAACTTTAGCACGAGCTTTGCGGATGCCCCTACAGTCAGCATTTCACCCAAAAGCTGAGCAGTACCACAGGATTTTCCTAATGCTCACGGGCACGTAGAATAAAAGAGTTACTGTGTCCACAGAACAAGGCAGACCAGTCAGCCAGAGGAAAAACATCGCAGGCAGCCCTCCAAAACACGCAGATAGTGCATCTTTGTTGTCTCAAGCCATGCAGAGGAATGCACGCCGCGTCTGGGGAGCGAGGGCTGTAGTCGCACGCCAGCGGAGCCGCTCAGCCACGAGCCATGCAGCTCCTGGAACCCCTGCCTGGATCTGCCACTGCTGGACCTGGGGATGAGGAAGAAGCAAATCCAACCTTGTAACTACGTGACAGCGATGCGAACATCAACACCCAGACCTGGTGCGGTTCCTGCTGTCGTGTAAATGGCCAGGCAGGAGAAATATTCACTGCCATCCCTGTCCCCCAGCCCCTCCGCGTGGCCACGTCTGCCCAGGCTCACAAAATATGTCTGGGGACATTTGTTAGCATTGAGACTACATGGCACAGGGTGTCTCGTGGCCGTGCTATCACACCCTCTTATCTCTCAGAGGAGGGAGACTGCATCCACAGGGGGAATGGTTCCTGGTGGTGGATGTGGGACCTGCTTGGGTCATTGCACCTAGGCACTGCTGGGGACCTTCAGAGGCTGGTTGTACCGACAACCATGCTCCAGGGCTTGGGATGGCCCCCTGGATGCTTTTTAGCTTAGTAATGTAGATATAGCTTTTTCAGCCAAGCAGCAGCCCTGCCTGAGGCTCCCTGCTTGCTGTCTGCCACCTGCACTGGAGATACTGAAGCAAGGAGACAGCTGCAGGAGATGTGGGACAGGGCAGCATGGGCAGCCTGCACTGTGGGGTGCCGGGGAAATGCCAGCATCCCTCCCCAGCAGCCTCCTGCCTCACCTCCATCTGCTTCGAGATGGAGCCTGGCTAGTGAGAAAAGCCCCTCGAAGGATGAGAAATCCCTTCCTCGGGGCTGTTTTGCAGGTGTGTTTCAGGTGATGCACAAGCTAGGTTTCACATCCTCAGTAAATGGCTTGAAGAGGGCAATTAAAATGTTGGATCATATCATATGTGAACGATCTGGGTCTATAGATACTTGCAAGCTCATTGCTACTGCAGGGCTTTAGGAGCATATATGCAAACTGCTGTGCTGCAAGACTACACCAGCTGATACTCCAGGAGCAAAAACACCCATGTGTTGATGTTAACCCGTGCTGGTAAGGAAACCAGGGCTCTAGTCAGTAGAAAACAATCCCAGCTCTCTTGCTAAGAGGCAAAGAGAACTCCCAGAAGCTGCCAGATGCACATTTTCCTCACCCCCTCCTAAAATAGCACTGTAATTTTAATTTACCGAGGCGAATGAGCAGTTGACTAAACAGACATTAATTTTAAAATTCACATTAAGAAAAGAGACACTTGGGATAATTTTGATTGATTTACTT
Organism: Oxyura jamaicensis; assembly: GCF_011077185.1. Lineage (NCBI taxonomy): Eukaryota > Metazoa > Chordata > Aves > Anseriformes > Anatidae > Oxyura > Oxyura jamaicensis. Next base: position 193,173,222 of record NC_048893.1, on the reverse strand, counting down.
GGCAGAGTTTTGATAGCTACTGAAAAACATACTATTCATGTTTAGGTGAAAAATAAATGGAGTCAAATAAGTGTCACTGCATAGTACTAGGAGGTATATACAGCCACATGTAAAAATGCATAAACACAAACATTTCTGTACAGCAACTTCTCTTCTCAGTCTGTATAGCGAACACTGGTTTATAATATGGGGAAAATATAAAGCAGACATACATGCAACAAGGACATGACAGTTACATAGGTCCCACCTGCCTCCCGAGAGTTACAACAACAACATCAACAATAATAATAATAAAAGCCTTTTTCAGGAAAAAATTTGAAACCTGGAATGTTTTCATGTTGAGGTTTCCAGAGAGCTTCAGATTTCAAATATATCTGAAGTTGATTTAAAGGCTTGATTCAAAGCCCTGTGAAGGCAATGGAAAGACTCCATTGGTTTCAGTGAGCTTGGGGTCAGGCCCAGCTATTTAACCATGATCCCATTCTGCCCTCCCCCAAAATCCAAAGTTGAAGTCTGCAGATAAAAATAAACAATCGTATCATACAAAACTTTGTATATAGAATACAAAAGGTAACCATTGACTTTTTGTATAAAATACAACTTTTTGATAGTATATTTATTTCACATATGTATAAATATAACCCAAATAATATGATTTTATTATTCCTACCAAAATATTATTACTTTTTGTTTTTGTTTTTTTTTTGTTGTTGTTTTTTACAAAAGTTTACAAAACAAATAATTCTTTATATTTACAACCCAATACTGTGAAGAGTGCCCGGCTGATGATGAAAAATAGACTATAAGGGTAGTGCACTTAGCCATTGCAAAGAAAGAGAAACAAGGACGCTAACTCTGTTCAGACACAGGTGTTCTGAAGAAATGATACCGGATTCAAGTTTTGGTTGCAAGTGTCTTTCAAAAGCTCAGATTTGAAATGCATCAGGCATCTTTAATAGGACTGCAAATGGCCTCTACCTTGTTGGATTTACTAAGACAGAATGACATCCTGATCCTGGGCATGGCCCTGACAGCCCAGTGCCTTCTCCACTGTAGGATAAGGCCAACAGGACGAAGCTCAGCATGGAATCCAGCACTGGATGACAGCTTGAAGGCTTGGGACCTCAGCTGAATGATTTATTTTACATCATTTGAGGATCTGGAAAACAGTCTGGTCTTAGTACAGAAACCAGTGGTGGTTTTCTCAATGGCATGTGAGAGTAGCTGATGTTACCAGCCTTCCGTGCTCATTGCTCGTGATGAGACTAACAGCCTCAGCCTTAGTAGCATCGCAGTTGTCTGTACAAGAAATTCGGCAGTCACTGCTCATGGGTGGTGTGCCTGTGTGCAAGACAGATGAGCTGATCTTCCTTCCACGTTAAACTCCTGTATCTACTATTTCAACCTAGTTTTGCACAAACTTATAGAGGACTCATTTGTTACACTGCATCTGTATCATCCCAAACTGAGGCAGGTTGCCAGTGGCCTGAGCTGAAAAGCTGCTTAAAAACTTGGAAAAATTTGTACTGGCATATCAAAGGGACTGCGTACACTTCAGTCAAACCTGGGGAGAAAAGGCAGCTTTCTGGGCAGCTGAGCCACTGTGCAATGCAGGGTTGTGCAACCATCACTAGCTGGGGCAGAAGGGACTCTTCAGCATAGTTTCTCATCCCTGTTATGAACAACATGTCTGGGAATGAGCAGCATCATGAACCAGCCCACCTCAACTGGTATGTCTAACTAATTGCCCGTGTTACACCTTTCCCGGCAGTGCTGGCACTTGTGTGTGTGACTGTGCTTCTTAAAGCATCACAAAAAACTGTGCCCATGTGAAATGACAAAGCGAAACAACTAGAAAAGCCTTATTAAAACTTCTCTTGAGAACTAGGTCAGTTAAGTGCAGAGGCTACTGTCAGATAGTCTATTCATCCCTCTGCCACTAACAAGGATGAATAAAGCACTTGCATGGGGTAGAGCGGTGCCTCTTGGCGCTGTGGCATGTGAACGTAGGCATTATATTCCTTTGCCACATCTAGTTTTAGCTAATCCAGAGGAGGCTGTGAAACACGTCTCACCACATCATCTTAAAGAACAGCATTTTCATTTGAATTTCACGATCTGTGCCAATCCATGAATTCTCCTGTCGGACTCATGGTGGAGCTGTATTATAGTGACATAGGACCTCCTTCTGATGTCCTTGCTAACAAGCCTGTAGAAGAAAATTTAACATGGTCAAGACTACTGTCTAGCAGTGAGGTCAGGTGGTGTGGAACAACCAATATCCTTACCACTGTGTTCTGTTAGCTTCCAAGGCAAAGTGGCTGCAAACACTTTATGGCCCAGGTTAACTCCCTAGTGGCACATAGAAATCGCTCAAGGCAACGCTAGCTGGGCCATCCCAAAACCCAGAACAGATGATTGAGACTACTGCCCAGAAATATCTCCCCAGACTGTTTCATTTACAAGCAGACATGGCTGAGTAGATACTGCAAGTAACCCCAGTGGTTACAGCTGATGTGTCACACAGGTGTGAGGGGTGGCATACACGTGCTCTGCTGAAGGAGACTGTGGTGACCTGGGCCACTGGTGGACCTATTTCAACTCTCCCCATATGGAAAAGGAGAGCTAAAGAAAGTGGGATGGAGCCAAAATGCTGTGCAATCAAAACGTGAGCCTCTCCCCAGACAGCAGGACTGGCATTTCTGCAGGGATGAGCCTGTTTTATAGAAGAGGACTGGGCTGAGCTACCTGACACACGCCATGGGTTAAAATGAAAATGAGGATAGCTGCTGTGGCTTAGCAGCGTGTATTTGCCCTCCTCTGAGCTGGACTGGGAAAGTAGCTTTTGAGGGTCAAATCATGAGCACCTTTCTCATTTAATTTGTCCATTAAGTCACTAGTATTCCTGGGGTAGGGCAAGGTGGTAAAGCGAGGCTCCTGAGCTTTGGCATCGTTCATCTCATGTTTCCCTCAATGCCCCGCATGGTTGTGCTGCTGACAGGAGGGCAGCCTCCTCTGGTACCAGCTCCAAGTGCTGGAGAAAGGCAGACAACAGAAACTAGAGCACACCGAGTTAAGCACTGATGTCTGTCACACGATCGGCTTCCTTCTCTCCTTGGACGGGACCACTTACCCTTTCGCGTGGTACAAAACACAGAGGGTTTAAAACAAAATCATTGGAAACACAAATGCGAGTTTGTACTACGTAGAAGTAAACAGTTTTTTGCAACGCAACAAGATTTACACGGGGCCTGATCCTGTCAGGGCTGAGTAGTCCCAAGGCAGCTAAGGGCTGTGAAGACGGTGACTGAAGCACTCTGGACCACTTGCACTCACAGAAATGATGTCTCACAGCCCATACTACTGTATGGGGCTTGCACTCACAGGAAGCTAAACACATTTTGCCACACAGCACCCATGAGACGAACTGATGTGTTTGCAAAGCACTGGGCACCAGCATGGGGAACAGACCCTTCACGTGTTCTCACTCCTTGTGGCAGGTGTGAATATCACTTACATTATCGTTTGATCGGGGGAGACATCAGTGTTGTTTCTTGAGCAACTCTTCAACCAGGGCAATCATCCTACATGGTATTTTAAAGGACAGCCCAGTTACTGGAGTGTAAATTAATAAAGCAGATTGTTGGCATCTAAAGAAAAAGCTAATGTCCTTACTGCTTCTTCATCGGTTTCACCCTCGGTACTGTCACTTACGAGTGGTTCCCCAAAATTTCATCAAGGTTGATGTCTTTCATCCAGTCATCGTTACCAGGTTCCGTTTTCAGTAAAGAATCTATAAAGTCTGAGTCACTGTTGAGCGCAGGCCCTATACTGTCACCCTGCTGGTTCAGAAAGTCAAACGCTAAGTCATTACTGTGGTCGCCTCCTTGGTAAGCCCGAGAGTTTTGGTTGGTAGATGTGAAACTCGTAGACGGCAGAGATGATGGAGGTGTCATACTTGTTCCTGGCTGATTCAGGGTAGGCACAGTCTGTCCTCTGAGCTGGTTAGGTCTTATGCTTAGACCTCGTAGTGAACCAGCTGACTGTCCATTTAGAGTCTGGTGCATTTGGTTTAGGGGAGGCCTCATTTGGACTCCCGCTGTTAACTGATTAGGAGGTGCCAATGCACGCTGAGGAAAATGGGGGTTGCCCATGTTGCGTTGCAAAGACTGGTTGGGATATGGAGTGCCCGTGGGGAAACGGACCCCTGCGGGTTTCAGTGTGTCCTGCTGCTTCACAGCAGCTTCTTGCGGGGCCCAGTTCTGAGCAGTGGCTGTAGCTGTGATCATCACATTGGCTGGTCTCTGTACGGGGACACCTGTGGCTCCGTGGTTCAAACTGGGTCTCACTTGCTGTGAGTTGACCACTGACCCTGTCCCAAAAGTAGCTACATTGTTCCCCTGCGTCATGGTTTGCTGTCGAGACATCAAGGGGTTGTTCTGACTGGGCAGGACTTGATTTTGGTTTCTGTGTGGCTGCATTTGGTTCATTCCTGAAGTCACGTTGTATGCACTTGGTTGGTTGCAGGGAAGGTTCCCGTAGCAGCCCATACTCCGAGCGGCAGGGACAGAAGGCATCCGGGTCCCAGCAGGGGTGGACATGAGGCTGGAGTTCTGGGGCATGATGTTATGTGTTGAAATTGGGTTTGATAAGGACATGCTGGAGCTCATGCTCACAGCTGGTGAACCACCTGGAAAGGAGAAAACACAAGTGTTAAAACAAACAGTGCATTGATGCATGGTGCCATTCAAATACCAACAGGTTAAAAATTCAGAATTTCTTGGACAAGACGCTTTGCTCTGAAGCATTTTCTGCACATAAACATCATATTTTGTGCATCAGCAAGCTGGAACTATGAGTTGGCAGTACCACCTATCTATGCTTTGTGGCCAGTGCTGTCCAGTGGAGGATCTTCCTCTACCAACAAAGCACAAGAAGAGAGGTTTCCTTTCTCTTCAGCCACCAAACCACAACACAAGCTCACTTCTGTGGCAGATGTGCAGCTACGTAGTGTCTATTTTAAGGCTACAGTAAGTCATTTGTATAATCTTGGCTGATTGCTTATGCACTTCAAGGGTCTGAATTAATTCCAGGCCTCACTGTCTAGTTGAAGAAGACCAAACATTTTCTAGATGTAGATGTAGATCTAGACCAAGATGTAGATGACACTGTGGAGAATCCCCCTCTGCACATTAACACCTGCTTTGCTGCTTAAATTCCTTTATAATCATAGTATCATTAAGGCTGGAAAAGACCTCCAAGATCATCTGGTCTAACCATCACCCTACCACCAATGTCACCCACTACACCATGTCCCTAAGCACCATATCCAACCTTTCCTTAAACACCCCCAGGGACGGTGACTCCACCACCTCCCTGGGAAACCCATCCCAATGCCTGACTGTTCTTTCTGAGAAGAAATGTCTCCTCATTTCCAACCTAAACCTCCCCTGGTGCAACTTGTGGCCATTCCCGCTAGTCCTATCACTGGCTACCTGTGAAAAGAGGCAGACCCCCAGCTCCCCACAGTTTTCTTTCAGGTAGTTGTAGAGAGCAATAAGGTCTCCCCTGAGCCTCCTCTTCTCCAGACCAAACATCCCCAGTTCCTTCAGCTGCTCCTCACAGGACTTGTGCTCTAGGCCCTTCACCAGCTTCGCAGCCCTGCTCTTGATACACTCCAGGGCCTCAATGTCCTTCTTGTACTGAGGGGTTCAAAGCTGAACACAGCACTCAAGGTGCGGCCTCACCAGAGCAGAGTACAGGGGAACGATCACCTCCTTGGTCCTGCTGGCTATGCTATTCCTGACACAAGCAACTGGCCTTCTTGACCACTATGTCCTACAAGAAGTGCTGCTAGAAGTCAAGTTCAAGGTAAACAAAAGGAGGTATTTCTTCACACAACATGTGGGTCAGCTGAGGAATTCTTTGCTACCTGGTGCTGTATGAGCTAAATGCTGAGCTGGTTCCCAAAATGTGGGAAAAGATGACAAATGGGGCTTGCCACCCAGTTGTCTTCACATTTCAGTAATTCCATGAGCCTCTTCCAGAGGAGGGACGGGGGAGGTTTAACTACATACAGAGCTCGAGCTTTGCTATTTTCTGTACAGCAGATAGTTGCAATTTTGTTGGACACTGCCTTAGTTTGATCCCCCTTATACCACAAACCCGGGCTGAATTTGACTAACTTCGACTTCACCATCAAATCTAATTACATATTAGTCTGTGTGATTATTTTTATCACTCGGTCCATCACCAAACTCTTCTTACACAGGTGCTTAAAGGCTGTGGCTGTCTGCAGCATTCTCCAAATACATCAGTCTCAATGTGTGGCATGTTTCTCAGTCCTTCAGTCATTCTTAGCTCTTCTCAAAACTTGCCAGTTTTCAGCATTTGATTTCAAGGCTGTACATCACAGCTACCCACAGTATTTAATGGCTCTTGCACAACTCTAACATGGATCTAAAGTAAGCTCATTTTTTCTTGTTCAGCATGACCTCAGACTGTGCCCTTTTGGCTGTAATCACACAGCTTGTTTGCAGTGATATTTGGAGACCTATCAGCCATTTCCTTATGTGCCATGTTAATTTTGTATCATTCTGGTTTTTTTTGTTGTTGTTGTTGTTTGTTTTCTTTGTTTTGTTTTGTTTTGTTTAATCAAAATATAAAGTACCAAGTCAGATGCTTAAAGTACACTACCCGAACAACTATTACCTTTATCAATCAAAGTTTTGCTTTCATTGAAAAAAAAATACCATGCTAGTTTGAAAAGATGTCTTTTACATAAACCCACATGGTCTGACATCAATTATATTCCCTTCCCAAATTCTTTATTACTTAGGCTATATTAGCTCCCCAGTATTTTTGCTGAGCTCTGCATTAGGTCATTACAGTATCAATTACCTACGTACTCTTTTAATTTTTGTTGTGGCTTTAGCTTTCTTCCTTGGAGTTTCAAGACTAAATAGAAAGTGACATTAAGAATTTGGAGAACCTCTCAGCCAGCTCGTTCAAAACTCTTGAACACAAATCATGTACATGCATATTTAAGAAGTCTATGTTTAGTAACAGCTGTTTAATATACTGTTCCTGTTGAAATTTCACCATAATGATGTTCAGTTCCCTCAGACTGGAACTGAAGAAAAAATTATCATATATTTCTGCCGTTTTTGCATTATTTTTATATGTATGCTATTTCTGTTTAGTAATAGAAGCAAAAGGTTCCTTGTTTCTTTAAGCACTTGAAAATAATTTGCTCCCAATTCAATATTAACACTGAGTGTGACTTCACAACCAGAGTTGCTTATTCCTAGTCAATGTAAGCAGAGGTACCTAAATTGAGAAGCTCACCTTATTCTGGAAGGCAAGCTCAGAAACTCGGTCCAAGCAGGAGGTACTTATTTATAAATAATCTACTGAGATTGTCCCTGCTGATCTAAAATCCAAATTCAGCCCCGGAGCTGCTCAGCCCCTGGGACAGGATTTGCCCTGAGGAGCCCAACATCAGCTTCTCCCCTGGGTCCTAGGCTGCTGCTGGGGAGCCACCTGATGACTGAACTGAGCTCTGGAAACAGAGAAAATCAGTGCTAAGCAGCTAACCTCACAATTAGCCTCATCTTTGGCTTTGTTAGCGGGTTGTACATTGCACTCTGTTTCTTTGAAATACTGTCACATTTCTTTGTGAGGGTGATAGGGATCAGGGCCCTCATCCTTAGGCTGGTAGTGAGGTGGAGGAGCGGCACAGAAATCAGTGGTATTTCCAGTGACGTGGAACAGTGTCTGGGGAGAGCCAGTCCTCTCCCTGCAGCTGAACTGAAACAGCTGCAACACATTTGAGGGGTCACTTCACTTGCTGCTGGGATGAAGCCGTCTCAGGGTGACCCTGCCAGTCGTGGGGCAGCCCCAGGAGCTGGCATCGCACTCCTGGTGCAAATGCCACACACTTTAAAAGGCACGAGTGGCCGGGACAGGGGTTGTACATGTTGTGCAAAAGCCGAAGTTTCCTCTTTCTTTGTATTCCTATTTTTATCCTTTTTATTTTTAACACAAATATTTTCCGTCCTGATTTCTTCCAGATGGGATGACATTTCTTCCCCAGCAGTGCTGCGTACAGCAGCTGGACACCCCGGGCTGTGGCGATTCTGTGAAACTCCTTTACTGCCCGATCTACCTGCTAGCATTGCGGGGGTTTATTGCTGTCACATGGCACTACAGGGAAAAGCACAGAGGATTAAAATGCTTAACCATGTGTCTCCAGGCCCCTCCATTATTTTAGTTATCTTTGTTTTTTCTTCTTCCCTGACCTGAGCAAAGCTGTTCCCAGAAAAAGGGAACAGATTCCCTGCTGTTCCTCCCTTATGCAAGAGTTTCCTAATCACCCTGTCTGGTAGCTCTGCTGCGAGCTCCCAGCACAGCCCTTTCTCCCAGGCTTGCCCAAAAAGCTGCTCTCCTGCCTGGGCTTACTCAGTGGGGACTTGAGATCTGAATGGGCAAGAGCTGCCAATCCTACATGTCACAAACCCAGGAGATGTGACTCCAAATACCATGAGGCTGGCAAAGAGTCCATCAGATTTAGAAAGAGAGCAACACAACAATGAAGATCTACTTATTTTGGAGTCTTTAACAGATGTGGCTGCAGTCATTTCCATGTTCTCTCTGTATTGTTTTTTAAGTAAAAGCCAAGAATCTCAGTTAATCATCTGATTCCAGGAATGAGCTTTTAAACAACACGTCAAATCACAGGATTCCCCAGCAAGCTGCCAGTGTTGTCAAGGCATTTGGTTTAATAGCACAGGAGGTATGAAGCCAGCAAACGGGGCTTGCTGTCCCCTGTGGCATTGTCCTCACCATGGGTTGTTACCCTGGCATCAGTGATGCTTGTGCAAGTTTACTGAAGATGGGAAACACTCAGACCCATCAGAACAAAAGCACTTTCCAGACTGCAACAAGCTTGTCACTGCTGGGATGTGCAAACAGTAAAGCCACTGAATGTGGCCTGAGCAGCCCGGCCTTTCCACGCATACATGGGCTGTTGGTGCCATGGCCAGCAACTTGGGCAAGGGTGGCATGGGAGCCAGCTGCATTTGGGAACCCACTGAAAACAAAACAAGGTGAAAATGTTCTGCTACAAAAGACAGGTAGGAAGGAATGGCTCAGATCCCTGTGGAATCTACAGAGCCAACAGTTATGGAAAAACAAACAAACCAAAACCCCTTTTTTCCCCTCAGTGTGTTGTATCAAAAGATCACTAGAAGGCAAAGGATCCCTTTATACTTCAATGCAGACACTTTGCAGGATAACGAACATCCTTTGATCCCATCTGCTGCATTCCCCAGACCTACTCTCTTTTCCCAGCATCTTCTCCTTAATCTGCCTTTGGACTCCAAGCAGCCTGCAGCTAAGCAGCAAGGTGGGCAGCACGAAAAGCCAAGCAGGCAGTCCTGTGCTCCCAAACTAGGATCTGCAAGGAAGTGAGGAGGTGAAACAAAGGCCCTGTCCTGAGCTGCTGGGAATTTTCTGCCCTGGGCATTTGTGGCTGAAAGCAGGGGCTTTCACATTGCTGTTTGACTGACCAGTTGAAATGCTGCTTGTAGAGCAGCACTGAGGCCATGACCATGGCATATTAAAAAAATGGATCAAAATTTCAGATGGTCACTGGTTGCCTCTGATAGTGTCACAGGAAATTCTTAAACATCAGTATAAGAGTCCTCAAGCTGTACATGATCTACTATTTGAAGGGAGGCATGTTCCTCGTCTCACTCTCTTAAGCAAGATATACCACGTATGTGAAATATCTGGATGGAGTGAGGCTGCACATTCATGAAGACACCTCTGTATCAAGTATCTGGGGGCACATCAGCCCCAGGAAGTGCTAAAGGGACGAGCACCACCCTCTCCTTCCCTGTGCCTGAGAGGTGAAGTGTCAACCCCAATGACCCACCAGCTGCTTCTCCAGCCCATCTGTCTCAGTGGTGGGGACCGTAAGGCAAACAGCATGGGAACAGCAGCCACCACTCACTGCACTGATCTAAGTGGATACCTAGAAAATCAACCCTGTTATCAATGCATGCCTGGCTCTTCTGAATGGTCCTACAACTGGAAGGAAGGAAACACTTTTGGTTATCACATGGGCACTTACCAGGATATTGGTTTGTTTGTTGCATATTGACCATGTTCCTTCTTTGGTCTTTATAATCAGGTGGCGGTCGTGTCAAGTGTCTGTTTAGCTGATCTTGTGGAGTGATTTTCTCCTAGAGGATGAAAGTAGAAATATATTAATTTGCTTTTCTTTATGTTTTCCTGACTCTGTGTTTTACCTGCCTCTTTCTTTTCTCAGTATGTACAAGCTGAAGTGTTCCTTTAACCCTGTCTGGTCCACAGGAGAGGATTTCAATGGCATCTGCAAACCCATGCCATCACACACTGAAGCCTGTATGGAAATCTTTCTGCTGGTTGCCTTGTGTTTGAGCCTGGTCTAGCTTTCCTGAAAATCACCAAGAATTGCTCAGCTTCTGAGAACATCGGCCATGTTTGCACTGCAGCACAGTGTCCTCTCATGTCCACACCATCCTGCTCCCCTCACTTATCAGACAGAGGGGCTGATAGTTCCCCATGGCTCCCTCCCTGCTTGCTCAGCTGGGTTTGCTTACAGAGAAAGACAGAGACCACAGAGGCAGAGAAAACACACAGGTCTAAACCAAACACACAGCCGGGATCTAGCTGGGGAGCAAGGAAAGACCAGACCTGCAAGGTCCATACCTGCCCCTTGGCTGCGTCAATGTTCATCAGCCCATTTCACCCATTAAACACAAAAACCATTAAACATGCTTTGCCCCATCCCTCCCTATTTTTCTTCCTCCTACATTGGAGGAGCTGCCACAAAAATCAACAAAACCTGTTGCTTTGTCATCCCTCATATCTTTCCTCACCAGAGATGCCAGCAGGAGACATGGCCAAGGTTTAGCAAGGACTGTGCTGGGCTGGTTGTTGTTCATGCCCTGTGCTTCCTCATACATGTACACAGCACTGTCTTTCCTCTTACACTGGGAGTAGAAGCACCGGGGAAAGGGCAGTGAGAAAAGAAAGCTGAAAAAGCCAAGTAGTAGGGGATATTTTTAATTTTGGGCCTGCAGCAGCACATGTCTGGTGAAGGAAAGATTGAAACCCAAGTCATGATCCCTTCCAACTCAACCCATTCTGTGATTCTAAGTGTGGGCACTGGAGTCAGCAGCATGAGGTGAAGCTGTCCCTGTTCCTGAACACTGATGCTGTGACTTGGTGTCTGCAGTGTTACTGCCCAAGGACTTCTTGGCGAGGCCACACCTGGAATACTGTGTGCAGCTCTGGGCTCCTCAGTACAACAGAGACAGGGATTTAGGGCCACCGAGATGATGAAGGGCCTGGAGCACCTCTGCTGTGAGGAGAGGCTGAGAGAAGTCTGGGGCTGTTCAGCCTGGAGAAGAGGAGGCTCAGGGGGATCTCATCAGTGTCTGTAAACACCTGAAGGAGGCTGCACAGGGGATGGGACCAGGCTCTTGTCAGTGGTGCCCAGTGCCAGGACAAGAGGCAACGGGCACAAACTGGCACACAGGAGGCTCCCTCTGACCACCAGGCAGCACTTCTGTGCTGTGTGGGTGATGGAGCACAAGTTGCCCAGAGAGGCTATGGGGTCTCCTTCTTGGGGATCTTCAAAATCTCCTGGATGTGGTGCTGGGCAGCCTGCTTTGGGTGTCCCTGCTTGAGTAGGGGTTGGACCAGATGGACCCAGAGATCCCTTCCAACCTGAACCATTCTGGGATTCTGTGATTCTGATTTTGGGATACAGGGCACCATGGCAGGAAAACGTGACTCTGACCGCCTCAGTCACAAATAAGTCATTGCTGGTGTGCATGTGCCTCCTGGAGTCATGCTTTACCGGTCAGGCTTCACCCACTTCTCTGCAACCCACTGGGCCTGTGCTTTGTGCTTGGAGGGCTGAAGAAGTTGTTGATGAATCCGTTTCAAAGGCTACCCATGCTCTCCCTAAGGTGTACCCCAGCCTGGGCAGGAAGGGAAATGACATTTCCACATGGGCAGAGGCCTAGGGCAGCCATCAAACCTACAGCAGGTACAACCTGCGCCTGTATTTGTCTCAAGGAGCTTGGAGTTGCCTGAACGGCAAACCAGCTTACCCATGTGGAAGAGCCTGGCGGGTGTCTGAAGCCGATCAGAGTTATTCAGGTGCCTGAAACAGCACACAGGTGGACTTTCTTGTGAAAAGTATATATGTATATATATTTTCTTTTTCTTTTGCCAGGAGCTCTTAAAAAACAGAGGGAAGAGCCTTTCTTGTGGTATTTAGGCATTTCCCTAACACATTCTGGGATTGAGTGGCCTGATTAAGTTTTATAGGGCTTGTTTCAACACAGCAGCCAGCCCAAACCCTTGCAAAGAAGAAAGGCAAGTTAACTTCCAGGAAATCCCTGTGATACCTGCAAAAACTGCAGCTAGGCTTTGTGTGTATTTCAATGTCCACAACACAAAAGCAAATGCAAGCTGATCAAAAAATCTCATTCTGTAGAGCTATTTTAATTTATTTTTAGCTTTTACTTATTTTTTAAAATGGCTATATGAGCAATTACACTTTCATTCTGATAAAAATTCTGACACAAAACTGCAGCACGGAGGTGACTTGACACTTCAGTTCTTTTCTGCATATATTAAAAAGCCAACCAATATTTCCCTTATAGGGCAAATGAAGTCCTTAACTTCAAACTCAAGCTTTTTAAATTGTATTTTTGGAATGGAAATACATTTGTAAACAACAAGATATTATCTATAAAATCTGAATCATTTCTGCTTTGAAAACATCCGCATAAAACCATGGATGTTTTTCCATTTCTGTGTTCTTTAATTATTCAACATCATGCACTAAGTATGCCAGTATTTATGAACTTATGTTTTTACAGAGAAAAGAAAGTTTTGGATTCAAAATGCCAGGCTAGCATGACAGGGTCTTTTGCCCTGTAGGCTGTTGTACATCAGCCATAGGCTGGGGGTCTGCAGTTGCTGCAGCTTGGGGGAAGCAAAGCAGGTGGCAGTGTCACCTCCATCCTTCTCCAGCATCCTCCCTGCAGCCCTTCCCTAGTTGCAGCAGGCCACCAGTGTTACTTTCTGCTTGCTCCAAGGACATGAGAAGCTCTGTTCTTCTAAGACTTTTCTTCTCCATGCTTTGGCAAGCATAACTTCTGAGGAATGGTGAAGATGAGTGTACACAGGGCATGTGCTACTGCTCTGGGCTGATGGGATGTCCCATTGCCCTGCCCGTGGGTGATGGGTCATGAAGCACCTTCAGTGGATTCCGTTTGTGTGATATCAATTGCATTGCTATTTTTGTGGAACAGAACTAGTGGGTTCTAGCATTTATCATTCCCAAAAAGACCATGTATTCTCCATGCCTCAGAAAATGACAAGAAACTCCCAGCTGGTCTCTCAGATACCATGGGATAGAGAAGAACTGGTTACAAATATCTGGAAATGCATAAAGAGAAATGGAGAAAGGAAAACTCAGGGATGATCCCAGCCAAGCACACAAATTTATCTTGAACACTAAATTCAATGTACCCAATCTTTGTTTACACACAGGCACTTAGTACCATGCTGCCTAGGTTGCAGGGCCTAGAAGTCAACTTTCCTCTGTGGTCAAAGCAGTGTCGCAGTGCACCTTAGCTTACCTTACTTGGGAAATCACTGAAAATATTCATACGCCTTGAATTTAGCATATGCTTAGACTGTTCTTATAATGAAACAACAGTAGCTCAGAAACTTGACTTGTTTCATATAAACCCAAGTAGGTTTCAAAACGGCTTAGCAAACTGCTGAAAAATATGAGGCACGCTCTAGAAGGTCTAGGCTTTGCCAAAATGACCTCAAAGTCTTGTGGGCTTTCTTCTCCCTGTCTTAGCTTTCTTTTCTATTGTTTCCATGAAAATCTTTTTTTTTTTTTTTTTTCTATAAAATAAGGGATTGGTAAAAACTTACAGCTTCTGCCAACATCTGCTGCTGTAGAAGGAGTTGTTTTTGCTCCATCATTTGCCGTTGCAGAGCCTGTTTCTTTTCCATCAGTTGCTGATTCAACATTGATTGCTGGGATGAGTTCATGTAACCACTTCCAGTGTTTGGATTTGAGCAAGAACTGGAGCTTGGAGTGGGGCCAGCTCCCTGGCCTACCACAGAGTGTTGATCCTGAAACAGAAGAAATGGCTTGTGAAGGATGAAAATAATAACAAGCATCAAGAAAAGGAAATAATCCTTTTTATACAATTTGCTCAAGTACAGGACACAGCCCACAGACGCTAAGGACAAGTGACCAACACAAAGGCTTCAACGAAATAAGAAAGTGATGGGGTAACTTTATCACTCGTGGAAGACTTTGAAAACTTGCCAGGTGGTTCCAGTGGCAAACCTCAATGTTGTACCAGGAGCTTGGGAAACGCTAACCGAAGTAACTGAGCTGTCCTGGGGATCTTTCTGGAAACTTCCACTGGGCCGCATGGCAGTCTGTTTGACCACAAGGGAACAAACTCTGCATCTGCTGGCTCCTACCATCTGGTGAGCAGCAGCAAGCGTTGTTTAGAGACTCGTTGCTGGAAGAGCCTCGTTGCTAGAAGTGACATCTATTGTCAGAAAACACAGAAGTCACAAGTTGTGACTTTGCAGTGGGGTGAGTGGTGCCGTTTCCATTTGTCCCTTCACCTCCATCACAAGAGCAGACTCTGAGAGATTGCTAATTGTCTCCCATTAGCACAGGGTTAAATAAATGGGCTTAGAGCTTGTCAGCTTCCTTGGTAAAACAAATGTCTAACTAGACAGGACTTTGAGGAGACCTTTAGGGTCTCCTCAGTCTTTGCTATGGATCTAGATCTGCTTCCTCTTCCCCGTGGCCACCTTCATGAAGAAGGCATGGCAAAAAGTCATCACAGGAGGCAATGGGGAAGGTACTTGGGAACTCCAGACCATGAACATCCAGGATCCAAACAGACATGGGATGACGATATGCTGTTCATTTTCTTTCACCCGTGGTTTCTCTTGCCACAATATGTTTTCTGTCTACTTGCTCCACCAGGGTCTGGTATTTGGACCTCCACAGCATGTGGGAATGAGCTTTCTCAGTCTGCACACAAAAATGTGTTAGCCCATAAAAACATTCAGTGTATGCTGGCTATCACTCAATAGTTGGATATTCCTTAGCTGCCCAGCTGCAAAGAAAATAGGAGAGATTGGGGAGATCACGACAGTCATGAGAAATGTCAGTTTTCTGCCTGCTTTGGTATGATTCACTGTAGGAACCCAACTGCTGGATTCTGTCTAACCTAACAGCCAGCAGTGCAGTTGCCCCAGAGCACAGGAATAGACGAAAACTGCAGCTTGGTGCTGCCTGAAAGGCCACGGCTCAGTCACCAGGAGCAGTCCCAGAGTCTGGGCACTACCCTGGGGAAGCTCTGCTCCAAGGCCATTACCTCCCAAAGCACCCAAGGAAAGAAGGACTGGCTGGGCAGCCTACCCACTTCTTAAAAACCACGGGGCACCGATGCTGATCGCTTTGAAAACCCCAGGAAAGCTCTTTTCTGTGCCTTAGCTTTTGCTCGGTGCATTCAGCACACAAACGCACCCCCTCACACACAGTAACGTGCATACTGCGAACTAATCCAACTTATCTTTATACCATCTGGCATGGAAGAAACACAGTGATTGTTATGGTTATTTCTATTTTAAAATAATTCTGTGGCTTTTAGATGGGGCCGCGCGAGTGCATAGCTAGCTAGATAAAAGTATTCGACGTCTCTTAACGAAATAAAAACCATGACTTTCTGCTGGAGCCACCTGCAGCCCCCAAGGCAGTGTTACAAACCCACCCCTGAAAATTTATTGGGCTCTTACACAATTACATCCCGCACACTTTCCTTCAGTTCCAGAAGGAATCCAGGACTGCTCGGCTTTGCCACATTTTTCAGCCCTTATGTTAGCTGCAAGATAGAAAATACCTCCTCTCAACAGACCTGCTTGCCAAGTTGTTGCGCAAACTTTTTTGTCTTTCTTAAAATATTTTGAAAAGAAAAATATGTTACAATAAATTGGCTTTGACTTCTATATTCAAATGACACTCTAGCTTGAACCCGGCCACATGTTACATCCATTAATAGATTTCATCTGTTGTTCTTTCGCACAGATAATGCAGGCTCCACCAAATGCGCCTTCATAGTCCAGCCTAAAAAAAAATCAACAACAGAGCCCAACCTTCTCTCTCTCCCTCATCCCCTGCCAGCTCATGTGAGCTGTGGGAAGGGACTTTGTTTTAAGATAAACTGGGCAGTGTCCATTCACGCTACCTATAAAAGAAAGCTTTTCTCTAACAGCAACTGGCGCAAAGCACTGGCTGCTTGGCAAAAGGGCCCTGAGAAAACAGTATAAATCAAGAACTTGGAGCCAGTTTGTTTTTTTGCATTTGGTCCTTTCTCTGCTGTTCGTGAATGTCAGTGTGAGCCTATGAGGCTGTGGTGTGATCCTCGTCCTGCCTGCTGCTCTTCTGTAGCAGTGATGAGGCAGAAGAGGGCAGAACAGCTCCGGGGGCTAGCTGTGTGCCAGCATCCCCCTTCCCACACCTTGCTCTCCCCCTCACTCACATCCCCATGGACCAGAAGGCATCCCTGCCATGCCACCGGTGACATGGCATTCTGTCCCTGCACTTCCCCAAAACATGCTAACCTCCATGAAAGGGAAAAGCAGATTGAGGTTGCAGCTACCCTGCTCTCACCAAACCATGCCATCCCACGCCATAGCCTGCTTTGCTACCACTCCACACCTCTGAGGTTGCCCCCACGTCCCTGGTGCTGGAGTACAGCCACAGCAGTGCTCGGGGTGCCGAGGCAGAGCCCTCCCTGATGTTACTGTGAGATACAGGAGCAAGGAGAAGCAGGAAAAGCAGCAGGGGCAGTGTAAGTGCTGCAGAGCTGGTAGCACGACTGGGGGGTTGTTTGCAAGCATCACAAAGAACATTATGCTCAAATGTTTAAATTAACAGTAAATCAAAACGAAGACTGGGTTTGCTTTTCACTTTCCCTGATGCAGCTGACTTGTATTTATACAAGTATTCATCATTTTCCTTTCCTTTCCTTTCCTTTCCTTTCCTTTCCTTTCCTTTCCTT